>NC_139625.1:73938025-74285525 GCF_964638095.1 Poromitra crassiceps
GAAATTAATGAGTATCTTTCATAGTGACCTCATGCTGCACCAGTAGACATGAATATAAATGTATAACCAATAAAACCATCCGATTTTTAAACAATACCGCCCCTCCGCACCCCTCCCATCAAATAAAAGTGCCTTCCTCTCCCTGACTCTTATTCCATTGGTTTTAGACTTTTGCATGAGCCATTATCTCCCGACCCGACATCCTGTTTCAACAGGAAAATTAATCAAATCCAGGAAGTAAAGATGAGGTCTTTAAGTGCAAACCCCTAGTTGAGAACAGATGTTCAGAAAAACTGTGTCAGAATGTAGCTGATATCTTGTCTGTATGGTTTATGTTGTGGGGATTTGGACTTCTCTCAAAGTTGTACTAAATGATGCTAGCATTTTTCATTTACTCTTGGCATTCAGTCGATTCTTTTCATCCAGAAAGATGTTTGATGACCCTTTTGGTGATCTAATGGCCCCTCTAATCACCAGACCACACCGTCGCCTACGGCAGAAAAATTATCTTGGTAAAACAGGTGCTTAAGATCCTTTTAATTCACACCTATACTGCAGCTTTAGAAATACACCAGCCTCAAATTAGAGTCTAACACCCCATTTACACCTGGTTTTTAAATGTGACGTGTATCCAGATAAGTTATCTGGATGTTATCTGGATAAGGAAAAATGCATGGTAATGCAAGGTGTAACTGCATAGTGATCAGGTTGCGATCAGAACTTCCTGACCACATCTGGAGGTAGTCTGGCTCACATTGTGTTCAGATGTTTTACACCCCATTTACACATGGTTTTTAAATGCGACCATTATCCAGATAACTTATCCGGATACAGGTCTCATTTAAAAAACAGGTGTAAATGTGGTGTAAACATTCAGGGGGAATGAGGAGCTGAACATGACTCCTCTTGATCTGCAGTCAAATGCTCTTCCACTTCCATATCAATATCACACAGACTCCATGACAGAAACATACAGCTGCCTCATCCCGCATCACACTATTATATGGATCTGGATAAATCTGATCTAAAAACACAATCTGTCTCCAGCCTTGCATTTGCCATTGCAGCCAAGTAGCTCCATTCGTGAAAAGTGAAGCCAATGAGGAAGTGCCTTAAACCCATTGAAACCCACAAAACTCCACTTTTGCATGGAGGTCAATGGGAAAATGACCCTACTTCTCACTTGACTGATGGCCTTACTAGGCACTTTCCCAATGAGTTTATGGTCTCAATCACTAACGTCAGTTTCAAGTCTTCTTCAACACAGCATGATGTTAATTTTGTAAATTAGGTTATAGTATTGACAATACAATTGACTTTGTAGCTACGACCATATTATTATCCAGTCTATGGTTGCAGCACCAGCACACCTCAAAAATGAAGATTCTGACAATATGTGAATCTGGGCTACTGGTGACCTATATTCACCTTATGCAACCCCGCCCACTTGACTCATTGTATCACAACTTCCTGTTCAAAACGGCGGCTGTTTTACCTGGTCAAACCTAGTTTGGCTCACATTATGAGTCAGACTAGGTGTATCAGTTACAGGAAGTGTAAACACAATCAGAAGTTCCGATTGTATTTACACTTCCTGTTAGTCTCTCAAGCCAGAAGGTGTCTTCTGCATAAGGTGAATAAGCAGCAGCAGCATTGTATTTGTTGATTGAGTGTCTCCCCTGAGCGGGCCCGTGAGCTGTGTCTATCTGTGATTGATGGGGGATGAGTGGCAGGTGGCGTTCCTGCTCAAACGCAGATTACAAACTCATCAGTCAGCAGGCGCCGAGGCAAGCCTCTCTGAGGAATGTATGACATCTTCACACTGTTCCAGGCTGTGTGTGAGGCAGGTGAGGGTGCTGCAGGTGGAAATGGCATTCCTAGAGGTGACTAATGTGTTTCCATCAAAGCAGGGCTCATGGTCACATGCACATTGTGAAATGGACGGTGCGAGCCAACTGTGCTCTCACTGGATGCTTTACAGCTGAATGGTTGGATTGGAAACTAATGCCAGCTGTATCCAAACTGTGTCAATGATATCAGATGACAGTCACTCGTCTATTGTGACACTGAATGCAGCCATCACATATCATCACATATTTTAATAATGCATCCTTTGGCACTAAAACCACTGTAATGACTTTAGGCATGGGATCGGCAGACGATTACACCTGGGTAAGAATGACGGAGTAGTTTAGTAATGCATCATTAGTAAGTTTATCAAAGCATCATTGAGAAGAATAGAACAATGGTTCAATAAAAATTATATAATAAAATAATATATATTATATTTTGTCTTGGAATGACCATACTGCATCTGGATGAGGATGCACTGCAAAAACTGACAAACTTGTTTTATCTGTATCCAGACTTATTTTAGGATGTTAATTTTTATTTTTTAATCATCCTACTGCACTGGCAGATTATTTTTTTTATCTACTTTTTCTCTCCCTCTTTAAGGAGAATTCAGCAGCACATTACTTACGTAAAGTCTTGTTTCAAGATTTTATGATGATTTCTTGAAAAAAGTGCAGTGAGATAATTAGACTAAAATATAGTGAAATAAGCTTTATAGGTCTGGAAACAAGTTAAAATCATGTGTCTTATTTGTTTATTTTTTAGTAGTGTGGTATACCTGGGTAAGACTGAATATAGTATTTACACACACATCCATTTGGCAAGTTAGCTTCATTTGCCAATTACAAGGCGCTGACATACCAAAGCAGACAAATACCAATAACTTTAATGAAGAGGATTCCCCACGCATAGCCAGTAAGATCAGGTGCTGGTCGGTTGCAGGAACATATAACTTTACGTTGGAATCACTGGAAGAACGGGTCAAGGTATGTAAGAATCTTGATGAGCAAATAGAAAAACCAGGTCCTAACCCCCAACCCTTTCCGTCTTAACCCTTAAAAACGAAGGAGGTCACCAGGTGCGAGGAAGCACCACTCCCCTGTATGAACACCTGGTAGCCAGGAACTCACCCTACAAGCCCAACCAGTAGACTGGGCCGGGTGAGCCCACCGGGATGGGAGGCACATATTTCTCCCCAATAATGAGTTCCACAGTGTCCTCAGGCACCGACATGTGTACTGCAGAAAGAGGCCCTTTAAACACCCCCCCCCCCCCCCCCCCCATACTCTCTTTCTCTCTCACACAAACGCACGCACGCACACACACACACACACATTTGCATGTACAAATCCCACAAGCATGCTGGCACATGAAAGCGCTGAGGGGGCAGTCTCAGTTGGTCGCATTGAGGCCAATGCGGAAGTGCCAAAAACTGCAGTTCCTCCAATGGCCACTCGAGGCTGGCTGCAAAAGTGAGTCATTCCCCATTCACCACCATGTTAAAATGCCTTTTACAGAGTTTACAGCATAAATAAACATGTTTACAGCCTGGATTTAAATAAAAGGTTTTCGTCTCTAGCTATTTTCACCATTCCTGATAACTGTGCAGGGGGGTGATTTTTTTAAAAATATAATTCACCCATTTAGAGTAAAATAGATAATAAAAAAAGACTGTTTCCGGTCGCCTGTCCAATAATCGTGCATCTTGCTGATCACTGACCAATAGCAGTTCTGGGAAACTCCCTCTTATCTACAAATATGTCACTTCTGGCCTCCAAAAACCAAGATGGCAGCAGCCAAAATTACAAACCTTCAAAAGTCAAAACAGGAGTCCACAAACCAATGAGTGACATCACATTCCCTACATCCATCTTTTTTACAGTCTATTTTACAAATCACACAAGCATGCTGACACATGACAGCACACAGTCACGCATGTATGCAAATGTGAGCAGAGAGAGAGAGAGAGAGAGACAGAGAGAGAGAGAGAGAGAGAGAGAGAGAGAGAGAGAGAGAGAGAGAGAGAGAGAGAGAGAGAGAGAGAGAGAGAGAGAGAGAGAGAGTGAGACGCACACTTCAAAATGTCATCAATCGGCTCATATCCAAACAAACAATACTGGGTGAAGCGAGGCCTTGAGCACTATGGAGGCGTTTGTCAAATGTTAGTTTTAAGGTGGTTTCTGTATCTATTTACTCAGCGGTCACAGCTAATGCAGAAACATGTCAATATTTCCTCGGACTGGGCGGGAAATGACTCTAGGATGTAGTTATAGCCTTCCCAGACCAGTATGGTGAAGGAGGGGTGGCTGAGATGGGAAAAGTACACACATTCTTTAACTTGTGTAAAAAAAAAAAAAGACCCGTAAAAGTAGTACTGATCAACTTGTTTACTCAAGTAAAAGTTACAAAATTACAGGCTCTGAAATGTAATCAAGTAGAAAAGTAAAAAGTATTTCTACCGGCTGTTTCTGTGCAAAGTTAACTTAACCTCATGTCTAAGATAAACAAAAAAAATGTAGATCACAATTGCTCGAGTGACATTATCACTGATGACATCGCTCCTGATGACATCACAATTTCAGTAAAGTACAGATACGTGAAAATCCTACTTAAAGGCTCCCCTCCAGTCAGTTTTGGCATTTTTAAGCTATTTCATGTGTAGCCGTGTTTTCCTGCTCTGCTAATTAGCCAAAGTGTTCACCACTGTATTCTGTTGACAAATAACCTTATTTTGGGCTCAAACTCTTAAATTGGCTCACGTGCTAGAAGGGGGTGCTGACGTCAGACTTTATGGTTGTCAATGCTCACGTATCATATTATCATCACATATATCACCTGTCATATTAATAATATACAATATATTACTGTGAATACAATCTGCCGTTAGCTTGGGTTAGCTACGTTCGCTAACGTAGTTCGTTCTGGCTCAAAACGCCGCGATAGTCACTTTTATCCAGTTCGAGTTACGCTCTTTCAATTTATTTTGCTTATATGCCCACCAGCTTTGATATCTGTTGGCTGGTTATGCTGATATTTATAATATGTGGCTTCTGGGTGAACATTTAGCGGAGTTGAGGCAGCCATAGTCTCAACGCCAGACCCATGAGAGTTCTTATGCTGATAAACTACGTTACTGCATGCTGCAGAGCTCTCTCTGGGTCTGGGACACTTTCCCTCAGCCGGCTGGTTATGGGAGGGAACCGTTCACTTGGCCAGTCATATGCCAGTGATGGATTCAGTCCTCCCCAATCAGTAACGACTTTGCGATCAGATGACACGGGAGGTGCAGCCCATTTTTTGAACCCGCTCTCACATCGGTGCTACGACCTGTCACTCATTCAATTTCAACCCGCCTTCAAAAACCAGCAGTGGCTGTGAAGTGGCACAGACTCATTTATGTAGTATGCGGAGCGCAGCAATTCAATGTAATATTTGAGTCTGGGGAAAGACTAAGGCAGCCATACTGTTTCCGGTCTGACCGGCTGGAAGGGAGACGGAGATCGTATTGAAGGTGTGAGCGAGGCTTGACCAAAACACACAGGACGCGGAAGCGCAGCACAGAAGCAACAGAGCGCGCTGAGTTATCCTTTTTGGCTCCAGCCATGACGTTGCAGTGGAACATCTTACCAATCGACGAACTTTAGTGCAAAAGATTAGACTGGTGATGTAGTTGATGACGGAGCGTGCAGTTTTTCATTTCCACTGTACAGCAGGACTGTACACAAGTGGAAAACTGACTGGAGGAGGGCTTTAAGTACAGTAACAAAGTATTTGTACTTAGTTACTTCCCATCTATGGGGGTAGGAAAACTTTCACTGAATGTATAGACTAGACAAAATTGATCTGTTGTGTAGGACATAATCAATTGGTGCAAAAATCTAAATCAAATAGCACAACATTCTTTTTCTTTTTTTTCACTCAAATTTTTATTCGTTTTTCACATAGGTATGAACAAAACAATATAGCAGCCACGCATCGGCTTCAATACAAAAAACAAACAAACCTTCAAACAAAAACTGACACATATAACCAAAAGAAAATCACATTAAGTGTCCAGATATCTTCTTTCATTCATACATTCATTCAGTTACTTTGATTATGCATTCATTTAGTCGGTGCCCTGCCTCACATAAATGTTCCATTTTATCCACTTCTTTTCAAAAACATCCTCTTTCATATGTAAGTTTCTCCATAGAAAAGATCTCTCGAACAATTTCCAACCACTGCCCCTTTTTTGGGGTGTCTGCGTTTAGCCAGTTTCTTGTAATAGCCAAATAGCACAACATTCTTGATATCGATACTCTCTGACAATATATTGGGGATGAGAATTTGTGTTTTCATAAGATAGAAAAATTCTGAAAATTTGTAATGATCATTAGTAATCAGTAATCGGTAAAGCCAATCATTGCTCATTTTACTCTGCCAGAACAGGCTAATAAGTTTCACTGCAACGCAGCCTGAAACAAGACCAGGAAGAAGTCACATTTAAGCTGTTTCACAATTTAACCAAAATCATAAACAATATCTAGTTTCATATCACAATATCAATGTGATACTGTATACAGTTACACAGTATTACTTCACCCTATAAGCAATACAATCAACCCAACAACTACAGGCAGTCTGGTTCCCTGCAGCTTTCTGGCCCTGGTCTCTGAGCTCTGGGGGGATGAATGAGCTCTCTCAGATGCCAGCTGAGGGTTTGGCTAGGTGCCCGATGAGGAGATGTGATCACAGGACACCCTCTGTGCAGAAGAGGCACCCCTCCACCCCTTACACCCGGTCTACCAGGAGGCCAGAGAAACAGGCAGTCCCTCCCTGGCTGTGAGGAGGAGGTGGGCTTCTCTTCCCCGACAGATGCAGTGTGAAGCCCCTCCTCAGCCCATCTATTTTCTGCTTCTGCCCTCATATCGAGGTCTTAATCCGCACATCCAATCCTGTTAGTTGCCCTCTGCCAGTTTTGCCTTGTTCAAACCCAAACCTGCAGTGCCAGTGAAGCCCAATCCAAAAATGGTGCCTCATCTGCATTTGATAAAACAAACATGCCCTGAGATGGGGCGAGCCAGCCAGGCGGACGGGGTTAACACCCTGGGATAATCTCTATTGACTGCATCAGGATCAGGTTTCTGTGCCGAAATAGGAAACACAGGAACGTTTTCTACCTTATTAATTCAATATGAATAACCATGTACTAGCACAAACAAATGAATATGCATTTAACTTAATCTGTTCGTGCACATACAAAATTGTTAGTTTCCACTTGACGACAATGAGTTCAGTGCATCCACTTGTAGGGAGTCAAGGTGCAGTGAAAAATCTTATCAGTGTAATCCACATAAGAGGCAGTACTCATAACGCATGCTACATTTCAGGAAGATAAATCCATCCAACACATTGCGTGACAGGTCTGCAAACAAAACACACAAAGAACTGATTTAGCTCACATTGCTATTCACAGATGTTTTTTGCTTGCCTCTCCATATGTACTGTAACACTGAAGAAAAGATTTGCTTCTTCTTCACCATATGTAAGTAAGCATTTTGTCATTGTAGCCCATCTACTAATAGCTGAGAAAATATGAAATCTGAAAGCTCTCGTTTTTGTCATAGTTTCCCTTATATAAATAAAAACATAAAACATGTGATTCTACAAGACGTTTTGATGTGCAATCTGCATTTGACCGCTCCAAGGTGAGTAACCACTCCCACTCACAGAATGTCATTTTCTAGCTCTTCTCATCAGAGCTGAAAGCCCAAAACTGCGGAGAGGCGGCCAATCAGAGTAGTGGTTCATTAACATAAAGTCAACAGCCAATCAGAGTAGTGGTTCCTTAACATAAAGTCAACAACCACAGAAAACAAGCTGTTCTTTACAATAGAGAGCCGCAGGAACGAGTCCGGAAATCATCGATGCTAACACTCCTGGTTCTTCATTTTTTTTGTCTATGGGATTTTTGAATGGGTTTTTGGCGCGATGCTTCGAATAAGGTCTCTGGGCAATGCAAGCTTAATCAAACGCGAACCAGTGTTCAGTAGGATAATCTTCACACATGAGGACCACTTTCGTGAGTTTTTAAGCTTTTACGTGCCGTTAAAAGGGCGGCTAGCTAGCAAACGGCTAAATGAGACTACACTGTTGAGTCGACGGGGATATTATACGTCAATAACGTCATCACTTCAAAGCACGAACACGGAAATTCTCTTTCCCTCACCTGGTTCAGCCCGGGGTAATCAGTGCACAGCAGCACACACATCAACAACACTCCAGGTTGAGTGGTGACGTGACGGGGAAGCCTATGCGACACTGTGTGTAGTTCTGGATTATCTTAGCTGGAGATTTTTACTTCTAGCGCTCGCATTTACGCTTCAAAACTCATGACAGTGGTCCTCATGTGTGAAGATTATCCCGCTGAACACAGGTTCACGTTTGATTAAGGCAGAAACAGTGAAGAACCAGGAAGTCCGGGACTTCCGCGTTCCGACTACAAAAATACGTCATCCCTGCGGCTCTCTATGGAGACAGAGAGGCTGGAACACTCACTACAAAAGCTGGATTTATGTCAATTGTCAATGTCAATTAATTTATATAGCACACGTTTGACCGACAAGCAGTGAGAGAGAAAGGAGAAAGCAAATAAGGCAAATCTATAAACCATAAAGTAAAGACAGATGTCACAGAAAGCAAAACAAGATCGACAAAGTTTGGAAGGAGTACCGTAGGCACAAAAAAAGCTTAAAAAAAAACATGCAATCTGACATTTTCACCAAAGACACAGAACAGCTGCTTGTTTGTTTGTTTGTTTGTTTGTTTGTTTGTGTGTTTGTTTTTTGCACTTCACAAACCATTTTAAAGATCACAAGGATAAGGAGTAAAATATGGGACCTTTGAAAACATTTCTAACCTTGGTTTGGAGATACGGTAATATGATCTAGATCTCAATAATCATGTTGAAATGGCCGGCGTACTCGTAGCCTTACAATAAAATATTACACATTTTATCAGTAAGTTATTACATTATTTGCCTCTATTACTGTATCCTGCTTTTAATCTATCTGAACAACTAAATTTATTATTTTACTGTGAGCGAATGCATCATCTCTTATCTAGATTAACTTCCACTTGAACCAGGAGTGAATCGGAGGACACTGCGCGCGGCGCCATGTGTTTGATCCTGAGGCGAAGATAAAGCCGGTGGACAAACAGGCCGGTCCTCTCCTTGTCCCCGGGACCACAGACCTCTCAAAGGGCCTCTGTGTTCCTGGCACAGGGGCAAACCGCGGGCCCAACAGAGGTGGGTGCACGGCGCGCAAATGTTTGGAGAGCGAAGCATGTGACTCCGACCGCACGCGGCCCCCGGTATCAACTTTGATCTCCGTGGTGATTGGAGGAGTCTCTAATTGGCCCCCGGAATCAAAGGGTACAAAGGACAGGCTTACTGGGCGAAGGGGAAATGGACGTCCAATTATACGAACTGGAACGGCGCCCTGGGCGAGACGGCAGAAACTCAGTGTCCTCCTCACTACAAAGCAAGAGCGCATGGTAATAGTTTGGTACCGGTCCAAATGCTTCCTGAGGGTTGTATTTTTCCCGACTGATTGTGAAAGCATCTTTGATTGAGCGCGGTGTGATAAACACCTAATCGCACATGATGATGATAACGAGCGTTATCATCGTTAGAACATCAGGCCGTGTTTACCCGTGGAATGTGATTTGATGTGTTTTTTTCCCCGACGCTCGTCGTCACTGAAGCGTGCAACATACATGCAACTTGTGACATGGGTGAGAGATTTCCAGCATGCATTAGCACACACAACAGCACGTCAGGGAGAGGAGACGCTTCACAAACCAAACGGTCATGCTAACCAGGTCATTTGGAACGCTTGGCTCAGTATCACCCCACAGCAAAAGCCAAAAGCGTTATCATTCTCCTTTCCTATACTCACCTGAAACCCCAGCAAACCAGCAGGCTACTCCAATTTAGTCAAATCACGTGAGAAATCTTCACATCGCGCAAATGACTTTACCTCACGTTCTTTTGGGCAAAGTCTTGCAATCGGATTAATACAAGAAGCATCTAGCTTAACCGCACGTGATGCCGGGATCCATAAAATACATAATTGCCCCCAATAAAAACACAGGCTAGGTACTGAGCCTCTGGGGACCGGCAAATCTCCTTACTCGGAGGTTGGAAAAATAGACGAGTGGCCCATATCAAAACAGCCTCAATAATTATTCAACCGGTTTTACAAGCGGACGGAGGCTGCTTAGTGCTTATAGTCTCATCCGCAGCGTGTGGTTAGATATGGGGAAAGCCACTGGCTTTTGAAACTGGAGTCTAGGGAAAAGCCAAGGTTGTAATGAGCCTGTGAGAGTGGAGACAGTTCCCATGAGACAAGAGGAACAAGCCGCCTCTTCTGCCTCTCTTAGGCGGCGAGCGGCCCAGGGTTTGCTGGGTTCCCACACCCTGTGGCCCTGTGGCTACCCACGCAGTGCCACCAGGTATGTGCGGTATGTCACCTGCCCGCTGAGGGAGCTGTCAAAGGCCCGGCCGGAGCCTGGTACCCCCCAGTGAGAAAGTTCATTTCAACACTCAAGATGAAGTGTCGGAGACAAGAGGACAGCGATGGGAGGAAAGAGGTGGCTGATCCGAGAGGACTCTTAAATCTTTTTATGTAACTGGCTCCCACCCAAATTGTCCAATCAGTGTCAGCGTCAGAGCCGCACTTAACAGCAGTTACTGGAGAATCTAGCTGACACACTGGGGTGAGCGCTCATCCCCTGAGCCCTGTAATAGACATGGCGTGAGAACGGGGCTCTCTCTCGGTGAGGACGTGCATTGTCGGCGGATTTCTGCTGTATAATTACACTCAATTAGCTTGAGCTGCTCAGTAATAATATCAAAACCTCTCCGTTTGTCTGCCTGACGATGTGGGAGCCAATCAGATTTGGCGGAGCATTTCTTCCCATCCAACTACAGAGCTCGCTCCCCTACGCTACGTTTGTACGTCTCCACTCTGCATTGTAACAACAGGCTGTAATGGGCTGTGGGAGGAGACGAGGTTAGGACATCCCAGTCTTGCCAAGCAGGCTGCATGCTGGCTTATCATCCAATTCATTTGCACTTCAAATTTAGCAGAAACCAAACTCATTTGTCCGTTTGGGAGCTTGTTTCTGTTTCTAGGGCACTTTTACCGTCTAGCTTTCGTCCAATGGCGAACGGGCCAACGAAACAAGTTGTAGCCTGGTATAACAACAACAACAACATGGCAGCCAATCAGCACGTAAAAGACTTTTTAAGAGGAGGAGGCTTGACAAAAGCCAGGGGGATTTACAGCTAATACTTTGGAGATAAACAGGAAAGCACTACCACATGCTGTTTATTCAGTACAACTCACAAGTATGCAGCGCGCTTTAATCAGTCATGTGGAGCACTTGATTATTACCCCTCCCCTGCAGAGTGTTTTCAATTTGCCCTTTTCTTATCAATTAGCTGTGAGCGTGATTGCACTGCTGCACTGCTGCACTGCTGCACACACTATAAACGCTGGCAGGAGAGAGGCTGCGGAGGAGAAAGCAAGGACGTCCACCAATCGAGGCATTCTTGAGGTGATGTGTTATGCATTACTTTGTGCATCAGGGAAATGGCATCAGACACCCAGACTTGCATATAAGCAGCACATGAGCCCATTTGATTGAATGAAAACAGGACAGAGCCATTCAGCATTTGGTAGATCTGTGAATACAGATGGGATGGGGGGAGACAACACATCAGGATCCATCAAAATAAAGGAAGACAGATGGATGGACAGACAGACAGACGCACATTTCTCCATAATCTAGGCCCGATAAAACTGCCGAGACGGATCCCACGCACTCCGCCGAGACAGAGCTCACGCACTTTGATCAACTCAAATAAATTGTTAAAGTCGAGCTGAACCCAAAAATGACTTATTTTCTTTTAGTTCAAATACCTGGGTATGCAGTGCACCTATTAAATAATGTATGCAAAAAAAAATCACAACAATCTAATTTCTTTAGTTTTTCACACTTTTTCACATCAAAAGTTAATTTTTCAAGATTTCATTGATAACAGTAATGTACATTTTGCTGACGTCACCTAGTACTATCAAATTTCTACCCCATTTCAACCAATCATATCATGACATGCAGCTGTCAATCAAATCTTCATTTCAGGATAATTTTCTCTTCCAAATGAAGTAGAAAATGGCGCCTAGTGCCTGTCATCTGGCAGAATTCCTATCCCATAAACTAACTACTAACTTGGCCAATTGTTAGAAACATGAACAAAAAACAAAAACTATAATCTCTAAGAATGCAAAGAAATGTAACTGGCTCGTTAAAATGCGCATTCCAGGGATATCGTATTTACAGCAGCAATAATGGCGCGCGCATCTGAGAGCTTGGTTGTCAGGGGTCGCACTTCGGAGATTCCAGGCCGACGTGCTGCACTCTCCGCTCTGCAACACGAAGGCAGCTGGCTGCCTGTGGCTCGCTGAGCTCCACTCAGCCACTAACCTCGCGTCACCAGGCTCTTCCCGAGGGGAGCGCCACAACACACTGAATCCCACTCGATTTAGAGGCGGAACACGCCAAGATTGGCCAAAGCCCAATCCAGTCCCCAGAATTGTCAAATAAAATCATCGACATGATACTATGACCCGCCTCTCAATCTGTCATCTTAGACAAACTATGTTTTCAGTCTGAAACGGACTCATTATGCACGTGACGAACGGGTTCAGTTCGACTTTAAACGTTCCTAGTTGTTTGTGTGGTCCTTGCTCGTGAAAGGGAGGGGAAAATCAGTAGTATAGTATGTTTTATTTTTCATTAAGAGAAAGCACTGCTGGTATCAATACTGTTGCAAATGAGTATTGTCTCCGTTTCAAATTTTTAGTATCGATACCTTTGAGAACTTTAGCCAGAATGTGGCAGATCAGAGATCACTGCACTAGTCTACTATCAAGAAAATTACTACAAAATTCTTTAAACAAGTTGGTTTGCATTGGAAACAAGTCGAATGATCGAACCCCATTGACAGATTTTTTTCATGTATTTTAAGAAAAGTAGTAGCCTAAAACGACAATGTTAAGATGGAGATTTTTTGCAGTGTGGCCTAGGTATGTGACAGGACACTAGCATCATGTCCCTTAACAGAGGCATCAGGCCCTTTCAGATAGTCTATACCACACAAATAATAATAACCCCTTTGATTCTAATTGTGCCACAGATCATACCTTGCTAAACCCCCCTCTCCCTTCCTCAGCTCTTTAATTCCTTCCATGAAATAGTTGTATTTACAAACCCAGCTGTTGCCAAAGTCTCAATTTGTGCCTGGGCAGAAATGCAGTTTGCATTGCGCGTCTGTGACATACAGGACATAGGACATGTGATGAGTTTCTGCGGTGACCTAGTTAAAGCTCGACGACAGCTCACAGAGCGTCCGCGCCCGTCGGGCTGGCCGCGCACGGCCCTGCTGCATGACGAAGAGGGTCTCATCAGGCACACATCAAATGATAAAAATAAATGGAGGCACAAACTCAGCCCAGCAACATGGTAGTTATGTAATGCAAATGGTGCTCCAGTTACTCGCTACTGTTTTCATCACTGCTGCTGTGGCGGCTACAGCCCTGATCCAGATTAGATGGTCCAATCCAAGCCATCTCCTGTCATAGATTACATGGTCCAATCCAAGCCATCTCCTGTCATAGATTACATGGTCCAATCCAAGCCATCTCCTGTCATAGGAGAGGAGCGCAGGAAGGAAACAGGATGGACGATGATATCGGCAGGTCATCGGTATCAGCCGCTAAAAGCTTTAAAATGAAATATCGGCCCGAAACGAACATTTCTGCCGATTCGTTTTCTTATTTTGCTTAGTGAATGTGTCCATTTTGAAAAGCATTGTGTCTGCATCTGCCAATAGATTCAAGATTCAAGATTCAAGATTCAAGATTTTTATTGTCACTCCATGGTACAAGTATCACGTGTGAAATTCTTGTGCTGTGGACTCCGTTTACGACATAGTACAAATAGGCAACAAGCAATGAGCAATAGGCAATAAGAAATAGGCATCAATAAGCAATACTAAGCAGCAATAGGCAATAAGGCAGAATAGCGATAAGACAAGTCAGTGGCTTATTCATTGCACATAGGTGCACATGTCATGTGCATACGTTAGACGTGTTCAGACATTTCAAATTCGACGCATTTGACATACAGTGCAAATAGCATGTTCCTTATTAAACATACAATTAAACATTAGGCATTGTGCATACGTTAAGACGTGTTCAGATATTTTAAATTCGACGTATTTGACATACAGGTGCAAATAGCATGTACCTTGTTAAACATACAATTAAACATTAGGCATACATAATGGTAGCAGCTGCAGTACGGTACGGTACGGCTACTACACTATTTGTGTATGTTAAGAAGTCTCGTGGCCTGCGGGAAGAAACTGTTCCTCAAGCGATTTGTGCATGCTTTTGGAACCCTGTATCTCCTCCCTGAGGGTAGCAGGGAGAACAGGCTGTTGTGGGGATGGTTTGTGTCTTTGATGATCTTCAGGGACCTCCTGAGGCACCGCTGTTTATACAGTTCATGCAGATCTGGCAACTCACATCCTGTTACGTGCTGGGCCGCGCGTCTCACTCTCCGTAGCGCCCTGCGGTCCATGGTGGTACAGTTCCCGTACCAGGTGGTGAAGCAGCCAGTCAGCAGGCTTTCAATGGTGCCTCTGTAGAAGTCCGTGAGGATTTCTGGCCTTAGCCCAAATTTCTTCAGGCGCCTGAGTCCGTGTATTCGCTGTTGGGCCTTTTTGACAACAGTGGCGGTGTGGCCGGCCCAAGTCAGGTCCTGGTGGATGTTGACTCCCAGGTACTTGAAGCTGTCCACCCTTTCCACCACTGTGCCGTTGATGGTGATTGGGGGGTGTGTGCCCCCCCCCCCTCCTGTAGTCTACAATGATCTCCTTGGTCTTGGAGACGTTCAGAGAGAGGTGGTTGTCCTGGCACCATTGTTCCAGGGCCCCCACCTCCTCTCTGTAGGCCGTCTCGTCGCCCCCCGAGATCAGCCCCACGACCGCCATCATAAGAGTAGTAGATAATGTGTTAATTCCACTACAGGAGAGACTTGATGTCCTCTGAAATTAGGTGTGGGGGGGGGGCAAATGCACGCATATATCGGTATCGGCAATCGGCCAAATGAGTAGGAAAATATCAGATATCGGCCAGAAATCCAATATCATGCACCCCTAATGCATGCAATACAAATCCCAAAAATATCTATACAATAAAATACATAAAAAGACTGATAACGCTGAGCTGATGACAAAGTAGCAGCGTTTAAGGGCCAATTCATGCATATGCAGGCCACACACACACACACACACACACACACACACACACACACACACACACACACACACACTCCCCACACACACACTACACATATAGAAAACCATGAAACGCCCACACATGAAGACATGAGCTCATCTCATCACATTGACCCATCTGTGTGTTTGAATGGTAGAGAAGCCTGAAGAATGGAGCAGCTTTGGATCAAACTGACCTCGTCAAATTCCCTCACAGCTATAGCCTGCGCACATTGAGGAAACATATGCTAGCTCGATGCATTATACATGTGGGAGGTGGTGGTCCAGACTGACATTCAAGCCCTATGTTCTGCTAATTACCCATAGACGATTGATAGAGGCTTTGTATGAAGCTAGGCCATGTAATCCATCCAAAGAAGAGCAGACATAAATATTTTACCTGGTCCTCAGTTGACATATGGTATTTTGTCTCTAGCGGCCATTTCTAAAAGCTTAGTGAAAAGGAGGTTAACTTAGCATGTTGGTGTGAACTGAAAGAGGTTCCCAGTGGAACTTCTCCCTCGTTCATCATCTAAACAGGCCGTGAAGCACACACAATGCTTGAATTGTGTGAAAGCAACAAAACAAGGCAGTAAAACAAACCACGAACTGGACCAAATGCTTATTTTTACACTGTAATCTTCCATGAAAGAGGACGACGATGGTGCGACAAGAACGATTGAACTGTATTATGCAACATTAACATTGTCAAAATACTGGGATGTGCAAGGTCGTCTTTCCACGTCATACACTATGTTAGCAGACGTGCTTCACCATTAGGTCCATTTTGACGACTGGCTGAAACTGTCTCAGAGATAGCACAAGAGGGAAATCCAGAACATGAAAGTCCGTGCCGGCCGCCGCCTGTGCCTCTTTGTGTTTTCTCAGATGCCTGGAAAAAGACATGTATCTGAGGCTCATATCCTCCCAGGAAAAGGGAGTGTTTACAGGGCTTAGCCAGTTTATCTGTGCCAGGGCCAGCAGGGCCACGAGGACCCGAGACATCGTGTCCCCATCAGCAGAGGACGGGACGAAGACTTGGACTCAGTGGCTGTATGGTGAAGACTCAAGGACCAACCTAGGCCTAATGAGATCACAACTTAGATCCCTTTGGTTCTGTGGGCAATGTTCATCATCCACAAACATTTTCAATTTCACTGTGAAGTGAACTAAATAGTGCCACCGACTCCTTCTTCAACTTCTGCTGTAGCCCATCAAGCCAGCGATTGTCATGGCTGCCCATGCTGTGGAATCAAATCTGCCACCTGGACCCTTCCCAACGCTTCAGGCGTCCTCGTGTCCCACTATTGAAGCAATGCTGTCCCCTTATGCCCCTGGTCCCCTACTGACTGAAATCATCAGGACAGGAAAGGAGTGGGGATACACAGAGAAAGTAGCAGAAAGAGACAGAGAGAGAGAGAGAGAGAGAGAGACAGAGAGAGAAAGAATCAGTTGACTGCACAAGAGAAGAGAAAGGGCAGCAGAAGGGAAAAATTAAAAAAGGGGAAAAATACATGCATGACTAGTTGAGTGGACAAATAGGAGCATGTTGAATCATAAAACCATATCGCAAATATGACCTAGTTTCAGCCCCCGCAGTAAATCAGGTCGCCGTGTATCCAATTAAAGCAATTAAAGCTACAGTAGATCTGATATCAACCAGTAATTGTTAATGATGATGATGATAATGGTTAATTTATTTGTTTGTTTTCCACGCATCACACAGCCATCAGATAAGAAAACACACGACGCACCGCAGAGCCGCGGCGCCCACGGTGTCAGAGAAAGTTACACATTCACAAGAATAAACAGCAGGTAAATGAATCAGACATCTACTCTCATCGAAAAGATTCAACTGTCTCTGTCACAGTTTGTTAAGTAGTGAATGATCGACGAGCTCTGCTTTGTGTGGATGACGACATCTCCTAACCTGTTTGAGAACACAGCTTCTGGGTTGTAGAGTTACAAGTACTTTCCTAACACCGCGGGGACCCGGGTTCAATTCCCAGCAGCGATATTTCTGGCTTGGTCAGACGTTCCTACACAAAACAGTCGGCCGTGTCTGCGGGTGGGAAGTTGGCGGGTTATGAGTCCTGGTCGTTGCACTAGCTCTTCCTCTGGTCGGTTGGGCGCCTGCTCAGGGGGAGAGGAACTGGGGGGAATAGCATGATCCTCCCATGCGCTACGTCCTGTCAGTGAAACTCCTCACTGTCAGATGAAAAGAAGCGGCTGGCGAGTGCACATGTATCGGAGGAAGCATGTGCTAGTACAGCTCTCCCCAGATCGGCAGAGGGTGGAGCAGCGACCGGGACACGGAATTGCCAATGTACAATTGGGGAGAAAATGGGAGAGAAAAAATCAGGAAAGAAACCTTGATAAGAACATTGATAGGGTCTCTCTCCTCTTCTATGATGGATTTCTCTCTGTGTGATTTGCTGAACGTCTCTTGGTGCAAAATGGCAGCTTTAGAAAGAAGCCCTCGCTCTTTGATTCTCGAGTGACTGACACGCTGATGTTTCAAAATCACTGTCACTGAAACGATTTTTGGATTTTCTACCCTGGAAATATGCCAACATGATGCCACCTGATCTACGTTTAGGCAGAGAAATATACCAGCTAACAACAAAAAGGGCCCAGAAATGAACAGTATATATCACCAATAGCTGTTTTGTTTGATTAGATGTTACCTTTAAATAAAAAGACACTTTTCATAATCAAGTCGTGTCATTTAATTTACAACAAATGTATCCTTGATGACTTTCCTTGATGCATTTCTATTGTCAGATGCTATTTTAGAAGCACTTATGGTAAAGAGAGAGTAGACCCTGATTTATTGTTTCCTGTGCAGTGACTGTACATGCTGTATGCAGCGGGGGACACAACACAGAAGCCAGTTTGCCTGCACTTGACATTCCAAAGAGGCACTTGCAGGCAGATTCAGCTTCAATTCACCTTCAGCCAAAACAAGTTTCCACTCCTGTGATTCAGGCAGATTCAGCTTCAGTTCACCCTTCAGCCAAAAGAAGTTTCCACTCCTGTGATTCAAGCAGATTCAGCTTCAGTTCACCCTTCAGCCAAAACAAGTTTCCACTCCTGTGATTCAAGCAGATTCAGCTTCAGTTCACCCTTCAGCCAAAACACGTTACCACTCCTGTGATTCAGGCAGATTCAGCTTCAGTTCACCCTTCAGCCAAAACAAGTTTCCACTCCTGTGATTCAGACAGATTCAGCTTCAGTTCACCTTCAGCCAAAACAAGTTTCCACTCCTGTGATTCAAGCAGATTCAGCTTCAGTTCACCATCAGCCAAAACAAGTTTCCACTCCTGTGATTCAGACAGATTCAGCTTCAGTTCACCTTCAGCCAAAACAAGTTTCCACTCCTGTGATTCAAGCAGATTCAGCTTCAGTTCACCATCAGCCAAAACAAGATTCCACTCCTGTGATTCAGACAGATTCAGCTTCAGTTCACCTTCAGCCAAAACAAGTTTCCACTCCTGTGATTCAAGCAGATTCAGCTTCAGTTCACCATCAGCCAAAACAAGATTCCACTCCTGTGATTCAGACAGATTCAGCTTCAGTTCACCTTCAGCCAAAACAAGTTTCCACTCCTGTGATTCAGACAGATTCAGCTTCAGTTCACCTTCAGCCAAAACAAGTTTCCACTCCTGTGATTCAAGCAGATTCAGCTTCAGTTCACCTTCAGCCAAAACAAGTTTCCACTCCTGTGATTCAAGCAGATTCAGCTTCAGTTCACCCTCAGCCAAAACAAGTTTCCACTCCTGTGATTCAAGCAGATTCAGCTTCAGTTCACCATCAGCCAAAACAAGATTCCACTCCTGTGATTCAGACAGATTCAGCTTCAGTTCACCTTCAGCCAAAACAAGTTTCCACTCCTGTGATTCAGACAGATTCAGCTTCAGTTCACCTTCAGCCAAAACAAGTTTCCACTCCTGTGATTCAGACAGATTCAGCTTCAGTTCACCCTCAGCCAAAACAAGTTTCCACTCCTGTGATTCAAGCAGATTCAGCTTCAGTTCACCCTCAGCCAAAACACGTTTCCACTCCTGTGATTCAGGCAGATTCAGCTTCAGTTCACCTTCAGCCAAAACAAGTTTCCACTCCTGTGATTCAGGCAGATTCAGCTTCAGTTCACCCTTCAGCCAAAACAAGTTTCCACTCCTGTGATTCAGACAGATTCAGCTTGAGTTTACCCTCAGCCAAAACACGTTTCCACTCCTGTGATTCAGGCAGATTCAGCTTGAGTTTACCATCAGCCAAAACACGTTTCCACTCCTGTGATTCAGGCAGATTCAGCTTGAGTTTACCCTCAGCCAAAACAAGTTTCCACTCCTGTGATTCAGGCAGATTCAGCTTCAGTTCACCCTTCAGCCAAAACAAGTTTCCACTCCTGTGATTCAGGCAGATTCAGCTTCAGTTCACCCTTCAGCCAAAACAAGTTTCCACTCCTGTGATTCGCAAGAACAGCCTGACATACAGATAAGCGTGTCAATCACCAGCGGGCGTCAGAGGAGGCTGTTTTTCTCTCTCTCTGCCTCTTGACACGTGTGTGTGTGTGTGTGTGTGTGTGTGTGTGTGTGTGTGTGTGTGTGTGTATGTGAACGCGAGCGCGCGTACGTGCGTGTGTGGTTCTGTGTACTGTATGTATCAAGCCCCGACCTTTGGTTCTGAAAAATGAGGCCAACACGGAAAGTACCAAAAACTGAAGTTCCTCGAATGACCCGACTTTACAGCAGAAATAAACATGTTTACAGCCTGGTTAAAACAAGGTTTTGGTCTCTATAGCTAATTTCACCATTCATGACAACTGTAGGGGTGAATTTTTATATACAGTAACTCACTCATTTATGGCTTTATAACTCACCCCCTATGGCTGCAAAAACTACTCTGATTGTATAGAAGTCAATGGGAAAATGACCCCACTTGCTTTATTACATCAGGAAACTCTTTCCTAATGAGTTTATGTCTCAATCACTAGTTTCAAGTCTTCTTCAATACAGCATGGTGTTCATTTAGTCAATTATGGTCCCATTTAGAGTAAAGACCAGACTATGTTTTTTGATCGACAGGTCGCCTGTCCAGTGATCATGCAGCTCGCCGATCGTGGACCACTAGCAGGCGGCGTTGCAGCTCTGTCTGGCTAAAAGAACATTAAATAAAAAAGAGATGACGGTCACAATGCGAAACACTGGCTTCAAAATGGGAGTCCAGAAACCTTTTTATACAGTCTACGTTACGTATCCAGTATACCCGTACAATACACACATGAATTTAGAGTCTTAGTATCTGAGTCTTGAAGAGCTGGGTGGTTAGCTTGAGTAGTGATAGCCACCACGGCTGAACAGACAAAGAAAAGAGCGCCACCTACAGAAACTCAAACTGCATCAACAGAAAATCCAACAAAGACACAAGTCACAGTGTGACACAGCGACACTTTTTGATTGACAGGTGACCACAGCAATGATCACTACCAAAGATTTACGAAAATGTTAGAAAAATAGATTTTTAGTTGATAGCAACAACTATGATGTATGATCACAACAATGTGTGATGGCAGCCACTGGTAAGTCCGCCTTCGTACATGAATGTTGAATACTGTATGTCATCTAACTTGTTGTCAAACCATTCCCTGGAACTTAAAATGACTAAAGAGCTGATTTATCAAACCTTTCCTCTTGGGGATGGCATTAAAAATTGCAGCATTAGTTCAGCAAGTATGCAGTAAAAAAAAATAGGGATCTCTTCAATGGCAGTTTCCTGACTAACTGACTTATCTCACTGGCTGGTAGTGTCTGAGATTGACTTACCACCAGGCCGCTCTCGAGAGACAATCTCTTCAGCTGCTGTCTCCGCTCCAGGTGTCTGTTCATGGTCCCTCTCCCTTGCAGCGAGCCACACACCTGGGAAACACTGGAGGGAGGAGGAGGGGGAGGGAGAGGGGATGCAGCAGAGGACAGGAGGAGAGGGAGAAAGTCAACAAAGAATACCTCGTGTCCACATGGTCACTTTACACGCTGTCAGAGGGGCTTTCACCTTTGCGTGAAGCGAGATTGGAGTCCGTGTCTCGGAGTCGCGGCCATATTCCTGCACTTGTTATTTCTCTCACTTTCTTTTCTGCTCTGCCTTCTTCTCCTTTTGTCACTCTATATATATCTCTCTTCTACTCTCTTTCTCTCCTTCAATCACTCCCATTCCCTTCAATTTCCTCTGTGGTGCCCCTTCCGCGCGAAATTCAAGCGAATCGGGAGAGAGGAAACATGGAGGTCTCTGCGCGGGCCTGAGGAGACAGTGGGATCACAAAAGCCCGCGCTGGATCTTTGCCCTCATCATCGTCACTCTCCCCAGCCAATCCTATAACCCAAGCCTGGGCCCGGTGTTTTTCTAACGCTCTCTAAACAGCGGCTGGGAACCAGTCCGACCTGGCTTGACTGAGGCCACGGCAGAAGATAAACACTTCACTTCACGCATACTACTCCTTTACAAAGAGCTGGGGCTCCGGGCTCACCGTGGCAGTCCGCAGAGTAAGCACACCACTTCCTCGTTAGGGAAGACCCGGTCAAAGGTCAGCTGATGGCCTCCTAGAGGTCAGGGACCCCCGTCTGTCCACCGCAGCAGCCTATGCTACCATGTGCACGTATGCGTGTATGATTTCTGGATGTTGTTTCAGTTGAGATGACGCTGATATGAGGTGGAGAGAATCGCCAATGTCTGGTTCTCCATCTTTCTTGGCCTGCAACCTCCAAGCTCCAAGGATAGATAGCCTATTAGTTAATTCTCAGCTAAATGGAAATAGGAGAATGTCTAAATAATTTTCCAGGACAACACAAGATTTTCCATGACTGCAAAATTTTAACTGTTTTCCAGGGTTTCCAGAATGCGTGGGAACCATGAAATACGAAGTGACCATGATGCATTTGATAAACAGCTTATCTTTTCAGTCCATAACTCATTTCCGCAGCCTCTCAAAATCATCTCATGACACCCCAGGATAGGAACCAAGATGGCCCACTAAGTGGAAGAGAATATCATCACGATAGGCTAGGTTCAAAATCGGTCATTACAGCATGGGACTGAATGGTATTTATCCCAGTGTTTACTTGCCTCACAAACCTACTTATGCAACCACCCTAAGCCAAACAGGGTCCCAAAGCCCCTCTGGCGTCTGCTGCTGTAGCCTATTTCTGTTGCACCCTGTCTAAAGCGTCAACAGCGTGACTGCACTTGTCAAACATCCCCGCACACCAAAATGACATGTTCCATCCACTCCCAATCTAATAAGTCCAACCCTATTGACATGAAGTGGCACACACCAGATTGCATGCAGGATCGCCCAGTAAGTTTCTCATCCTAAACTGATGTGGTATCACTAAACAGGACATACAGTAGTCTCCTCCTGACCCATTTCTGAATGCCCCTGGGCTGTGTAGTGTTGCAGGAACTGCTGTAATGGGTGAGCAGGATGTAACAAACGCTGTCATTAATGCCACAAAAATAGCCTCAGAACAGATCCTCCACCTTTGATTCTCTCATCGGAGTCTCAGGGTGTTTTCACACCTGTAGGTCGTTTGTTTGTTCCGATTCAGGTACTTAATTGATACAATTGTTGCATTTGTGCCTTGGTTGGTTTGTGTTCACACAGCCACAAATCAAACGGTCCAAATAGTATTGCCAAGCCTCCTGGATTGGCAAGGAGACACTCCGGTAGGCTAATAGCCTCTCGGGGTGGAAAAAATAATTCCCATAGATTTTCCTATATGATTATAAAAATATATATGACAGAATGCGTTTTGTTAGACCTACATTGTAGGCTATACGTCGGGCGTGCCCCGTGCGAGGAGAGAGAGAGAGAAAGAGGGAGGGATCGAGAGAGAGAGACTTGTTTTCATTTATTGAATGGAGACCAGAGGTAAGTTGATTGAGTTCAAACTGCTGATGTGATGATCCAAAAATACCCCAAAGTTTATCCATGCAAGTCACAAGTCGCCAAAACAGGATCTGAATGAAGAAGTTGTTTTTAAACGATAAAAATACTTGTTCTTCAGGCAATTACGCACAGCGCAGCCGACTACGGCAGCTGGTTTATCCCAAAATGCGCACTGTTTCCTGCAGTTGTGGCGGATCGAGGTCGGATCACGTTCTCACCACAAACGAACCGCACCAGAGTTCGTTTAAAGCGGACCGGGACCACCCTTTCTTGGCGATCTCGGTCCGCTTGTTTTGTCCCGCATCCGAGTGCGATTGCTGTGTTCACACTCCCCCAAACGAACCGCACCAAGGGGGAAAACGCTCTCTGCTTCGGAACAACTGCTCCAAACGAGATAGCTGAATACACCCTCAGACAAGCACCCGTAAATTCCACTGCGGGCTCCATTTAAAATGGCCCTACTTTTTCATACATGTACAGTAGCAATCACAATAAAACAGCACTTTGCCTTAAAGACAATGAATAGCCCGAAACGGGCTATTCATGTTCCTGAATGTTGCATAGTTTTCAATAACGAGGGGTTTTTGTCATGCGAGAGCGTGTCATTTCTGTTCTTCCGAATGTGTAATTATGGGGTTTCCACCCGTTGCCGGGAGAGGGCGCTGTTTCCATGCTGGGAAGTGGGGGAACAACAACGGCCATTTTCAATTGAAAAGACAGACGCGGACATGACAAAAACCCTCGGTATTGAAAGCTATGCAACATTCAAGAACACAAATAGCCCGTTGCGACGGACAACAACATTGTCTTTAAGGCAGGTAAAGTTTTATTGTGATTGTTACGCGTATAAAAAAGTAGGGCCATTTTAAATGGAGCCCACAGTGGAATTCGCGGGTGCTTGTCTGAGACTCCGACAAGAGAATTGAAGGCGGAGGATCAGTTCTGAGGACACCACAAAAACATCAGTCCTCTCTCCCCCTCTTTGTTTGTTTGTAATGGGTAATTATGCCAGAGTATTGCGTCAGATGCAACACACTGCTCCATGTCAAGATTACATTTCAGTTTGATCCGTTTCCTGGAGATTAGGGGAGGAAGTAAAGCCCACAGCTTCCCTTGGATGCAGAGATAGGGGCGGGGGTATAGGAAATTGAGAGCAAATGATTCAAATGGATTATAGCACTGTGCTTGATTGCGCAGACTCAGGACATGTTGACACCATCTCCCTAAGGGCACACCCAGCGCGATGGATGAGGTAGTGGATGGATCGGAAGTGACAAAGATTAACCAAACACATTAAAAGACAGATATCAGGAAGGCCCAGATAAGGGCAGGCGATAAAAAACACAAGGAAACTCCTATCCTATCTCTGACACTCAAAGAAAGCAAACAAGAGTCACTCTGAGTCTGCGCTGGCAGTTGCAGCCAAACTGAAACAGACACACTCAAAGAATCTGACGTGAGGAACACCGAGACCAGAGCAAATCGAGTCCTAATCAAAACCAAGTCCAAAATAGGCAATAAACAGAGTACTGTACATTTCTTTCCAAAGGAAAAAACGAAAATAATGCTTACGGACTTTCTTAAGGAACCAAGTTGTAGATCTGTCTGCAGCTCTGCACTAAACTAAATATCCAACTCATGAATAGGAATTTGACTAGTCCATGCATAGAAGATTTTAAGGATCATTACATACAAAGTTTTGTTGTGATGCTTTTAAATGTCCATTTTATTCTCTTTTATTCTTTTATTTTCCTGTCATCCATTTTATGTGAAGCACTTTGAATTGCCTCTGTGTATGAAATGTGCTACACAAATAAACTTGACTTGACTTGACAAAGGTTGAAATAATCTAAATTGTTTGTAGTGTAACATCAATAAGCCAAACATCAATAAAATACACCATTTTACTTTAGAAGTGATGACTTGCAGCTACTGGAAGCCAAGTTATCGACAGGCAAATCATGTACTTTTCATGTTCCTTTCATAATGTTACATAATTTTTACGAGTCAACATAGCTAAGATAGCACTAATTGAGTAGCGTTAATTAACGATAAAGAGAAACACATTGTTGTTTAGATGTTTATTCCTGTAGTGTAAAAGCTGCAGAGAACTGGGAAACTTTGAACGGCTGTAATCAATTTGTCATAAATTTTGCGCTTGCCAGGTGGAAATAAAATCACATTAGCAGAGAAACAAGAAAGCATGGAAATCTGTTTGGCTGTCGACGGCTGATGATTGTGAAAAGTTCAGCTGTGAGCGACTTTCACAGCTGATATAAGTTTGTTGACCGTCCACACATCAACCAAGTCTCCCTGGCCCCTCAGATCTCTAGCAAATTAATGAGCATCTGCTGACTTGATGATGGTGTTGCTCACAGTGTTGAAGCATGATGACAGTTAGACAAATGCTTTTTCACCCACTGGTGGGGTGACTAAGCTTTCCTATGTGAAAATAACTTGAGCACTTGAGGCTCAGATCCAATAGCCTACTGTTGGATCAGATTCAATAGCCTACTTTGGATCTGATCCAATAGCCTACTGTTGGATCAGATTCAATATCCTACTGTTGAATCAGATTCAATAGTGTACTGTTGGATCAGATCCAATAGCCTACTGTTGGATCAGATTCAATAGCCTACTGTTGGATCAGATTCAATAGCGTACTGTTGGATCAGATCCAATAGCCTACTGTTGGATCAGATGCAATAGTCTACTGTTGGATCAGATCCAATAGCCTACTGTTGGAACAGATCCAATAGCCTACTGTTGGATCAGATCCAATAGCCTACTGTTGAATCAGATTCAATAGTGTACTGTTGGATCAGATCCAATAGCCTACTGTTGGATCAGATCCAACAGCCTACTGTTGAATCAGATTCAATAGCCTACTGTTGGATCAGATCAGATCCAATAGCCTACTGTTGGATCAGATCAGATCCAATAGCCTACTGTTGGATCAGATCCAATAGCCTACTGTTGAATCAGATTCAATAGCGTACTGTTGGATCAGATCCAATAGCCTACTGTTGGATCAGATCCAATAGCCTACTGTTGGATCGAAAAATCAAATGTGCAACTTTGTGTTCTATTCTTTTTCTTCTTTTTTGATCAAGTTTGTATCTGATTTCCCCTCCTGTTTTCTTCCCAATTGTACTTGGCCAATTCACTGAGGGTATGCCAGTTGTTGCTCCACCCCCTCTGCTGATCTGGGGAGAGTTGTAGATTAGCACATGCTTCCTCCGATACATGTACAGTCACCAGCCACTTCTTTTCACCGGACAGTAAGGAGTTTCACCGTGGGAGGATCACGCTATTTCCCCTGGTCCCCCCCCCTCTCCCACCCACCCCCGGAACAGGTGCCCAGACCGACCAGAGGAGGCACTAGTGCAGCGACCAGGACACATACCTTTAATCCGGCTTCCCACCCGCAGACACGGCCAATTGTGCCTGTAGGAACGTCTGACCAGGCCAGAAGTCCCACTGCCAGGTATTCTCTGCGGTGGTACACGAGTGCTTTTACCTCCTTACGCCCCCCCGTCTTATATTATTTTTCATAGAACCAGCAACATAGTTTTTCCTACGATCACAGCAACGCCACTTTGGCCTTTCTGCCATTTCTCTGGCCTTTCTTACCACTCGCAGCACACCTCCCTTCCCATTCCCTCTGATGATTTACACCAAAAGCAATTACTGATTATGTTAAAGCGGTCTAGTGTTGACCTACAGAGTGACACGCGTCGACGCCTATAGTCCACACGGCCCCCAGCCAGCCAGCCAGCCAAGCCAGTCGGCCAGCCAGCCAGCCAGCGGGGTGGAAAGGATACAATCAAAGGAGGCCAAGGAGGACGCTGACATCTGGGAGTCTTTGTGCTATAGGCCTAATTAGATGGCAGGGTGAAGGGAGGAGGCACAGAGGAACAGTGTGTGTGTGTGTGTGTGTGTGTGTGTGTGTGTACAAACCGGGGGGGGGGGGGTTCGGGGACGGACTCTCTTTTTTAACATCTGCTCCAGGAACAAGGGAGGACCCAGCTGAGGTCACCCAGCTCCAGACAGCTCTGCACTACAGCAGGGATAATGCGAGGGGGATAACAGCTTAATGATAACACTTAAACCCATTGAGAGAGCCTTGTACCGAAAAACAGACCGCGAGGCTTGCGGATAAATGGCGATAATAAGCCCCGGATCGTCCATGAATATGGATTGTCATGGCTCAATTTGATACTGTTTTTTTCTATATTAGCCGCACCTCAATTGACATGCCGGAGTCTGAGAAAAAATGGCACAGCTGTGCGCTTATGACAATCACAGCTTTCACTGGCACCCTTATCTTAATTTCGTCTGAGGTCGCAGCCGAAATAATCTTACAGATACAGTACAGGTCTACAGAGGAAACATCGTTGCCCCGCCTCATGGCTTTTGACTCGTAAGTGTGTGTTACTGAGGCCTATTGACAATACTGCCCTTTGTACCCAATACAGTTAGGCATTCACCCGCACGGCATTAGCCTTTCCACACAAGCGCCGCCGCAAGTAAGTTGTCTTTATCATGGTAAAGTTCAAACAGAGATATCAAGTGGCTGAGCTGTGTGGCTTGAACTTTGCCCTCCCATCCCAAGTCATGAAACAAAACCTTTCATTGCAGAGTAATTGCGATGGAATTTGCGAAAAGCAATCTCTCCGGTGTGTCCGTTTGAATAGCCTACATTTGCTATTACACTGTGAATTGATTTGGTCATGGCCTATACGTCACGCTGCTATACGATCAATGATGGAACAAACACATTTAAGCAAATATTTCAATGGCCATCTGGAGTCAAAAGAGAGCGGAAAAGAAAGAAAGAGAGAGAGAGAGAGAGATGGGGGAGATTCCAGACGTGCATTTTGCATGCGTTTTCAATTAGTGCTCACATCTATTACAAAGCTTTTCAGTGCAATGAAAACACAGAGGTCTAGGGAAGAAAAGCCTCTCGGCCAAACAGTGACTCGGACCTCGGTCATCATACCTCCCCCCAAAAAGAGCAATGCCAGGAAGTGCCAGCCAGCAAGGCAGCCTGAAAATTAATGATGGGGGGGGGGGGGATTGGACATTGATTGGTGCACCTCCCTCTGCACCAGGAACCAATTCATTATGTCTCCATGCCCCACGCCTGCCTGGAATGGAGGAGGGGGACGCCGAAACGGGGTCAGGGCCGAAGCACCCCCACAGTAAAGAGCCTACTTTTTTTAATGAGTCATCCAGATTGCCGTGTCCGGGGAGGGGAATGAATGGCCGGGATGATTATACGTTTAAGTCTCACTTTTAATTCACCCGCTACACAGGGGGAAATGGGAGGCGACAGTGGGGAGGAGGAAAGGGGGGGGGGGGGTGCTATTACTTTTCATTCATTGAGGGGAAAATTGAAGCATGCAAGTGTCTGATGTGGGGTTTAGTGTGTACAGAGAGAGGTCCATCTGTATTCTAGCTGCACAGATGGTGTATGCTGATCGGATGTTTGAGTCCCTCTGCTGGTCAGCCTGTCTGCTCCTGCCCTCTGCATGTGCCACTGCACTGGGCACCACCAGGACAGTCTGCCACCGCCAAAGGGATTTTTTTTTATTTAGCGCTTCAAACAATAAGGTGAATCTTTAGCTTATGGAATGTTGTTGTTTTTTAGGGATGCTCAATAGCACGGCATCGGCCCAAAGCTAACATTTCTACCGATATGACTGGCCGATAAAGTTATGCGTTAATTATGCACAAATGCTTGCTGGTCAAATTTGTTCTGGTTGTGGTGGCTATTGTCAGGATTGTCTCAGGGAGAGGCCATCATCCAAACCTTTGTAAGTAGGATGAATCTTAGTTTTGTCTGAAAGAGAATGTTACATACATAAAAATATGGCATGTTCAAAGTTCAAAGTAGTTTTCTTATTTTGCCTAGTGTATTGAAAAGCATTGTATTTACAGTATGTCTGCATCTGTCAGTAGGCATAATAATGTGTTCATTCCACTACAGGAGAGACTTGATGTTCTCTGAAATTAAGTGGGGGAAAATGCGTGCATATATCGGCATCAGCCATATCGCCATATTGGATATCGGCAAAAAAAATCTAATATCGCGCATCGCACCCTTGTTGTTTTTATGTTGATGCTTTTAAATAGTCAGCAAAACCACCAATTAAGCTCTATACTAAGCCTGCGTCTGTGCTTATGGTCGCTGTCATGGTGTGCCGCTGTTATAACACGGGGGTGATCATGGCAAGTTTAATTTGAAGAAAGTATTTCTCACACGGGTGTGAATATGTTGAGGGCTACTGTGGAGGTCGAAGGGTTGCTTTAACAGTCACTTTTAAAATGAATGTGGATGGTGTTAATGACCACATTTACACGCACACGAAAGAATGACAATAATGCGAGAAAGGCCATATCCATGTTAACAACATACTCAGATTATGTAGTAGGCTATATATACTGATTTATTGAGTACGATTATGCTCTTTGACAGAAGTGTAACTCTGATTTTACTCGCATTAATAGAGACCAGTCAGAACACATGCACATCTTAAGATTCAAGATCAAGGGGAGGTTTAATTAAGTTTGATTAAGTTCATCTGTAATTGGCTGAAAAAGACAATAGGTCTACTTGCAATAACCAGATGTCACATGTAAACTGGGCAACAAGGGGAGGTTTCACTTTATAGTATCATGCAAGTGGCTTGATTGCAAATAGTCTTACTTGGACTATTGCTAATAGTCACATTATTGTGCACAGGTAAACACAGAAGTTGTGTTAAGGCCCAATTATGCTCAACGTACTCTGCGTTCATTACGTGCGTAATTCTGCACTTTTTCTGAGAGCTTACGGATAGTCCTACGGATGAAACGGAGCAGTACCACACACACAAACACATTTGACTCTGTACTGCCCACTAGTGGATGTATTGCTTAACATGATACCAACGTGAAAGACGCATGGAAGTACATTATGTGGGCATTGACGGGTACATCATTTGAAACGGACGCATTTATTTTCGGACGAAAATGGATGATGAAATGAGCTCTTGTGTTTGCGTAAAATGAAGCCTGTGGTTTTCTAATTTATTTGCTTATAGCTTTAGTTACCTCTACCAAGGAGATAGACAGATTTTCATGAAACATCTAAACTACCTTCATGGAAAGGTGTAGCATGCGCCAAAGAAAGAACCCATTACATTTTGGAGCAGATCCGGATGAGACTCACAAACACGCAATATTAGCACAAACACGCAATAATAGCATATCCGATTTGACTCAGGAACAAGCAATTCATAGCAGACTGGACTATTGGCCTTGCGCTCTCCGAGTTCCCTTTGTTATTGTGATTGTAAAAAACTGAAGCCAGGATAAAACCTTACTGGAAAGACAAACTCTCAAAGCCAATGAGAATACAGCTGATGAGTCCTGCCACACACAGGTTGTCAACTACAGTAAACACACCGGTGTACCACACACTGAAAGACAAGGAGGAAATGAATGCAGAATGAAAGATGGGCCTCAAGCTATATGTGTGTGTATATATATAACTGTGTATATATATAGTTATATAACTGTATATATATATATAGTTATATATATATATATATGATATATATATAGTTTTATATATATATACAGTATATATATATATATATAGTTATATATATATATATATATATATAGTTATATATATATATATATATATATATATATATAGTTATATAGTTATATATTCAATCAGTATTCAACAAAGGAAGCTCCTCTGCCTTTTATTACAGTCACAAAGCAGTGAGACATGCAGGGCCAACATGAGGCATTTGCTAATGTGCTGCATGTTTGCAATAAGCGAGATATGTGTCACTCTGTTCTGCATTAGATATGTGTCACTCTGTTCTGCATTAGATATGTGTCACTCTGTTCTGCATTAGATATGTGTCACTCTGTTCTGCATTAGATATGTGTCACTCTGTTCTGCATTAGATATGTGTCACTCTGTTCTGCATTAGATATGTGTCACTCTGTTCTGCATTAGATATGTGTCACTCTGTTCTGCATTAGATATGTGTCACTCTGTTCTGCATTAGATATGTGTCACTCTGTTCTGCATTAGATATGTGTCACTCTGTTCTGCATTAGATATGTGTCACTCTGTTCTGCATTCTTAATTGGCTGTGGTTACATTCACATAATGACATTCATCCCCAGATGCTCTGATTCTGACTTCGTAAGCGTTTTCCACATTCTACAATGTGGCTTTGACTATGCGAGCAGGTGGCAACGCCTGCGACGAGCCAAACTTCATGCGTTTTTGTCCTTAGCAATACATTTTTTACAATTACAAAATGTACAAAAGGCCCTCTCAGCCAGGCTGTCTCTTTGAAGGTATACATCGCCAATATTTGACTTCCTTGTTCCATAAAGCCTGTCAAACGTGACCGATGTTCCATCCAGTCGGGCTGAGACGACTGAAAAGACTGGTTCTCAGTTGTACGCTGTGTAAATAGCAAAATGACTTCCTAACCAAAATCAACAAACAAAAGGAAAATCAGGTCTGCTAACAAGAAGTGTGCTGCTCAGAGCAGTGTTGTAGTCGAGTCGAGTCGGACTCAGACTCGAGTCCTGGGCACATTTTCAGGACTCGTCGTGTTTCGACTTGGACTTGAGCACTGATGACTCGGACTGATGACTCAGACTTGGAATCGAGCATTCATGCATTCAGAAGTTGGAGAGGAGGACTTGGAATTGTTCATTGATAAAAGAAAAAGTTGTTTTGGTTATTTTTTTTAATAGGCCCTAATTATTTGGCATAAGATATTGATAGCTATATTAATAGTGACAACATTATTCAATTTCGTGAAAGGGCAGGCACGTGTGTTCCACCTACGTGTGGATTCACGCTCATGTTCAGTAAGTGCACGTTCACACCATACTTCAAAGCAACGCCAAAGCCACGCAGTTTCAATTCAGCGTCCTTGTTAAGAGGAAAGTCCGTTCACACCGGCCGCACGCCACACCACGCTGACGCCACGCCAAAGCCATGTTGATCCGATAGTTTCAGCTTCTGTTCTATTTTCCAAGCGTGCCGCGCGCTGATCCCGAGCTGCCAGGCAGACAGTCAATGCAATTTGTGAGGGGTGGGAGGGGCCGGAGCAGCAGCTCCGAGCCGGCCGCTGAGGAAAAGAGACCACTGGTGTGAGCGCTTTGGCGTCAGATCAGCTTGAGTCTGCTTCAAGCTTCAGTTCGGCATGGCTTTGGCGTATGGTGTGTTCGGGCCACTAACTCTCATGTTCAGGACTCTGACTCAGGTATTGGGGCCTCGACTTGGACTCTTTGGTGACTTGGACTTGTACTTGAACACTGGGGACTCAAGACTCAATGTGGACTCGAGATAGTGACTGGACTACAACACTGGCTCAGAGTCTTTCAGCTGCAAAGACGCTACCAGAGCTTGTCTGAGTGGCTTTAAATCTTGTTTAGTCAGCAGTACTTAGCAGACAATTTAATGTGAGTGTTTAAAAAGGAGGGAGGGTTTGGAGGTCTGGTGAACAAAAAAAAGAAAACAATGAAGCGAATGTCGTCATCTTGTTCATGAGGGAGTCCCTGCAGTTCCCCGGGCTTATCCCAACCCGAACATAACAGACGCGTAGGAAGCCGTATTACATCCTGGAACAAATCAAATGGGCTTCCTGTCCCGGGACGCGCCACCATGACCCGACTCTCTGCTGAACTGGCTCGTGATGGCGGGTTCAGGGGGGAAAGGGGAAAAAAACAAAGTCAGAAAAACACTTTGCCAAAAGGGCCCAGGGGGCAGTGAGCCGAGAGGGCAGAGGAATTTTCCAACCCTTATCAAAATACACAACTATGTGGAATGTATGTGAGCATCATGTGACGGCAACGAACGCACACACACATTTCATCACCGGGCTGCTGACAGCATGAGAAACAACATGCGTGTGTGTGTGTGTGTGTCCTGCATGCATGTGTGGCAAGATCTTACCCGTTTCCAATGTCTATCACATGCAGAGCCAGCGTGACCTCTCCGCTCTGCATCGCTTCACTCTATCAATAGTTAAGGTTTTTGCCGGGTGTGTTCTCAGGCCTGTTCTCAGTGTGTTTATTTAACATTTGTTCATGTGGACTTTTTCTTTTTTTTCTTTTATTTTATCATGCCAAAATAACGTCTATTATCATATGTCTGGAAAATGTTATCTTGAAATTGTGCTTTGTGCTTGCAAGCTACAGTAGCTAGCTAAATGGCTATAGCTGTTTGGGTGCAATCTGGGAATCCATCGGTTTGAATTAATTTTTTTTGCAAATCGAAAATCTGTCCTGAGACATTAATTTGGGTGTGATAGCACAGGTAAGCTAGCAAGCTGCCAGCTAGAGCTAAAATACAGTATTTAGGCTTCTTCAGCCAAGACCAAAAAGCTCTGTCACTTTCCTCCATACATTATTTAACATTATTTTAGTCGAACTAGGAGCACAACATTTTGAGGGCTGACTTTTTGTCCAAAGTGGTTCTAGTATACGGCCGTTGAGCTCATTTGCTTAAAATTAAAATACTTTTTCTTTAAAGCTTCTCGTTACAATATAGTAGGCCCGAGTTGCGATGCCACCTATCCCCTTAGGCCCCACGCAAATTGTTCCTCGTGACATGGCCTAAACCATATCTATGACGTAAACCATATCTGTGACCTAAACCATATCTGTGACCTAAACCATATCTATGACCTAAACCATAGATATGACCTAAACCACATCTATGACCTAAACCATAGATATGACCTAAACCACATCTATGACCTAAACCATAGATATGACCTAAACCACATCTATGACCTAAACCATAGATATGACCTAAACTATATATGTGACCTAAACCATAGATATGGCCTAAACCATATCTATGACCTAAACCATAGATATGGCCTAAACCATATCTATGGTTTAGGCCATATCTATGACCTAAACCAGGGGTGTCAGACTCATATTAGGTAGAGGGCCGGATTTGTTCAACTGAGACCTCATGGGGGCCGGATTTTTTTTTTTACTAAAATCAATTCGACTCATTTACCCATTTACTTCACAAAATAAATACTGCTCTTTCCATTTCTCTTGAAACTGCCTGCATTCCGTGTCAACCTTTCTCTTTTTCGACAGCATCTTGTTGATTCCTTTGTTTTTTGGTAGGTAGCCGAACGCGCCATTCAATTCCAGCGTGGCATCATGGCGGCTTTGTTTACACCTGATGACCTACTGACATACTTCCTTGTAGTGCAGGTTAATTAACTTATGAATGAACTCTTAGCTTGCTTATTAGCCACACGTAGGTCATGATAATGGGGTGCGAATTTAATAATAAAAAATAAATAAATAAATAAATAAATATTCCAAAACATCTCGCGGGCCGGATGAAACCTGCCCGCGGGCCGGATCCGGCCCGCGGGCCGTATCTCTGACATCCCTGACCTAAACCATATCTATTCCCTAAACCATAGATATGACCTAAACCATAGATATGGCCTAAACCATATCTGTGACCTAAACCATATCTATGGCCTAAACCATATCTATGACCTTAACCATATCTATGGCCTAAACCATATCTATGACCTAAACCATATCTATGGCCTAAACCATAGATATGGCCTAAGCCACACATATGGCCTAAGCCATATCTATGACCTAAACCATATCTATGGCCTAAACGACGAATGGAGGGTAACCGTTCGCATTGTGAAATCGGTGACGACGTGCAGCAGCAGCTACCGTGAGAGCAAATATCTTCACTTCTCTATCAGGCAGTTTATGAACCTACAGCTCAGATACTCACAATGTCACAACACAAACAGGACTCCAAACTTACGGTGTGCCAGGAGGATCCGCTCCACTCAACAGGCCCCTGGCTCCCAGGTCCTCGGAGGTGTTGTGGGTAGGAAGACAACGTGTTGATGTGGAATGTCCTTTGAAGGCAGCTGAAAACATGCTGTCGTAAATTCCCCGGGAAGCGTTATTTGCAGGGGAAGCCACACACCCTGACACACACACACATCACAAACACACCGACACACACTGCAGACAGTCTCTCACACACTATCTGGGCTGCCAGTGCTGGAACCTCTGCTGCAACACCCAGTAAAGACTTGTAAATAGAAGGGAGGAGGGGTGGAGGAGGGGTGGAGGAGGGGTGGAGGAGGGGTGGGGCGGGAGGAGGAGGGGTGGGGCGGGAGGATAAGGAGAGTGAGGAGAAGTTCCACATTACATCACCGGCAGCTGTTGACAGGCTTGTGTTTATTAACTAACTGCCAGGGCTGGAGGAGTCACACCACATGGCATATGCTCTCTCACACACACACACACACACACACACACACACTTGCAAACGTTCACAAGGCATGCACTGGCCTCTCAAAACCTCGGTTGACAGACACAACGATCCATGCATTCACACACGCATGCTTTTCTGGTAAACACACAAACCCAATAATCTCGGATATGCTTTAAATATCTCGGCCAGGACAAGGTCCAAGTTGCCCCTCCCCCCTCCTTGGTCTGATGGCGTTACCTGTCGTCTGTTTACACTGCCTGCCTGACTTTGCTGAGTGGACCGGAGAGCCGCTTTGCTCTGACTCAGATCGCACTGCTAACTGCAATGGTATGACCGCCGCTACATTCCTCAAGTGTCTGGGCTTTGGCAGCATCTCCCCGGCCTCTTAGCTCAGCCTCCGTTTCTCTTTTTTTCTCTCCCTCCCCCATTCTTTCTCTCTTTTCTCTCCCTCCCTCCCCCCTTCTCTCTCTCTCTCTCTTTCCTTACCCTCTCATTTAAATGGAGGCACATGACTCCCGGCTTAACTGCCAACTAGACTTCTTTATCATGGCGGCTGGGAGCCAGCGGCCCTCTGCTTTTCATTGGCCTCTCTGCAGGACACTCCTTAACACACTGCATTCCTCCCCGCCACCCATCCTCGCAGCCCACAAGGCCAAAAGATGTCGAATCGACATTCTCTCCCCGATGTCATATTTCAGCGTTTTGGCAGGGAACATATGCAGAGTTCCACTGAAATTGGAAAATAAGTCGTTTCTTTTGCAGCACGCGCTACTTAAGTTCAGCGCCGTCTTGCATTAAAGGAAACGATGGGCAAAGGTGGATATGAACTTGAAGTGGTCTTTCATTTGATTTGGTGTTTCTTCGCTCGCTGCCTGTGGGTAGCAGACAAAAGGCAAGTGTGACAGAGGCTGTCGGCCACGTCCCCCCCCCCCCTGTCTGTCATCCAGCATCAGCGTGAACAAACGCTCCGCTTCAGCCCGCTCTCCCTGCTGACATTCTTTGCGGTCTCAAATGCAAGCGTTTCTCTCCAGATTCCACGCTGTTGTCGCATTCTTCTCCCCTAAGCTCACTGCGTTCAGGCAACACTGTTCGCCCAGAGAGAGACGAAGGAGACGAACGAGTAGGCCGATGACGCGACGGGACAGCCAGACTCGGGGCGGCGGATGGCTGAAAGATTAATGGTTTCATGAATTGCACTGAAGAAGAAAAGAATCTGCTTCAAAACAATTTTCAAACAAGCAGCCAGACTGAACAGAGAACACAATCCCAGCTCGTTGTTGTTTCATCATGGTCATTCAATGAATCCTAAATGGCGAATTTGATCAAAAGCAGCGTTGCATTACACTGACTGGCATCAAATGTTGTGAAAAAGAGTAGGGGAGAACAGGTACGAATGAGGTACTTTTTAGTTTTTCCCTCATTGTGTAAAGATTGTTTCCTCGAGTTACAATATTTTCATGTAAGCAACCTACACACGTCCTCTGACAATACCAACCGTACTTTAGTTCCGCGGGTCAATACATCAGACGGCAAACAGAAGCTGCGCAATGCTTCATTCGTCCCCCAGTGGAGGGACGGATGAAGCGGTTGGCAAAAGAGGCACAAAAACAGTAACGCATTTTTCTGGCATGTACTTCTCTTTCTGGCCTGTACTTCTCATTCCTTCATCAATTAGCCATCCAAGTAAGTATAAGTATTATGAAATACATTTTATTATGGTATATGTTGCAAATTCATATAATTAGAGTTTGCATCTATATATTTTGCTGATGTGATCAATATTTGACCTCCCTTAAATGGCTCATCCAAACAAATATTTCATATTTCAATATTTGCATGTAATAGTTGACATTAAATACTTAAAGCAGCTACGAGCAAGATTTTCGATTGTTATTAAACAGTATAATTACAATATTGATGCATCACATCTTACCTATAATAGTAGCTGAGACCAAAGCCGTGTGAATCGGAGATTGCTCTCTTGATGATTATAGAGTCGGTGTCTGTCTAACCTCGCGTCACCAGGGAGCTATCTCTCTATATCCGTCTAGCGGCGGACCGGATAAACCCAGAAGTGAAACCCGGAAGTGAAACGCAGCTGCCTGCCTTCCGCAGTTTCGCTCTGCCTAGCAACTGACCATAAACAAGGAGAACGCCATGCAGGGGCTTGCTACTCTCGCGAACATCTCTTGTTATATTCTAACAGGTTTTTTGGAAGTTATTTTGTGGTTATGGCCTAAGTGGCTGCTGCAAACCGTTTCATTTCACTTTCTGATCTGCCCTGGCCACAGACAGACTAACACTGGCTGATTCACTCGGGGTTCAAGCGAGACTACTCTGCGTTGGTATCGTCTACTATTACAGGTAAGATGTGATGCATCGATATTAAATTTAGACTGTTTAATAACAATCGAAAATCTTGCTCGTAGCTGCTTTTACATTTAGCACAATAGTAGCACAGTGCTTCATTCGCCCCGCCTGTGTATCCCTGCATATAAGCTAAGCTAAGCTAGGAGCTAAGCTAGCATGCTACATGAAATAATCACTGAGCTGTAGTCTACAGATAGCCCTAACAGATGAATTACGTTTGCAGCATTAAATAAATAAACTCTAAGACAAAATAGAAAAACACACTGTTTCCAATATTTTTGAGGGTAACTTCGCCGAACAGTGATGTAGAACGCGGAAATTTTCCAGAGAGTCATTGAACAGGAAAGTGCAAGATGAATCCCGAGTTTCGTCTTCCAGGGTTATGTCAAAGATAGTATACGAGGGGCTGTGCTTAACTCGCTTAAACCCGCTGCTCCGTTCGTACCGGTTCTCCCTTAATATGTGGAGGTAGCACTGGCGTAAGGATCGGCGGTGCAGTGCACTGGGGCCCACAGCTGTCAAGGGCCCATGAAGAGCAACACGTACTTACAGTTTCTGCTGCAGTCCGACTCCAAATAAACTTCCATGCTGTATTATGCAGTCAGCACTTGCTCTCATGTAGCTTACTAGGCTAACGAATGCTATAGCTTTAAGTTTACTGGATTCAGTGGATTGGTGTCATCGCATTGGAAAATACGAATGCATTCTCTTTCCAACGTGTCAGCGGCGTCTCCTGTGAGGTTCTGGTGACATCATTGACCATATATGGAGCTGGAGAGGAGGAATATCCCTTCACGTAGCATGGCTCTTGTTTGTGTCTTGGGTCCTTCGGGGGGTACTGCTAACGCAAAATAGACGGCTAACAATCTGCCTGACGAAAAATAATGAGTGAGTCCATATTATTTTCTATAACAATATAGCCTAATTGTTAGGTAGGGCCCAGAGCAAATATTTGCACCGGGGCCCATGGCAATGACCCACTGGGAGGTAGGCTGTGTCATTAATTTTAATGCCAATCTTTGACTATTTCTTTGGAAGCGTGTGATGTTTTTCGTCAACTGATTGCCTTTGCCAGATGAGAAATAAAAAATTACAACATATCATGCAGAAACGACGTTTCAAACTGTACAGAAAGCATATTGTGACGTATCTGCAAGGAGAAATCTGCAAACGCAAACAAATTCAATGTCAAAGGCAAAGACTCCAATAGCTTTTACCTTCCGCCCCTATGATGCTGTAAATGTCCTCCCTGTCAATGCTGTTAGTTTGACATTTTTACAAGTCCATCGTAAAGCTGACCATATGACAGGAGCAGTCTGCTTCTGCTACCTGTCCCCTCCTGAATCAAACCCTCTCTCCCACATCTCCCTCCTCTTCTCGCTCTCATTTGCTCTTCTTATCTTCAAGTATGGATAAAAGATATGTTCTGCTGTCCTCAGAACTTATTTATTTCAGGATCACAGGACTTGACTTTGCATGACTTTTCCACACAACTCGGGCTCACCAAAGTTGGTGCTCTGCATTACTTTACCCGCTTGGAGCTCGCCGTTACTTTACCCGGCATTACAGTACGTGTCCACTGGCGCTGTGAATCCACGCTAGGAGCCGCCCTGCTCCACAGAACTGCCCGCTTGTAGGCGGGCTTCAAAGTTTGTTACTTGCTGCATCTGATTGGACCAACAGCGTTCATCCAATCAGGGCTATCTGTGGCCCTGATTGGACGAACAGCGCCTTGACGGGTGGAAAAAACATGGCGGCAAATTTTGAAACTTCTCTTATTATGAAAACCACTCGGCAAAATGTGTTTCTGATCATATTTGATGCCTACAGTATGTCATGCTGTGTCTCCCTCTGCCTTTGTTTTGGGTTTACAACGGTTCGTTTAAAAGATCGGATACGAGTTCGGGAGGCGGGGAGGCGCGTGGCACAGACCTAATTTGCATAAAGCATCTGGCGCTATACTTTATGCAAATGAGCAGGCGGGGGGTGCACGCTCCTGGCTCGCGCAACTCACTGCCTGCCCCACAATGCATTGCACAGCTGCCTCCAATACACATGAATATGGGAGTGTTAAAATAATACGCTCAAATGGATAAGCACCATTACTTTACCCAAGCAGGGTGGAGTAGCCAGGGAGAGCCGGTGCTCGGCCCTCAGAGCCTCAAGTAACCAGCGAGAGCAGACTGTCATGAGGGGTAAAAATGCTGACTGTCATGGAAACAAAACTGTCCATGTACACAAATCAATAGATGACATTTTCGTGACTGCCACAGGAACTTCCGTGCAACCATGTTGGCCCTGAGGGCCTATAGCATATAGCGGAGGTGACGGTAATGATCCTAGAATATATGTCCAACTCTTTCATGGGACAGGTCAGAGCGCTGTCGGGGGCTGCTGAGGAAACATGTGGTGTGGAGCGGAGGAGAGGAAAGACATATATTCAGCCACGGGTCAGAAAGGATGCAAGGAGACGGGTTCAGTATGCGCACAATGACTTGAGGAAGTTCCGGTCCCACTGCCACTGGCTCAGCATGGCAGAGGAAATAGTTTGTCACCTCTTCAAAGGGTAATACTGGACTTTAAAAGCCTGCAGACCATTCAGTGTCTCTGCCCCTCCTCACCTGTGTGCAGCTTTTCTTCTGTTTTTTTGGTTTGTAGTAGTTTGTGTTGTTTATTCCTTAAGTTTTAGTTAATAAAATATAGTGTTACTTTTACTTTGGCGTGTGACTCCTTTGGTTATTTCCGGCTCAAGGAAGTAACAAAAGGAAGGCGTCACGCCAAAGTAAAAGTAACACAATAATAATTTATTACCTAAAACTTAAGGACGGAGACACTGAATAGACCCTTTTCATGGGGGCCATTTTGTGTCGAAAAGGCAGAATAAACACAGGTGCAAGCACTAATGAGGGTTTCCAAATTCCAATCATGGGCCCCTTCTCAATACCAAGAATGCATTCTTGTTCTTGGGGAGAACGTTCTTGCTAGTCGTTCTTGGAAGAATGAACTTGCTAGTTCACAAGCACACATAACGCTGTTGGCAGTTTGAGACGATGCGTTCTTGAGGGTATTGCGCAATACCAGCGCAGAGGCCCCCTGTAGTACTACAGTACACAAAGCTCAGCTGATTTTGTTGCTCCACTTTTCGTCATAAATGTTCGTAAAGTGGCACTTATTGAAACCTACTACCCTGCTTGTAGGCATCAAAAGTCATCAGAAATTAATTTAGTGATGAAATAAAACTTTAAATTGTAAAAAAAAACTTCCCCGAGCTTATGGCGTCTTCTCTGCTGCGTTCTGCCTCTGCTTATGCCGAAATGAATGCTGGGATACGTGCCTTGCCAAGTTGACACAAGTCACCAACCAGAGCATCCTCGGTAAAGAGGGCGTGTGAAGAACACATCCGGGAATTTTAAGCGTTCTTGGCGAAATGTGAAATTTGCATTTGAAGAGTACTTGGGCTGCGGCTGATGACGTTTCACAGGGACACAAGAACACACAAGAACCTTTAAGTGCCTTTTAAACATGAAGTCTGGATCATGTCAGGCTAGAGAGAGCAGGATATTTTCAGGTTTGACCTTTTTAAACATGAGGGGTCTTTGTTTAGACAACTGGATATGAGCCGTTTTTTCTGCCAGTGGGCTGGGGGGAGTTTGGGGGGGGGGGTGGCGGTAGCATGTATCGATAACAAGAAATGTGATAGGAAACAGCTTTAGCGAATTTGTAACCAAACTCCATTCAAAAACATGCCGTTTTAACAGAGGGTCCATTCCTGGCATTGTGCCAAAAATGAGGCAGTCAAAATAGTGGTCGCACCGTCGTCAATCACTGTGGGTGATTTATTTTACAAGTGGCATTCAAGTCATATCTAGTTTTAAATTTATTTCTCCCCACAAAAGTTAGGCTAGGCCTAGCCTATATGTCTCGATATAGGCTATCAGTCAGTCAGCTCCCATCCTCTCCGCAGTGTGGACGCACAGTCACACAACACTGCCTGCCTCAAATGGCTGCCTCACACGTTAGCGACAAATCTGGAGACTTCAAAAACATGCCGTTTTAACGGAGTCCATTCCGACAACGAGGGGTGGCAATGTGCCAAAAATGAGCGCGATTGATTTGATTGATTGATCACTAGGCCTATGTCTCACTTTTTCTGACATGGATCAGCAGCGCAGCAGTAAGCTGTCTCCACTCCTCGGTGTGATGCACGGACCTGCCTGCTAGGGGTGGGCGATACTGCAAAATTTGGTGTCGATCCGATACCAAGTAATACTGGTCCAGAATTGCCGATATCGATACCGATACCGATACTTTTTATTATTAAATATGGCTTATGAACTTTCATGTAGGGGAGAGCAGTGTGTCATTATTTATGAGGTTTATCAATAGGTTTATCAATTTATCAACCACTATAAATTATGACCGATACCGTTTGAAAATGTAACATTAACCAATGCTGAAGATCCTTAATATTAATTTAACTACTATATATACCTGGATATTCTTTTCCTCTGTGAAAAGACTGCCCGTGGAGTCTATCTCTGTGTTGAGGGGGGGGGGGGGGGGGTGTCTGTCTGATACTTCCCTCCTCCTCCTCCCTTCTTTTCTGCAGGTCAGAGCTCTCTTTCTTGTTTCTCAGATGCAAGTTGGTAGTAGGCTAGTGGTCCCACAGTAGTGGACAGCCTGCATGCGGCTACGTCACACTTCACAACATTGTCATTCACTGATGTAAAATAACTCCAAACGATCTGCTCCTGTTCCTTTGAGCCGTGATCAGATCACGGAATGGCATGTGTGTTTTTGTATGCGATTGTGCGCGTCGGATTTCAATCCCACTCTGTGCTCTGCTGCTTGCCTTCCTATACAAGACCCGCCCTGCATATCGTTCAAGCACTATTATTGGCCCAGGCACGTATACTCGTTGTTTCAGTGCACATGTGATGGCACGACAACAGCAAATCCGAGGCGGAGAAGCCCTGCATGAATGCACGCACAAAAGCTGTGTTCAGTATCGATATTTTGATGTCAGGATCGATCTTCAAAACGAGACTCAGGTATCGGAAGTATCGATATTTTGGGATCGATCCGCCCACCCCTACTGCCTGCCTGCATAGCCAAAGCGCGTTGGGATCCCTAGCTCTACCAAACAATTCAAAGCCGTTTGCAGCACTTGAGGAAACCGTGAGTTTGCTCGTTTAATTCGTTGATATAAGCGATTGCCCGAACGATTCATTAATTAATAAACTAGTGAACATGAAGTGAAGTGAGTCACGAAGAGCCACACCCGCCCACTCAGACGGATCTGCGGATAATGACCTGCCACTGTTTAACAGCAGCTGCGCTTGCGTGGAAGCGGATCTTACACCGGCGGCCGAGGCGAATAAGATACGGACTCGCGGGAGTGCGCGTAGGCCGGCTACTTGTTGTTTAACATGCAGGCCAACCGGCTAGGAGCAGGTTATAATACGGATTCCACTGCATGTTAAGAAGTGGCATTATTGAGAAACGGCCATGGAAGTTGCACCTGTGTTTACTCTGCCTTTTCAACACAAAATGGCCCCCGTGAGAAGGGTCTATGGCAGTGATACTGGAATTGCAACAAAACAAAATCTCTTTTTTACAGTGCACCTGAACACAACATGCAAGATACCCGCTGAATAAGTGTCCAAATGTTCATGTCATCCTGGCCAATACTCCACTTCTGTTATAGCATTTCAGTCTGGAATATGGAATATCTTTAAATAATCTATGATTTAGCTTAGGGCTGCTCGATAAATCGATTTTGAATTGTATTCGAATTAATTAGTTAGGACGATGTTAAAAAAATGAAAATCGTAAAATCGATTTTTTTTAACTAGGGTAATTACGTTAGGCGGGCGGCACGCGTACATGACACTACTCGTCCTGTAAAGTCTCTCTGGAGGCTGTGACTACTGCTGGCTAATAAAGACAGCAGCAATTAACTTATTTCAACCCCTCCAAAAAGCAGTGTGTGAGCACTGAGCAGCGTGTTGCACTGCGGGGCGGGCTGTGCAAGATAACGATTACCACAACACACACGCGCGCGCGCACGAACAAAGACGTTATCACTGGACGCTGAAATGTTGCCTTTAGTTCACATAACAACACGTGAGGCCACCGAGTAACGTTAGGACTCACCTCAAAAAAGCGCAAATCCACCAGTGTCAAGTGACTGCAGGTTAGCAAGCAACAGCCAGGAAGTTAGGCATAGCAAGTTAGGCTAAAACAGGAAGTTGGGTTGTTCTGCCTTCAGAGTAAAAGCGTAATTTGTCACTTATGAAAAAAGAGGAAAAAAAGCTCTGCAAGGCAACAAATGTTTAGAGAAGTATAATAGTATAAAAAAACGAAATCGAAATCGAAAATCGAGTTTTGAGAGAAAAAATCGTCAATTAAATATTTAGGCAAAATCAAACAGCCCTAATTTAGCTGCTAAATTGTCAAATACCGCCGTGTGCTTGCTACCCAGGCACTTACAGCTTTTTCCCATGGGCCGTCCGGACTCTAAACAATCACAGCAGCAGCCGTTAATTCTCTGCTAGTGCAATACATGAACTGTGCAATACAATATATCAACGTGCAATATTCTTTTACTACCTCAGCAGTATTTTATTATTGTTTTGTTCCTGCTTTTTTTGCCCCCCATCTAGGTGTCAAGTGTCCTCATCTGTTCTTAATGTGTTGTTGTTGTTGCTTTTTCTCTTAAATGTTTTTTTTTAATTATTTACATCTGATTTTAATGCACTGTCAGCTGAAGCACTCTTAATTTCGTTGTATGGGGAACTGTGCAATGACAATAAAGGCTATTCTATTCTATTCTACTGTATGTACCGGTATGTACTTAACCTAACTAACTTAACCTAACTATCCGGTGTGTGCAACATTGTCAGACTAAACTCCGGCTGACACCACAAAAACCTACAATCCGCTACAGAAAAATGTATATTGTTTGTTTATTAACTGGCCCCTGGCCTTCTATCATTTCACAAAAGTGGCCCCCGGGCAAAGCAAGTTGAGTATCCCTGGTCTATGTTCTACAGGCTTTTAAAGCCCAAGGTGTACCCAATCAGCCTAACGACCCCAACAACCAGGCTCCTGCAAGACAGGGCCAGGAAAGTGAGGGTTGTCATATTGGAAGTGATCAGATTTGTTCCAGACAGATTTGTTTTCTGTACATCCTTTTGCATGTTTGTGTTTACTGTATTTGTGTACGGGTTTTTGCCAATGTGTGTATCTTGTATACATTTTTGCCCATGAGTATGTATGTGTTTTTGCCTGGGAGGGGGAGTGTATTTGACAGGGTGTGTGTGTGTGTGTGTGTGGGGGGGGCGATAAGTGTCCGGCCTACATCCTCTCTACACATATGGCTAATTACAGGCCCCTGATCTCCTCAGCTGTCACTGCCACACACTCTCCTTACATGTCAATGACAGCCGAATGGGAGTTGATACGCTCCCCGCTGCCCGTACAATGCTCCCATTGAAAACACAAGAGAGACAGACAGGAAGCCAGAAACCCAGAGAGGGAGAGAAAGAGAGGAGAGGGACGCCACTCCTCGTCCCAGCTGGCGGGCGGTGGTGGCTCAATGGCAATGGGCGCGGTTCGCGGAGTCTCGTCCCGTGAAATAACAACCACTCCTACTCCTCTCCTCCTCTTCATCGTCACCTCAGCCTAATCCGGGCACATTTCATGGGGTAGGCCTCCTCCTCATCCTCTGCCTCCTTTTGTGTTGGAGAGGTGAGTGGGGGGTGGGGGTTGTGAAGGTGGTGGTGGAGGGGGTTTGTCTTTTTCTTGGTTGCCATTCGGGGAGGGGGGGACTTGGCAGAGCGCCTGGCCCCTGGCACTGCATACAAACACAAGGCCCATTTGTCTCTCTCTCTCTCTCCATCCTCTCACCTCAGGGAGAGTGGAAATGATTGCATGGGGCAGCCATAAGACACAGCCCCTCCCTCCCTCGCTCGCTCCTTCTGGACAAGCCATCAATTGGGCGAGCAGCCTCCGGAGCGATGGCGACGGACAAGATGGGTGGAAGGCAGGCAGGCAGGCCGCGTCGGGAAACCGTCAACCGTAATTCAATGAAAGCAAGTCAATTTGTACAGTAAAGACTTGGCAGGACGCCTGGGCCTTGTTTGCTCCACCTTTCCCACCAAAAAAAAAAACTAGCTGAAAAAACACATTTATTAAGTATGAAATTATATCAACCCTTATGTGGATGTGGGAAACTTGGCAAACAGGCGAGAGAGTATGATTTATCACGACGGTACATCTCTTACTAGACAAAGGGCCGACAAAGTCAAAGAGCTGGATAATGTCCCGTCTTTTTCCCCCCTATTCCACATTAGATCCTGGTCCATCTAAATCTCCTTAGGTTGATCTCTTGTGGACTCAGAGAAGCTGACATCAGCAGACTTCCACAATTCCCTCTGATTTATGGAACGCAAAATCTTTACCGCATGTCGTTTTTTCCCTCCTCCGACGGCTCTGGGTCCCCGTTGTGTTTTTCGGAGCCCGTACTCTCATACGCATTAAAGATGCTTTCCCGGGGCCCGGCCGATGTGAAAGGGGACGTTGCCGCTTCCCAGTGCGGCTGCAAATAACATGGATGTGGCATTCCAACATGTCAGTGTAGCGTGGACCCAGTGCACTAAGCCACATTCTGCTCCTCTGAGAAAACACCCACCAAAAGAGACTCAAACTGCCCCCCGCCCCCTTCTGCTGCACCAGGACCGAGTAAAGAATTTTCATCTCACAAGTCTGATCAGATCCAATATGTTTTCCAGCAACTCTCTTCCATTCCCCTTCAATGTAAATTAGCCCTGAGCCATGTCGTTATTAGTTCAAGCCGCATCAGGCGTCATGAGATGTTATCTTACGGGACAGCAGGCATTGTACCGGGCTGACATTTATTACTGTAATTCAACTGATTTGTTGTTTCGTCTTTTTTCATAAATGCCTATCCACGTTCTGTCTGGAAAGTTTTGCGGTGCGTCTAGGCATTTGGGACCGTCTGGTATTTCGATTACAGATGTTTACAGTGCTATTGTGCCCCTAAAGACTTGCATTCAAAGTGTCTGCTGATAGGAGACAACACGCGCGCTGGAGGGTTTTCCGCAAAGCAGGTACACGAGAGGAGCTGTAAGTACTGCGGCAAAGCTGCAAAGTTGACTGCTTTATGACCACTTTGGTCTTAACCGCAATCGCAGCTAGCAATCCAGAGGGAGGCATTGTGGTTGAATGAGAAAGCAGCCTAACACATTTGGAACTGAATGGGCTTATACTGTACTAGAAATCTAGTTTGGTGGGACTCCGGCCCGGTACAACACACCGTCCCGGGTTTTTGTGTGGGTGTTGATGATGTTGTTGTTGTTGTTGTTGTGTTGTGTGTGTGTGTGTTTGGGGCTTTTATTTTGAAGGTCTGTGTGTGTTTGGGGCTTTTATTTTGAAGGTCTGTGTGCGTTTGGGGCTTTTATTTTGAAGGTCTATGAGCTTTTATTTTGAAGGCCTGTGTGCATTTTGTGCTTTTATTTTGAAGGTCTGTGTGGTTTTTGGGCTTTTATTTTGAAGGTCCGTGTGTGTTTTAAGCTTTTATTTTGAAGTTCTATGGGATGTTATTCTTGTTATTTTGAAGGTTTTGGACTTTTATTTTGAAAGTTTTGAGTTTTTATTTGGAAGGTTCTGGGCTTTTATACTGAAGTTATGGCCTTTTAATTTAAAGTGCTGTGTTGTATATGTGTGTGTGTGTGTGTGTGTGTGTGTGTCTTTGTGTGTGGGCCGACGTGTATTGTGTGTGTGAGGTATTTGTGTTGTGTGTCCGTGCGTGTTGTGTTGTGTGGTGTCGGTTGGCCCGGGCCGACACAAGATGTGACGCAAATCATCACTGACAGACAGCCGCCGCCCGCCTGCTTACCTAGGCAATTTTATTATAGGATGGTGATTTATCTGTGTCTGTGTGTTTGTGTCAGTGTTTTTCCCAATGCATTATCCTGAGAGTCTGTGCTTATTTTGTTGTGATATTTGATCCGTTGACCTTTAACGTTTTAATTGGAAACAGTTATTTTCTTAATATTTTCCACCCTTTTCACTATGTCAGCTCCAACCTTACATGTTTGGTTCATTTGAATATAAGACAATAGATGCTGTGTAAGGAGAATACCACTGTCATTTAGAGTTATAGACTATTTACTTTTGTCAACATCTAGTTTACATTTCCCGTCATGTCCCAATGCATGCCATATGTAATTTTTTAAGACTTGTCCTTTGTATTTTTTTTTTATACAAACTTAACGGTGCCAAACATAGCTTGAAATTAACTGCTGTTCCACATAGCAAAGACGCCCCAAATAAAAAAGCATTTATGTGACAGTAAAGTTTGTAAAGTGACATGTTTTTGAGGGATTATTTCCTGGGGGAGAAATCCATTTTTTCGTGTGGGTGTCAGGCGATTGACAGCAGCATGCAGCACACTGACATGAAAACACTCAACTGGGGTGCAATGAAATAAGGATAAAACAGATACTCTTGACAAAACCAAATAAAATTGTTGTGCTTACTGTGATGGATTATCTTGATCTGTGGAAGTTGTTTGCATGCTGTGCAAGAATGGAGGGCAGAAAATGTCTTCTTCTTCTAAGAGCCCAGACACACCCAGCCGATAGTCAGCTGTTGGGAACGTCTGGGTGGTCAGTGAACATCTGTCGCCCTAATCTTAAGCTGTGTTCACACCGAGATATTTATTTTTCGCTCTGTCGCTTGATTCAACCCTTTGGAATCGCTCTGTCGCTCTGTTTAAATCGCTCATCAACAGGCACACGAATTGACGGACATGTGGGGGCTATAACGTTACGCAATGTCATGATGTTTGTCCACTACAAGCCACCGTATTTGTTTACAAGCTAAGCCTATCAGCGTGCTCCTAACGCGAGCTCCATACCGGTAGTACAGACTTCACTTCATGTCAGCTGTCAGCCTGTCAATTCGGTTTGTTGCCACACAATAAACCAGCAGTTTGTTCCAAGCCAGTGTGATCCTTGACTCGCTCTCACACGGCAGCCAATCAGCGTTGAACAGTGAGCGACTGATGCCAGCGTAATTTCGCTCGAGTTGGGATATTTCATCTCGGGCGATGAGCGTATTTTCTCCCTATCGCTCTGTCTCTGTCGCTCGGACGCCCAGCGATTTTTCTCCCAGGCGATATACGCTCAATCGCTCGTTTGCATTGACTTTGTATGTAAACTCGATGCCAGCGAAAAACTTGAATAGGTCGGTGTGAACGCAGCTTTAGCTGTGTGTCCCTCACCGTTCACTCTAGTCAGCCTTGTCTGAGACTTTTTCGGACGATTCTACAGTACATGTTGAATCGGCATCAGGCCGTCAGTGAGCGAAATTACTCTTGATTGGCTAGTCAGCTGGTTAATGGCCCCCTCCAGTTCTACCTGTATAACATTGATGTTCTATGAAAACGTACATGTGCATTGCACTTCACCATTTGCGTCAAAGAGCGTACATTGATAAGAACCGTAGGCTTATAGCTGGTTCCACTACTGCAGCATAATGAATGAGAGTACAGCGCTGCTTGTAAAAAAAGGCAGAACAGCTTCGCATCTTATCCGGATTAAACTCTTTCTCTGCGATAAAACGGAAATGACCAGAAACAGTATGGCTGCCTCTACCTCCGCAGAAATGTTCATCTAGAAGCCACAATATTGTTATAATATCAACAACCAGCCAAAAGATATCAAAGCTGGTGGGCTTTATGGAAAGAGCGTGACTCGAACTGGTTAACAGTTATTATCGGCTAACTAATCCATCTTGCCACGCTCCAATCTATTGGTTTGAATCTGAACCACCAGTGGTTCACACCAATCAGCTTTGGTGTGACGCCAGCGAGAGCGAGCCCGCCAGAGACGTGATAGACAGATGGTTCAGGTTCATCCAATCACCTAGGCATGGTATCACCTAGGCATGGTATCACCTAGGCATGGTATCACCTAGGCATGGTATCACCAGGTCTTTTTTTAAAGTGCCGGCTCTTCAAACAATTTCTCGACGACTCGGGTTACAAACAGGTTACAAAGGACCAGGCAATATGGGCAGACAACGCCAGTACCATTTGCAACGTTTTATCAGACATATTCTGGTTTAGAAGTTAGTAACTATATTACAAAACCATTTAAAGTTGTGTGAGCAGTGGTGTGAAAATGGTTGGCAAACGCTGCTTTGTTTCATGTATCTGGTTTGTATATCAACGCAGACGCAGAAGGTATGTGCTAGTTGACCGCCGGCTGTAGTCTTTACGGTGTGCAAATGCAACTTGTTGGCAGACACAGGCGATGTGAGGTGACGCAACAGTCGACCTTCGTTGCCTTTGAAGTTGGGTTGGTGTTTGGGAAAAGAGTGCAGATATCTCCAACTATGCTGACTGTGTGCAGAAACCAGCAGGAATAATGTCAAACAGAAGGGAATGCTTATTTTTTCAGGGAATGCTTATTTTTTCATAGTGTTGCCAGATATCTGGATTATTTAATGACATGCATACACATTGGAATTACAACAATTTATGTGCAGATGCACCATAACGTTTAAAGAGCGTGGTGCAGGTAAAAAAAATAAAGTTAATTACAGTTAGGACTAGGGATGTTCATTTTGAAAATTTTCCAAAATCGATAATCGGTGAGAATTAACGATCAATTATCGATTATCGATTTTATTAATACTTAGAAAATTTTCAATTTTTTCAATTTTTTTTTTTTTTTTTTTTAACAAAATGAATGCCTATGGCAGAAAATACGAAAGACAACGTGTTCTCCTCAATGAACTCTTTATTTCAATGTGTCTCCTCTCCAACACTGCTGTCCCCGGCGCATGCCGGTGTGAATTTCTCATGTTTAAAACAGTTTTGTTGGCACAAAGGCCCGTGCCCAGCCAGAAAACTAGAGACTATATGAAGCTCCACCTCACGTTAGTCGGCTGTGCAATGGAGTGGGGCGAGGAGGAACGATTTCCACCCAAACCTAGTCCAAAAAAAAAAAAAAAAAAAAAAAAAAAAAAAAAAAAAAATTAATAATTAAAAAATCGATCCAAATGCCACAGGATCGATTCCAATCCTTAACGATCGATTATCGATTTTCGATAATTGATGAACATCCCTAGTTAGGACTCAAGATTCTTATGAAAATACCCCCAAAAAACAAAATTAAAACATGCCCCCAGGGCAGAAATATGGAGGGAAAAGGTGGCATTATAATGCACATGTTCCAAAAAATGCCATCTGTCCAGATAACACCTGTAATAATAATAATACAGTCAATGTGTACAGCAGAAAACTTTCCAAAACACCAGATGTACGATAATGATCGTATTTGTACGATAATTTACCACCAAAACCAATAGCATTTTGACGCTCTGTCTGGTACGATAGTTTGACACTGCCCAGAATGCATTTCGGCATTGACGGGAGAAAAAAGAAAACTCAGCTCCATTTCCCCCTTAAAGTCGAGCTGAACCCAAAAATTACTTTTCTTTTCTTTTAGTTCAAATACCTGGGTATGCAGTGCAAATATTTAATGATGTATGCAAAAAAATAACAAAAATCTAATTCCTTTAGTTTTTCACACTTTTTCACATCAAAAGTTCATTTTTCAAGATTTCATTGATAACACTAATCTACAGTTTGCTGACGTCACCTAGTACTATCAAATTTCTACCCCATTTCAACCAATCATATCACGACATGCAGCTGTCAATCAAATCTTCATTTCAGGATAATTTTCTCTTCCAAATGAAGTAGAAAATGGCGCCTAGTGCCTGTCATCTGGCAGAATTCCTATCCCATAAACTAACTACTAACTTGGCCAATTGCATGAAACATGAAAAAAAATATATATATATAATCTCTAAGAATGCAAAGAAATATAACTGGCTCGTTAAAACGCGCATTCCAGGAATATCGTATTCACAGAAATAGCGTAAAAGGCGCGCGCTTGAGAGCGTGGTAGTCAGGGGTCTCCCCTCGGAGATTTCAGGCAGCACCCATGCATCGGATTGTCCGCTCGCGCCGCACGAAGCAAGTGGCTGCCTGGTACTCCGCGGATCCCACTCGCGTAGCACGACAACACGCTGAATCCCACTCGATTTGGGGGTGGAACACGCCATGATTGACCAATGCCAAAGCCAGTCGACAGAATTGTCAAATCAAATCATCGACACGTATATGGTCCGCCTCTCAATTTGTTTTCAGTCTCCGACGCTCGTGCTATTGCATTCGCCTCCGGTTCACTTCGACTTTAAAGGCAACTTTTTACTTTCTGTTTAGTTTGGGCTCTATCTATGGTTAACATGGCACTTTATAGTTTCAGTAGTCAACGTAACTAGTAGTAAAAACTAGTTGACCCCCAATATGCAATCGGTTTTTCAAAATAACGCCTATTTTCAAAGATACATTTGGGACCGACCATCTCAGCTCGTGTAAGCCGGCTGCAGAATGGTCTGAGGCGGATAATTTTATCATCGGAGACGGACACAAGTGGCACTCGCTGGAGCTCAGTGGTGGAGTGGAGAACAGTTTCAGCTACAGAGGGGAGGAGTTTTAGCTGCAGAGTGGAGGTGATGTACTGCAGTGAGCGGCCTCTCGATGGTCGGACAGACCGGGACAGACGGTCGGCGTACGGAGGTAATGTTCTGAGGGAACATTTATTGATTATTGTGTATTAAAATCGTCACAGGTGTTATTGCTAGATTTGAGGGTTTTTATGTGCGCGTGCCAGATGCTTCACAAAAACCAGTCTAGATGCAGCTATGTGTGGGGAAAAAACAAAAAACAAAAGAGAATCCTAATTGCTCCATAAAAGTCCCACATATTAATGCAAAGTGAGGTCTAACCTATGTACTGTTTCTATGTATTGTAAAGCGTCTTTGAGTTCCCCAGAAAAGTGCTATATAAAACTTATGTATTATTATTATTATTAACCTGCATCATGGCAACCGCTATAAACCTGAAGAAGATTTCCACTCAAGCCCAAGCATGTCTTTTACTTGCTTTTTTATTAACAGCATTCCCTTGTACTTTTGATACTTAAGTACTGTAACCATCAGATAGGGATGAAACGATAACCGGTTTTAATGATAACCGTGATACAATTCCTTACAATAACTGTACGCTTTGAAAAACATGGTAAATACTGTCCATCATCAACCAAAGTTGGCAACCCCCCCCCCCCCCCCCCCACACACACACACACACACACACACACACACACACACACACACAGCTGCCTGGGCTTGTTTGGCTATCCCAATGTGCCTGTAGGTAACGTTGTGGAAGAATTGTCTATTAGTCTACGTGTGAGGTTTCACACGGGGGCGGGGCCAGACTCTTTAGGTGCTATAAATCTAAACGCATGAAGCATGTGGTCTGGCCCGGGGTGGCCTGCATATTAAAAAACACCCGGGGTGCTCACAGGGGAGAAGTTTGGATGCAGAACTGAGAGCGTCGTCCATGGGAGACACAGGTGCGATAAGCTGACTGTGAATAACAGCCCCGTGTCATCACACCTCATAAATCACGCACCATATTGAATGTGGAATGTACTGGAGAGTGTCTCACTGTAATACTTTTTCTTTTCTTTTCTTTTTTGAGGGGGGGGGGGGTCCATGCAGATTTGATTTGTGTGTTGTAGTTTAGAGTGGATGATAAACCTACCTAAAAGATCATAATTTACCCGCCTTCTTATCAGTTTTTTCACATACAAGCTGATATTAATTGCTATATGATTGGGTATTCAGGTCTCAGAAAGCCAAGTTTAATACACAGTCAGAAATCATTTAAGGCAGGGATGTCAAACATATGGCTCAGGGGCCAGAACCGGCCCACTGAAGGGTCCAATCTGTCCCACAGGAAGACTTTGCAAAGTGTGAAAATTGCACTGGTAAGTCCTTTAATCCAACTTTTCAAGCTAAGGATTTGACACCTAGAATTGATCGTACCAGCTTAATTCTTTACACTAAAATAAACTGAAACATTTGGAGGTGTTGTTATTTATAGGTTATTATGCATTGATTTTCTTTGTCTGGCCCACTTGAGACCAAATTGGGTCCAATGTGGCCCGTGAACTCAAATGAGTTTGATACCCCTGGCCCTGCTTTAAGGTGAGGTCAGTATATCACACAGCTCAGTCTTACACTTAAATATAACCTTAGTCAAACTTGCTATAGACACATACCTGTTCCTACTAGTACTTGAAGACGCTCTTCTTTCCAGGCTCTTTCCAAAACCAAAGATTTGCCATCTTGTATGAAACAGCTTCAGTAGGGTATTCTGAGGTTAGTTGTACACACTTGAAGGAAGACTCCAATTAGTGTGAATTATCATTATTTTCCTTTACGTTGGTATTCTGAAAAATACAAACAGAGACACATTTACACGTTTCTGCCCAGTCATCATTCTCTGGTACTGTCTTTTTTTTATCTCGTCACCTGATAACTGTAGCGTTAGTAGCTATGACATGTGCCTTCCCCGGTTACATGCTGCCACTCCGACGTGCTGCCACTCCGACGTTCTGCCACTCCGAAATATCGGCACTCAGAAAGGGATCATGTCTATGTTCCCCGGGTTCTATATTCCCCGTTTTTCACGCCAAACCTAACCTCCCCCCATGCCTAAACCTAACCTCCCCCAGACCCTAACCCAAAACCTAACCTCTCCCACCCCCACGCCTAAACCTAAGGTCGGCATTGCGGCTTCTAAGGTGAACGACCGCCAGTCCGAATAATGGAAGTTAACGTTCGGAGTGGCAGGGCTTCGGAAAGGCAGTCAGTAGCCGCCTTCCCCTTGGCTTGTTTACAACACCAGTAAATAAAGGTTAGCTTCCAGCCAATGCAACACAAGCCAACATCAGACAAAATACACACGCTGACTTACAATTTAGCCGCAACTTTAGCCTCAACGCGAGACTCAGCCCATTCTTCTGAAGAATGAAGGCTAGTCTCGCGTTGAGGCTACCGCAACACAAATGGAATAGCACCGTCGGCGTCTGACTCATGCTCCAACAATTAGCTTAGCTGCTAAATGTACGCTATATATGCCTACATTATCACAACTTAGCAACTGTGAGCACAGAGGAACTATACGGCCAACTTCCCCACCATCTCAGCTGGCACTACGCTGTAGGCTACATGTGTCCACTATTACCCATTTAGGCCATTTTGCTTACCTGCAAAATACAGACACCGACGCAGTAGCCTACATCACATCGTGTTTCTGTCCATTCATCAGCACGGTGCAATGCATTGACCATGTACTTCTTCTTCTTTTGATTTCCGGCAGACTAGGCACGGGTTGGTGCATTGCTGCCTCACGCTGTTATAACTAGCTACTTCACTGCACATACACCTATATACAGTGCTGACCATGGTGCTGACCAATTTGGGGCCCGCGCTCTGTTTGTTTTAGCCGGCCACGGATTTGGGGAAAAAAAAAAAAAAAAAAAATCACCCCCCCCCCCCCCCGATTTTGTATCCCATTTTTTATCCCCAATTAGTGCTAACTTAATTTATTTATCCTGGTTGCTACTCCACCCTCTGCCGATCTGGGGAGAGCCGAAACTGGCTCCATGCTTCCTCTGAGACATGGGCAGTTAGCCAGCCGCTTCTTTTCACCTGACAGAGGAAGCTTCACCGGTAGGACATAGCACGTGGGAGGTTCACGCTATTCCAACCAGTTCCCCTCCCTCTGAACAGGCGCCCTTAACGACCAGAGGAGGAACCACATTAGCAACCAGGATATTGCATGTTTTTGTCAAATTGTCATGGCAAATTGTTTACAAAAGATGGACAATAAAGCTGATTTTCAAAGTACTTTGAGGATTTTACAAGTTGTGAATTAAGTCAAATTTTTCTCTTGATTACAAAGGTGGAAAATACAACTGTTGTTTAAGCTCCCCACAAATGCAGGTGTTTTTTTAAATATATATAACCAATTGCAAATTATTACAATTACCAAACAGATAAAAAGTAGATTATTATATTGAAATGTTATTTTAGATTTAGAATGTTAATTTTCTATAAAACACAATACATTTTAATGTAATTCCACAACATCCACCCAGATTGAGTTTTGGCCCTTCATGGGAAAGAATTTGGGCACCCCTGACCTATATCCTCTGATACAGGATTGACCATGTACTGCAGACGTGCTCCCTTATTATGGGGATAGTCCTTGTGGTCACAACTCTTGTCTTCATTTTTATGTAGTCTGAGTGCAGGAACTTTTACTTTTATTTTATTTTTACTACACAACCTTAAAAAGTACATATTGAACATTAACCCTGCATTTGCCCACATGGTGCGATAGGTTAATGAAATGACATGAAATGTGGCTTCTTCCATACGTAGGCCACTCACGTGTCACAGGCAGCACAGGGACTCGGAAGCGGGGGAAACTCCCCATTCAAAAGAATGAGCGCTACCCCCCACGCTACCGTTCGTTGCGCAGCAACAGACCGTACAGTAAGTGACTCCAGAGTGTCCCTACGTATGTCCAGAAGGCCCCCGGGCCGTATAATGCTCAGGTCTGGGCTAGGAAATCCGAGATCAGGTCTTGTGATGTCACCTGAGTCAGGTGACATCACAAGTGGCATTCCCAACCTTTGACCTTGTAAATCAGACTACTAGCTTTATGCAACTGACCACAGAATTTAATTTCATCAGGTTCTCATTAAGTGAGGATGGTGCGCTCTTGCAGCCCCTTTGTTATTTAGGCCACATAAAACTTTGCCTCGTGCAGCTAAGAAAGTTCAATTCCAAAATGTTGCTTCTCAAGATGGGAGTGAAGTACATAAATAACAAACATTGACCTCAATCCATGCCGTCATGGTATTATCCAACGCTGTCCGAGGGGCCTCTCACTGGAGGACAGTATGTGTGTGTATGGGAGGGTACCGACAGACAAGTTACCCTGGCGACTAAGCCTCTCTTTCAAGCTGGAGTCTCATCTGAAGGTGGGCCCTCTCTTTGAAACAGAGGATCTGGACTTGTGTCAAGCCAAAGGTCTCAGTGCTCACTCCCCCTCCAAAACACCCTGATGACAGTTGCTGTTAGCCTACTGGATGAGAGGAGCCATCCCACACCGGACAGGACAGCAGCTCCACAGGACAGCGGCTCTCCCATGGGAAAGCATGGAAGCTAGTGATGACCCACCCGCCCCCCCCCCCCCCAAGCTTTCCAATGATGAACTCCTCACCTGCTTTGATGTCCTGGGATCCAGTGGGAGACGATACCCTGTCAAGTGCTACCCACAGCAGAGCACAGATGCTCACAAGTGATTATTTGCAAGTCCAAGTCTTTTTGGTCACAAGTCCAAGTCAAGTCTCTTATAGATGAGCGTTCTATCATCTGCTGCATGCCATTCGGTCTGCTTAGATCGCTGCATCGCTAAAACTAAGGAATTCAAAGCACGTACTGTATTATTCGTATCTATTAGAATATAGTATTATCTTAGGTGGCAAAAGGGGGACAGATTTAGGGGGATGAGGTGGTGGTGGGAGGGAAGGAGGGAGGGAAGTTTGTGTTGATCTGGCTTTTTTTTATTTGACAGTAGACATTTCCTTAATGTTAATGTGTGCGCACACGCGCACACACACGCACACACACACACAACTAGAAATACCGCATTGTGGTTGTATGCCTCCGCCAACAAGTCAGCAGTCTACATCCAAATAAGCCCACAATGCAATGGTGTGGCCATTCAGCCATCCAAGTGGATGTTTGAGCCAAATTTGAAGAAATTCCCTGAAGATGTTCCTGAGATATTGTGTTAACGAGCATGAAAATGGCGGCCGTGAGGTCACACTGACCTTGAACTTTGACCACCAAAATCAAATCAGTTCATCCTTGAGTCCAAGTGCAAAATTTGAAGAAATTCTACCAGGGCTTTCCTGAGATATCGTGTTAACGAGCATGAAGAGGCTGTGAGGTCACAGTGACCTTGAACTTTGACCACCAAAATCTAATCAGTTCATCCTTATAGCCGTGGCCTGGCAAGAGGCATAACAAAAGGGTCTGTATGACATGAAATGGTTATCTGCCATGTACAGTATGTATGTCATATATTGATTATTATGGAGACAGAAAGAGACATGCAAAAGTAGTGAGACAGAGGAGAACGATGCAGACACAAAGATAGAGACAGAGATAGAGAAAGAGAAAGAGGGACAGGAGAAGGATGGAGACAGACCGACAGAGAGAAAGAGAGACTATCAAAGGTTTCATCAGTCTTCCCTGCGACACAGTGAGGAGATGGAGGGACAAGGATGCCGTTTGTTCTTTAATGTGCTCTCTCACTCTCACACGGAATTACAGGAGAGCACATGGGAATCCATTTCACACACATGAGGATGATGAAAGGAAATGTGATATGGAATAAAGAAGACTTGATTTGTACACAATGACAAAGTTTCATGAAGTGTCTCTTTCTGACTGGGATCACGTCCGCTCCTTATGCTAAATAGAAAAGCCATATTTCACCTTCTTATGAATTGACTTTATTGAGGGAATATCAACTCCACAATCAAGATTAAAAAAATAATAAGAAAAAAAAACTGTTGTGGAGTTGGGTGGTAGTTTAACTACATCAAATCTCCGTAGCATTTCAGTAGTGAACTACTTTGGGTCGTTAATTACAAACTACATATTCATAGTATTCTCATGATGTTTTTTGCCATACAATATGGCACAATGCCACAGCTCATTGATTGTAAACATACTGTCAAGTAGTGAAATCACTCACTCGCTACTTCTATAAAGAATTTGTGGCGTGGTCTGCCTTTAAAAAAAAGGTCTGCATTTCAATTCCTCACAGAGATGCAAAAAACATGATGTTATAGCTTATGAAGCATTACTTAAGTGATATTTCAATGTTATTGCACAAGATATTACAACAAAGTAAAGTAATGCATGATTGTAGAGCTAAGAAACAATAGGTCCCCTTGTCAAAAGTCATGGAATGTTAATGATAAAGTAGAAGTGCTCCATAGTGGACAGTTTGTATGGGGCTGTTGTGTTGTGTTCACATTCTGCCCTCTAGTGGTAGTAAACCGCCATTGAAGGAGCATCCCATCATCACATATGTTCGGGGTGGTTCTGCAGACAGTGGATGAACTCTTTCACTTCCTTACCCTCAAAGCAGATGAGGTAGACGGCGGTGAACAGCGGAAATCTGCAGGAGAGAATACACAGTCACAATCAACTCAATGTATTACGTCAGGGGTGTCCACACTTCTTTTGAATGGGGGGAGGAATTAGATCATGTGAAGATACCAGGGGGCCAGGTGCTTCTCGCATCATATGGGTTATATTAAAAAAAAACACACACATACAATACACATACGCACACATACTCTAAGGATTTTGTTTACAGTACCATGTGAAAACATTAGTTCTGCCTCCGTTGTTCCGACTCTGTACTTGTCTACAAACTGTATAGTAGTGCCGTCATCATTAGGTGAACGGAAAAAAATGCAAAGTGAAATTGCTTGATTAACCAATACTGTGTGGAGGACCACATACATGTATAGTTTATTCTGAGACGGGCCACAATTGGCCCCCGGGGCCAGACTTTGGACATGCCTGTGTCATGTGATCTTTGGCAGCTCACTGTATCAGAACAAGGTCTTTGTTTGATGTTTGACTATTCAAATGGTCCTGCCGCTAAATAATGTATTCATGCATTTATTCATTTGTGTCTAACTGTATATAGGCCTTGAGGTTCAGTGCCTTTGTGATGACCCCTCCCACTCTCCTGGCCCCGCCTTGCAGAGTAGGGTCGCCGTTAAGGGTGACCACCTTAACAACGTCCGGGTAGTGTAGCGGTAGATTCCCTGCGTACCAACACGAGGGTCGCAGGTTCGCGCCCCGTGTTACCTCCGGCTTGGTCGGGCGTCCATACAGGCACGATTGGCTGTGTATGCGGGTGGGAAGCCGGAATGGGGGTCTGTGTCCTCGTCGCTGCACTAGTGCCTCCCCTGGTTGATTGGGGCGCCTGTTCGGGGCGGAAGGGAACTGGTGGGAATAGCGTGATACTCCCACGTGCTACGTCCTGCCGGTGAAGCTCTCCCCGCTGAAAATGGGGGGAAATCAGAAAAAAACTTCAGACCATTCAGTCTCTCTCCATCCTCACCAATGCACCTTTCTTCTGTTCTTTTGTTTAATGGAGTTTAAGTTGTCTAGTTATTTTCCCTTAGTTTTAGTAAATAAATTATAATAATAACAATTTATTATTTAGTTAATACAATATAATTTATTAACATTATTTTCCATTCATTTTTTATTAACATTAATTTCCATTCATTTTAGTTAATAAAACGAAGGGAAAATAATTACACAACACAACCTACATTACATTGACATCAAAAATTGTTGCAAGAGCCGCATCCACAAAAGTCCCTTTCCCCCCTTTGTTTTTTTAGATTTCTATTTATTTATTTATTTTAAGTAGGACTTAAAAGAGCCACAACTACCCATGAAGGAGCCGCATGTGGCTCTAGACTCTAGAGCCTTGGGTTGAGTATCACTGGCTTAGAGTATTGTGTTGTTCAGGGCTGTAGTTTACACAGTGCAACACTTGTTGATTGTTTGTGGGCCAAATGGTCATGATAAAAAATAAAAAATAAAATAAAAAGTAGATTTGTATTTTTGTAAAAAAAACTAGAACGACCGCAACGCGGACTTATGCCTCCCCCATTAGTTCATTCTTGAGTCCAAATCGCCATTTGAGGCAAATTGGAAGAAATTCTGTCAAGGCGCTCCTGTGATGTTGCGTTACAGAGCTTGGAAATTGGGTGTGTCAGGTCACAGTGACCTTGAACTTTGACCACCAAAATGTAATCAGTTCATCCTTGAGTCCAAGTGGACGCTTGAGGCAAATTCGAAGAAATTCCATCAAGACATTCCTGAGATATCGCGTTAACAAGCTTGAAAATGGCATTCGAGAGGTCACAGTGACCTTGACCTTTGTTAACCAAAATGGAATCAGTTCATCCTTGCGTCCAAGTCGATGTTTGAGCCAAATCAGAAGAAATTCTATCAAGCCGTTCTTGAGATATTGCGTTAACCAACTTTGTGAATGGCGTTCGTGAGGTCACAGTGACCTTGAAGTTTGACCACCAAAATGTAATCAGTTCATCCTTGAAGCCAAGTTAATGTTTGAGGCAAATTTGATGAAATTACGTCAAGGCATTCCTGAGATATGGCGTTAACATGCTTGAAAATGGCGTTGGAGAGGTCACAGTGACCTTGACCTTTGATCACCAAAATGTAATCCTTTCATCCTTGCGCCCAAGTCGACGTTTGAGCCAAATTGGCAGAAATTCCATCAAGCAGTTCTTGAGATATCGCTTTAACGAACTTGGGAATGGCATTCGTGAGGTCACAGTGACCTTGACCTTTGACCACGAAAATCTAATCAGTTCATCCTTGAGTCCAAGTCGATGTTTGAGGCAAATCTGATGAAACTCCGTCAAGGCATTTCCGAGATGTTGCGCTAACAAGCTTGAAAATGGCGTTCGAGAGGTCACAGTGACCTTGGCCTTTGACCACCAAAATCTAATCAGTTCATCCTTGAGTCCAAGTCGATGTTTGAGACAAGTTTGATTAAATTCTGTCAAGGCATTCCTGAGATATCACAATAACAAGCTTGAAAATGGCGTTCGAGAGGTCACAGTGACCTTGACCTTTGACCTTTGACCACCAAAATCGAATCAGATCATCCTTGAGTCTAAGTCGATGTTTGAGGCAAATTTGATGAAATTCCGTCAAGGCATTCGTGAGATATCGCGTTAACAAGCTGGAAAATGCCGTTTGAGAGGTCACAGTGACCTTGACCTTTGGCTTTGATCACCAAAATGTAATCCTTTCATCCTTGAGTCTAAGTCGATGTTTGAGGCAAATTTGATGAAATTCCATCAAGGCGTTCCTCAGATATCGTGTTAACAAACATCGTACGGACGTACGGACAGACAACCTCACGACAAGCTCACGACCCCCACTATCCCCGGAGGTGGTTGAAGCATACAAACGTTTGTGCGCACAAGCTGAGAATTTCGTAAACAAAACACACTAAATGTAACAATTAGGGTTAAAATGTAAAAATGTAATAGTTTTTCAATTGTATTATGCTGTAATTTTGATGTCTGTAATGCTGTGGTATCTTTTGCGATGACACGTTACATGTATATTTCAGTTTGTGCGTTGAATGAATGTAATGAGTGATTGTTTTGATATTTATTGGGGACTACGGATGTAAATTAGCATTAGCTAACTCCGGCATATTTACATGTTTTCGTATATAGAGGCTTCTGTATTTCTGAACATGTCCATTAATGTGCATTGTCCCGTCACAATAAACCAATAAAGTAAAGTAAAAGTAAAGATTTCACACATTCTGTAGTTCACACATTAGGCCAATTTCACATAATGCCAATTTCTGGAACTCATCTCGTGACCCACCCAGTGGTGTCCCATGACCCCCACTTTGGGACCCACTGCTCTAGGCAAGAAACTTGTGGCCTAATCATAATTTCTTATGCGATAGTATTCTGTATTCTGTCTCGTTATGTGGTAGCCTATCGGTCAAAAAGTGAATGTCTCTAGTTTAGAGTCAACAGTGTATGATACATACTACTGTACAATACTTCATATGACATCTGTAGGATGTAAATATACTCACTTGTCGACCAGGTCCTTCTTCAGGAGGATCTTGTACACCTCAGCTGAAGTCTGTGGGCCTTGAAGCTTCTGGCCGTTGAGCATTTCTGCCTCCAGCTCAGTGATGGACTGGAGAGCCACACACAGTTTCAATGTTGTTTAGTTTCAATTTTGTGACATATTTGATCTCAAATTTCATCTTCCCTTAAAGGAATATAACAGGGTTTTTTGGAGATTGGCCCATAGCGTCACGAGAAGACAAATATCATCATCCATGTCTGTCCCTGGTAGATCATTTGCTTCACGGCCACATGCTAACACTTTAGCATACAAACAACGACAGTCAATTTCGCTATCCAGCTCACCTTGGACGTTTTGACGAAGGCCTCTGCAACTTTGCGGTTGCGTCCTCCGTAGCAGGTGGTGATGAGGTCGGCCACGCCGCAGCTCTCCAGGAAGGTGACGGAGCTCACCTGGCCCTTGCAGAACAACTTGGCAAAGGAGATCATCTCCATCAGACCCAACCGGATCACCGCTGACTTGGTGTTGTCCCCAAAACCCAGGCCATCACAGAAGCCAGCGCCCACCGCCACAATGTTCTGCCAGGCACAGGGAGAGAGACAGAGATCATTGAGATGGGAGGTGCACTGAGACCAAATTTGGATTGAAGAAGTTTTAGACACAAAGGAAGGTTTTTGCATAAGATGAATATGTAAAGAAAGAAGATTCTCCATGTTCAAATTGTCAGTCAAAAGATTTATGTGATTAAAAGATACAGAGGTAGTCTGGGTTGCTGAAGTTGAAAACGGAAAGGAATGACCAGACCTCAAGTAGCTATTGCAGAAGTGAAACATCTCCCATTAGGGGCGCAAGGGGAAGGTGATAAGTGCGGTACACACCCAGACATGAGGGTCACAGGTTCAAGCACCCATGTTACCTCCGGGTTTGTCGGGCATCCATACATATATAGTGCCTCCTTTGGTGGGTCAGGGTGCCTGTTTGGGGGGAGGGGAACTGGGGTGTGGGGGAGGGGGGGAATAGCGTGATCCTCCTATGCGCTACATTCTGACGATGAAACTCTTCGCTGTCAGGTGAAAAGAAGCGGCTGGCAACTGCACAAGTATCTGAGGTAGCATGTGCTAGTCTACAACTTTCGGCAGAGGGGGTGGAGCAATGACTGGGACAGGGAATGGGCCTTTTTCACAGCCACCATTTTGTGTCTAAAAGGCAGGGTAAACACAGGTGCAAGCAAATCATTAATTAGGGCCCCAGCACTGGAACACCTAAATGGACTGGGAGTTGGAAACCCTAATTATGTTTTGGTTGCACCTGTGTTACTTCCTGCCTTTTAGACACAGAATGGCTGCTGTGAAAAAGACTAATTGGTACAAAGAGAGCCGCAGGAATGAGTCCGGAAGTATTTTCCGGGTTCTTCAGTGAAAAGGTCTATGGGGTTTTAGAATGGGGATTTCACTTAAATGCATAAAATGGTCTGTGGTTAACAAAAGTTTTTCGAAATGCGAACCTGGGTTCTGCATGATAATCTTCACAAACGTGAACAACTTTTATGACTTTTGGAACGTAAACGATTTTTTTTTTAAAGCGATTTCTGTAAAACGCTTCAAAAGGCATAAAAGTTATTCACGTTTGTGAAGAGTGCCCAGGGGTGGGCAACATCTTTTTCCTGAGGGCCATACTGACATCAAGTAAGCGAATGGCCACATATTGGAGATTAGTGCCAACACTCCCGATTTCCACAGGAGTCTCCCTATTTTTAACCCTCTCTCCCATTGTGATTGTTTATGTAGAGCACACATGGGCCGTATTTTGCCCACGTGTGCTCTACATAAACACTCTACATTGTGTTGAATCCACAGAGGTTGGCTGTACCTTCAGAGCTCCACAGAGCTCCACCGTGTCGCTCTCCTGGACCACAGTGATGCGGAAGTTGGGAGTCTGGAACAGCTCTTTGAAGATGTGGCCGTTCGCCTCGTTTTTTGCCCCTGAAATGAATGCAGCTTATTAAAATAGAAAGGCAGAACTCCATTCAAGTAGAAGGCTTGGCTGATATCCAAAAATGTAATTATGCAATACTGTCCCTCCAAAATGCTGTGATAGTAGAAGAATAGAGAAGTGACCAGTAACGAGAAAGAAACAGTGAAGTGCTTTCCGCCCAATCAAATGCTAAAATCAGACTTGATGATAAGAAAGAAAGAAAGAAAGAAAGAAAGAAAGAAAGAAAGAAAGAAAGAAAGAAAGAAAGAAAGAAAGAAAGAAAGAAAGAAAGAAGTCTAACCGATGGTGGTTTCGCAGAACTTCTCGTCTGCGACCTCGTTGGCGATGTTGGCGCCCATCAGGACGCTGACCTCGATCTCGAGTTTCTCTCTGATGATGTCGGAGATGAGCTTCAGCCCCTCTGGACCTTCATCTACACCCTGCAGCATGACAAGCAACATGCATGACATTTACTACCAGAACTTTCTACTGTTACTTCTGTCCATTTTCTGCTCTGACTGATTTCAACATAGAGGCATCAAAAAGCATATCCCTTAATTTATTTAGGCTAATTTACTTACTAAAACTGAGGGAATCAGGAACTATGCAGTTCCAGTTGCAGCTTTTTGCAGCCTAATTGTGATGGCATTTTTCCTATGTGTGGTTAAAGAGTGCAAACAACTGCTGACGTCTCTACATTGGAACAACATGTGCAGACACCGCAAGACAGTGTCACCTAAATCACCTAAATGTCACCCAGAGAGAATATCCGCGCTTCTGCTGACAAAACCTGCAAAACCGGTAGCCTGGGTAAACCCAGCCCCCAGTGACCTGCTCTCAGGCTCACCCTGCTTACAGTCACACTAGTGACTGGGAACTGAGAGAGCAGGTCACGTGGGGGCTGGGTTTACCCAGGCTACAAAACCGGTGCCTCTCAGAAAAGGGACTATTAGTGATGATGGATGAAGGATGAGATCTTGAGCACACGGTCAATCTAGGCAGTTTATTAAGGTGCAAACAACCGACTGACGTTTCGACACTACAAGTCTCTTCCTCAGAGTCACATAAATGTCAGTTATTCTCTGAACAGCCTTACCTAAACTGCCGTTATTCTCAGAATAACTGTCAAAACCTGTGACTGACCTTTGGTTCATCCCTGCGAGGCGAGGAGTCTGCAGCAGGCAAGGCAGTTCCTGTTTGTGGTTAAGAGCATGACTATCCTTGTCAGAGGGAACACTTCTGCATGCCTTCTGGTTCTGCCCTTCACTAACGGGGTTCTGGGCCAAAATATTTGACTGGTACTCTAAGGCCTATAAAATAACCCTGCAGCCAGAGGCAGAACTTGCCATCTTCGGCTGCTCGGACTCCTCTCTGAACTTCCCTAGAGCTGTGCAGCAATCTCTGACACTGGGGACAACTGGGGACAACTGTATTGCCCCACTGTGATGTCCCGTGATGTCACTGTGATGTCCCGTGATGTCCCGGCCACAGAAAAACATGACACAGGGGACGGATCAGATGACAGTGTGTTTCCCCTTTTGATGTCCGGGAGTGAAATGAACGATGAAGCTGATGTAACGTTAGCCAGAAATCGCCCAGTGCAAGGTGTTGTCATTGCTAGTTTCTAGCACTCAAAATCTCCCTTATTTTCTTTTCATTACCACTGGGTGAGTAAGTACATCAATGGATGCGTTTCAGCGACTCAGTGGTAGTAAACATTTAAATTAAAAAAAGGGAGATTTTGAGTGCAAGAAATGACAATGACAATGACAACGCCTTGCACTTTGCACCAGGCGTAAGATGTGTGTTAGCCTCCTTGCTAGTGTCGGCCTCCCATATCGAGTTCCATCCTAGCTGCAGGGGACGTTATTAGGGATGCACAATATTGGATTTTTTTTTGCCCCCATCTGATATGCCAATATTTTCTAACTCTTTTGCCCAATACCAATATATGAGCAATTTCTTTCCAGTTAATTTCAAAGAACATCAAGTCCCTCCTGTATTATGGATGGTGGAGGCAGACGATAGCTTAAGACGCAGGGAAGGTAGCATAAGAGGGGCGCCAACGGCTGCGCAAACAATAGGACACCGGTCGTTCATGCGGATCAATCCACGCAAGGCGGCCGGCCCGGACGCCATCCCCGGACGCATCCTCAAGACCTGCGCCCACCAGCTGAGCGGGGGTATTCACAGACATTTTTAACCAGTCCCTCTCCCTCCGGACTGACCCCTCCTGCTTCAAATCTGCAACCAACCATCATCCCTATCCCCAAACAGCAGAAACTGACCAGCCTCAATGACTGGCGCCCCATAGCGCTCACTCCCATAGCCAGCAAGTGCCTGGAGAAACTGGTCATATCACACATCCGCCCCACACCCCCCCCCCCCCCAACCATGACCCTCTACAATTTGCATACCGGCCCAACAGGAGCACAGGGGATGCCATAGCCCACATGCTACACACCGCCCTCTCCCACCTGGAGGGGAGGGACCACGTGCTACACACCACCCTCTCCCACCTGGAGGGGAGGGACCACGTGCTACACACCGCCCTCTCCCACCTGGAGGGGAGGGACACCTATGTGAGAATGCTGTTCGTGGACTACAGCTCAGCATTCAACACCATAGCACCCTCCAGGCTGGTAAGCAAGCTCAAGGATCTGGGCCTGTACACAGCACTGTGTGACTGGATCCTGGACTTCCTGACAGACCGCCATCAGGTGGTGAGAGTAGACAACTACATCTCCTCCCACTGACCATCACACCGACCTTTACACCCATGACTGTGTGGCGACACAGACTTCAAACACCATTGTGAAGTTTGCAGACAACACAGCAGTTGTGGGGCTGATCTCGAATGGCGATGAGACGGCCTACAGGAAGGAGTTGGATGCCCTGGAACAGTGGTGCCAGGTCAACCACCTCTCCCTGAACGTCTCCAAGGCCAATTAGGTCATTGTGGATTACAGGAAGGGGAGGGAGACTGAGACTCACCCCCCAGTCACCATCAATGGCACAGTGGTGGAAAGGGTGGAAAGCCTCAAGTACCTGGGAGTCAACATCCACCAGGACCTGACACCACGACCAGCCACACCGCCACCATCGTCAAAAAGGCCCAACAGCGACTACACGGACTCAGACGCCTAAATTAATTTGGCCTGAGGCCCAAAATCCTCAGGGACTTCTACAGAGGCCCCATCGAGAGCCTGCTGAGTGCTGACCGGCTGTTTCACCACCTGGTATGGGAGCTGTACCACCATGGACCGCAAGGCGCTGAGAATGGTGAGGCGCGCGGCCCAGCACGTGACAGGATGTGAGCTGCCAAAACTGCAGGAACTGTACAATCAGCGGTGCCTCAGGAGGTCCCTGAAGATCATCAAGGACACGAACCACCCGCATAACAGCCTGTTCAATCTTATCTATAGAAACAGTTAGGCCTCTTGAGATCACTAAATCTAGTGTGTGGGTTGGGCCAGTGATGACATCATATCATTAGCTAATTAGCCTAATTAGAAAATCCGGCTGCGTCAGGTCACCCGCACAGGTGCCCTTTACACACCCTGAAGGTTTCAGGCCAAGTAAAATGGCATAGCTGAGGCCGAACTCAGAACTTGAAACAAACAAAGTCCACATACTCAATTTTATATACGTATATAGATGGATAGATTTCCCAAGTTGCAAAACAAATAAATAAAATCTAATCTCTGTCCACAGGGATCATAACAATGTGAAAGTACGGTAAGTGCATTATCGGCCTGTCATATCAGCAGAAATGTTTGTTTCGGGCTGATGCCTAGTCCTTTCTTAAGGCCTTTATCGCCTGATACCGATGGCGTGTCGATATCATTGTGGATCCCGAGACATTATACAACGTGAGTTACACCCAGACACGAAGAAGAAAATGGACATATGGATCTTACTTTGATGAGCGATATCCCGATGGTTCCCTCCGTGATGTGAGGCTTCATCTGATCGCACAGTTTGCCAATGAACTGGTGTGGGATGACGAAGACCAGGATGTTGGCTCCCTTCACAGCCTCGGTGACATCTGGAACTGCCACCTAGTGACGCATCGGCAAAGAAGTTAGACTCCTTACCAATGTCTGTCAGTAAACTTCCATAGCTGCTGGAAATATCCAACCCAATTACCAGAATAAAACACTGGCATTTTACATGTCTGAAAAGCAGGATATGTACAACGTGCAAAATAAATTTGAAACAAAACGTCGGCAAAATACGTTTCTAAAATGTGGCATGGGAGACTCTATGATGTGTATAACATTAATATTCACATATCTAGAAACGTTAAATGCAACATATTTTGATTCAGAAATGTCCATACACAGTATATTACATTTCCGTGGATTCCACATAGGGATGGGCATTTCTAGCAAAAACACTATTCGAAATTCGCTGGCCAAAGTCGACTTTTAATCGAAATTCGAAAATATATATACGGTATATATATATATATTTTTTTTTTGAGTGAAATGTTGCATTGTCTCCCCTGATTCTAAGTATAGTCGAATCACTTGGTTTGAGCAAGTAAAACAATTTTTATAAGCATTTTAAGCAAGGTTTATGGAAAAATGAATGGCGGATGAAATCCCATGAAGAGGGAGAGGTTGCTTATAAAAATTGTTTTACTTGCTCAAACCAAGCGATTCGACTATACTTAGAATCAGGGGAGACAATGCAACATTTCACTCACAATTTCTTTTTCCGAAAATTCGAAATTCGATGCCCATCCCTAATTCCACAGTACTATCCTGCTTTATTATTCTGGCAACTGTGCTGACTCAACATCTCCATGTGACATCATGTCATCAGTGTATAGCCATCTGTGTTCAAGTGTTCTCGGGTGGATTATCCAGATAACAATAACCCCGACAGATCATAAATGTTGGTGAAGGCTGGAAAGTTTGTCCCATTTCTGTTTTCAAAACAATTTTTCTGCTAAAACAAGAAGTATTGCTTGCAGTTGAAGTGAAAAGGTTATTTTCTCTTAATGCACTATATTACAGATCCTGAATGATTTACAGTACTCTGGGTATGGTTGAGGTGAGGACAAACAGTATTATTACTGTAGTTAGTGGATGACACATTAATACAAAATTAATAAATGGATGTAATATTCTTGTGATAAGTTATAAGGTGTGGGTCAAGGTTCATTCCTCTTCTCACAGCTTCTTTTGTCAGAAGAGAAAACTCCCAAGATTGCAAGAGTAATACAATTGCACAAGCAAGAAGCAATTGCACAATTTGCAGATACAATAGTGTCTGTTCTGAATGAATGGATAAAAAAATGCTCAAACTGGGACACTCACCACATTTCTGGGCAGCTTGTGACCTGGGAGGTATTTGACATTTTCATGATCTGTGTTGATGATCTCCGTTAGCTTCTTTCCATCGACCATTTCTTCGAAAACCCACATGTTTACAATGGGATCGAACCTGTTGGATGCTTTGACATTGTGCCCGATGATTTTGGCGATGGCAGAGCCCCTGGAAGGAGCAAAGATACAGTCAGAAGGACAAAGTCAAACTAAAGATCAAGAAGGTTACATGTATTCCCCAAACCCAAATTATCAAACACCCAAATCCACAACAAACAAAGTACGGTAACTTTGTGGATATGAGGTATTTGGGTCTGCTGGCTTTGGACAGTTCCTACAAGCTTGAAAACCAAGCTTTGGTTTAAATTTAACTTTAAAAACCCAGTTGAGAATCTTGAATCAATCTTCATTAAAACGTAATAAAACTGAGCCCTATGCCAGCGTGGATCAAACATCTTAGTGATCCAATACTTGGCTGGTAGAAGGATACCATAATTTTCACGGCAAAGGTCCCTCCAAAAATATGATTATCTACAATCTCACTACAGAGTAACACAGACACACTATACTATAGTCCCCTTTTGGGGCAATATATTAATATTATAAGCTAAAAAAGAGTTTATAAATACATTATAAACTCAGTAGGCTACACAGACACACTTCAAGTCCCTAAAAGAGCATTATTGGGATATTTCAGTGATTTTTCATTGGGGAAAATATTGTATACCCAAAACCCAGCTTGTAGCAGCCTGCAGGGACGTGCACAGATAGACCCCAGGTTGTGCCCAAGCTCATGCGCTTTTAGCCTCTGACTGATAAGTGCCCTTTTTGTAAGGCATGTCCACGGCCAACATTACTGTGTTTCTGAAGCTGTAGCGGGCTCATTTTTAAAGCTAGAGTGAAGATCCTGGTATCATATGAAACTAGAAGACCTAAGGCATCCATTGCTCCCAACCATGTCATGCTACTTTGTAAATTGTGGGTTTGTCTGATGGTTATATGGTTACTGCTGGCTGTACATAATAAGGATAATAAAGATATTTGAACCTTGAAGCATCTGATATGAAGACAACAGGGAAGTCCAAAGAACCAAGCCACAGACCCTGATAATGATGTCACTGGTGGTGAACTTTTCACCACAGGAAGTTTGTTTTTCCAAGTTGGACAAATTTGGCGTGAAAGCTCAGATGAGAATAACATTTTTCCCCCAATATTTTATCTTGCCATTTTCAGAACGTGAAAAACAAAAGGCTCAGACACAGAAAGAAAGAAAAACAAAACAAACAAAAACAACATATCATCCACATTCCAATATTACAGCGTGGCCATGGCGCTACCAGCTGCGTAAAGTGCTTATCTGTAAGAGATGTGCGTGGGATCCCACGCAAAGGGTCCATGAGAAGTCAGCTGGGTGAGTTACATGTTGCTTTTAACCTCGTCCAAGAAAGCCAGCAACAGGTCCCAGATAATTGAGAATTTCCTAAGTGGATTGATCCTCAAGAACCGGAAGTCTCTCCATACGTATAACCGAGACCCTATCCCTCAGCCACAGCTGAAAAGAGGGTGGGGAAGGGGAATGAGTCTCTTGGCGACAGTCGTCCCCTGCATCAGAGACTGTTGCACAGCCGGAGGAAGAAGCAGGGAGGATAGATGAGAATAACATTAAATGCTAATAGATGAAAATATTCTGGGGTAAAGAGGACAGCGTAGATGTCACTAACAAGTAATTGCACCATAGAAATTGTATATACAGTACGTGTAATCAAAAAGTACAAATATCAATCAATCAATCAATCAATCAAATATATATTTATATGGAATCTAGATGTAATCTGAAACTACTACTAGCCTGCTACAGTGTACTTCACCATGACATGATAAGATATGAACTCCATGCTGGCTATGCAAAAAATATATATAATAATAATAATCATTTTGCCATTTTTTTAATACAGGGCAGCTTCCACTAGACGACAGAAGAGGAGAAGACTATTATTAGTATTGGTCTTATATTATTATGTTGGTGCTTTCTCTAACAATAGCACCAAGCAGTCTAGTCTACTCTGCTGGTTAGATGATCAGAGATAAGACTCACATCACAATTTATTATCCTGCTGACTCTGACTGACAACTTTCCCACTGAGTGAGTATAATGCTGTGGAAAGATAAGGGGGGAAACTGCATTGTACAACAAGGGTAAGTCTGTTAACTCTGCTTTCTGCATGCTGTAGCCTACATGAAAGTGTAATCTGACTATTGTGCTGAATTGATCTTGTTAGGTATATAATATTTTATATTTTATATATTAGGTATATCACATTTAATTACAGACAGTTCTGGAATATTATTTGGATAGATAGATAGATAGATAGATAGATAGATAGATAGATAGAAAGAAAGAAAGAAAGAAAGAAAGAAAGAAAGAAAGAAAGACTTAGGGTAAATTTGATCTGAATGAGAATAGGTAGGCCTACCTATGAGTCTCCCCTTTACATCCTCACTTAATGCACTATAAATGTGGTATTTTGCCTATTCTATTTGATTATTTCTGCATCCCTAAACAGTCTTGGAGTTACATAAATTGGGTATAACTGGAAAGCTGAGACTCTTGTGGATTCAATTTTGGATGTGTGATGTTAGTCCCCATAGTAGCCATTTCATTGAAGTGAGACCGTTTTTTCGAAACTTGACCTCACTGTATAAAATGACCCATTCGTTTAGTTAGTAGACATTGTGTCTTACATTCGTAGTAAGTGTATTGAGCGTGTATTTTAGCAATATGCTCTTGTGGTCTGTGGTCTTTATTGCCATAGTAAATTTAACTTCTTTATGTGTAAAGTGGAAGGAGGGCTGCACTTCAAGTGTGCTCACCCAGTGGCACCACATTGTGTTAATCTGGGCTGGGCCTGACTGTATCTAACTTTATTTTTCATAACTGTATGAGAGTGGTGCACTTTTTCACTTGAGCACCTGCAACAGATGACTCGAGGGAAATAACGACATAGGAATTATATGTGAAATGCACGAGCTGGACTATGACTAATCAACTAATACATCTATAAATCTGCAAATCGCACTTTCTTACAATTTGCTATGGCTTTACAGGAGCAGCGGGTCCTGCACTGCACTTCACATCAGTGATTACATAAATCATAATGCTATATAGCCATAACTAAAATACTTTGCAACACATCTCTCCAGAAAGAGCAAAGGAAAAGTTACCAGTTCCCAGATCCCACGATGCAGACTTTCTTTCCAGGCATTTTTGGAGGAGGAAAATCACGGTTAGGATTGAAGAGTAGCCCGTTTTAGTAGATCCGTCCATATAATAACTTCCTCATACGCCCTATCCTAAGTGAGATACCCTCCTCCCCTCTCCTCCCCACGCCTACATCTTTATCTCATTTGCAAAAAATATTAACATAATAACCGAACATTATCTTCCGTTCTTGTTATAGAGTACTTACTGAATCACTTATTTCCAGCATGCAGACATAATCTAGATCGCCTTTTTAGTACTATCTTCTAAAATGCGTAAGATGCAGGGCTGGATAAAGTGAGCAGCAATTTCACTTCGACTTCCGGTCTAGATTCTTCAAAATAAAAGCTTTCATTCAAACTCGATAATACACAAATGTAGCCTACGTGATGTCACACAAATTGAATGTGCATACCCTTGGAAGAGGTGATATTACATTTAGACAGAGGGGAACCGTCTGGGCCTTCTAGGTATTCAGTGAAGGCCCAAGAAGAAATTGAAAAGAAAATAATTTTTCCCCTAATAAATTAGGCTATTTGTATTTGTTATTTATTAGTTTTTATTCACTGAAATAACAGTATAATGTCCCTAAATTGTTCAGATCTTGGACTCACTTTGTTTCAGCAAATATGTGGTTAAATATTTGGACCAGCCTCCAGCGGCAAATGGTATTTGATTGACAGCAAGCCAGCAATTGATGATTCTGAGATTTCGGAGAAGTAGGAAGTGTGGCGGAGTTTTCAAACCAAAGGATTTAATGTCTGATTGAAAATTAGAGCTATCAACCTGCAAAAAGCTATATTTTCGCCATTTCCAGGGTAGCAACTGGGAACTTTACCCTTAGTTTACATGCAGTTGAGTACAAGAGGCTATTATTAGGCTACAGTTACTGCTGTGCGGTGCTGTGCTGTGCTGTGGGTTGCTTGTTGCTTTTTGGAGGATTTGGGTTTTGTCTTCAAGTGAACCACTGTGAACGTCATTGGTAAGTTATTATTATTTTATTTTATTTTATTTTATTTTATTGCTGGTGGTGTCACTGGGGCAGCTGATGTCGGTGTGCAGGGGGAGTTTTGGACCCGCACACGGGTTTTGTTGTGTCTCGCTTCACTTCGCTTGCCACGAGACCTCCTACTATATTAACGTCACTGCGTGCTAGTTTCCACAAACCCGCCTCAGTCTGTCGAGTTCGTTCTGCTTTTAATTTCAGAGTCTTCACCTGGTCTTTCTGTGTATTGAGCTAATTGTTGGTTGTGTTATTGACAGTGACAGCCATTTGTTTATCTAGCCTAATGTAATTTTCATAGCTGAGGAGGTAGTGGAGTAATTATTGTGTGTAACGATACAGTCAGCGACCTAAGCTGGCTGTGGAAGACAACTCATCATAGATCTTGGGCATGTAGTCTTTCCAATAGCCAGTTTACGCCCTCACCAATGCGTAAAGACGCACGCAGTTCGCACAGAGAGAGACCTCAGACTGGCAGTGTGTGTGTGTGTGTGTGTGTGTGTGTGTGTGTGTGTGTGTGTGTGTGTGTGTGTGTGTGTGTGTGTGTGTGTGTGTGTGTGTGTGTGTGTCAGAGTGGGACATTCTTTTTAAGCGGTTTCATTCACTTGATCCATTCCCAGCATTGCATGATTTTTAGTTATTCGGTTTTGGACCAGGTTTGATCAGTAGAATATATATTTTACATTTGGGTTTATTGCCTGTGTGGGGGTGGGTGGGTTACGTTATAAAGGCCCGTTCTGATAGGCACAGTTCGCCACTGCATTTAGATATATATCCTTTGGTATTGTAGTGCTGAAGATGACAGGACAGGACAGCTACGCGGAGGGCGGAAAAGTTGCCCAGCTCGTCCTGAACAATTTACTCTTGCACTGGAATATAAATGGATGGAAGGATATGAACTATGAGCTTAGGCCAGTGGTTTTCAAAGGCTGAGACTGTGTGGGCCTTCCCCCCATGGATGCTCCCCCCAGACCCAGACAAAGCTTGGAAAAAGGTGAACCCCTGTTCAATTCCTGGATGCCTATGGGATCGTGAGTATTATTTGATCCCATACAGACACTCAACCACTGAGATAAGATATACGAGGGATCAGCCGAGCAGCATTTTGGTAAACAAGCAATGGAACCCTATGGAGCACAAGTGGCGCGAGGCGTGAGTGTCTGGCTGCTCTAGCCAGTTAACTCTGTTTACATTTTAAAAACTGCCACAGTTCACACAACTTTAACATGACATGCATATACATCAAACTCTTGAGCTACTTCTGCTCTCACTCAGAATGTCAAAATATAAGCGATGTGATGTATAGTTTTTGAGATATTATAGGCTATTCTACAGTATGTGATCTCCTTTTGATAACTAATATCATATTTTTCACTTCCATTCACTGTGACTGAGTCTCCCCAACTGTTTGGAGCCCCGCTGGGGAGGCCCGCCTGGCCGCCTCCCACTTTGAAAACCTCTGGTTAGGCTCTTGATATTACTGAGCTTCAACCCGGATTTAATTTCCCTCAACGAAACACACTTAACTGGAATATCCGATTAACATTGATGGATACAGTATACCTGGTTTGGCTATAATGGAAAAACTCACACTAAGGCCCCTAGGGCCTTAGTTGGGGGGGGGGGGGGGGGGGGGGGGCATAGATCAAGCACCACTGCGACATCCAGTGTCCAGTCCCAATAAGGGTTTAACCAACTGGATACTGCTGCAATGCCATAAACTCCCCTCACACTTTAGTTTTAAACATTTTCTTTTTCATTTCCCCCTTCAGAAATGGAAGATGAAATTGTCGCCCTGGTTGTTGACAATGGCTCCGATACGTGCAAAGCTGGCTTTGCAGGAGATGATGCTCCACGTGTCGTCTTCCCCTCCATTGTTGGACATCCCAGACATCAGGTACAGTTTCCCCACCACATCTTCTCTTACCACTAGTGTCAATGCAGAAGATCTGAAAGATAATGCAGAAAACATGCTACAGCGTCAAAGCACTCGCCGAATGCATAGAGAGCTACGCCGCGGCTGGCGAGGCTGCCGGCGCAGCTCCCCGAAAATGTGACTCGACGCAGCTGACGTATATGTACAGGAGAGAGTGAACGCTATTACCAAATGCACTACATTCTCTCATTGGGCTAACTTCTAGTCATTGAAATCCTAGTGAAATTACCAAATTGACTCCCCTGCGACCCCATTCGAGTATAGGTCTAGCTGCTGTCAGCAAGGCAAGGCTCCAAGTTGAGGCTGACGTTGGAGCATGTTACCAGCTTAATTGTTAGCTGCACTTGTGCACATTTTGAGTTTAGTCTTGTTGTGCTTCACTAATCATCTAACCACTATCCAACTAATCATCTATCCAACTAATCATCTAACTACTATCCAACTATCCAACTAATCATCTAACCACTATCCTGTTTGCCTCCCTAGGGTGTCATGAATGGTATGGGCCAGACAGACATTTATGTCGGTGACGAGGCACAGAGCAAGAGGGATATCCTGACCCTGAAATACCCCATTGAGCACGGTTATGTCACCAGCTGGGATGACATGGAGAAGATTTGGTATCATACCTTCTACAATGAGCTGAGAGTTGCCCCTGAGGAGCACCCTGTCCTGCACACAGAGGCAGCCCTCAACACCAAGTACAAGAGGGAAAAGATGACCCAGGTAACTAGAGTTTTTGGCTTCTGTGTATCTGGACTTCTATTCTGTTCACCTGAAAGTGCCCAGCAACAGGATGCTGTGTAGCTGGTCTATCACGCTGCTGAATTTGCCCCTGCTCCTTCACACTAAAGTTACCTCTGTCCTCCTGAGCTGATCTTTTCATCTCTGTGGAAGCTTCAGGTTTTTGCCTCTCTGCAATATGATGAATCAGTACTGACTAGTTGGAGCATAGCTTGCGTTAGAACTAACCACCAATGTTGACTGCATGATTCAACGGTTTACTAGTAGAGTAGGCTGTTGGGACACTATCTTTTTTAAGTGGTGCAACCGCTTCTATAAACGACTTTGTGTGTAGGAGCACAAGATGTTACTCCCCGAGATGTGTGTGTATGTGTGCGGGCGACTGTGATGTTACTCAGGCATCTGGCGAGATGTGTGTGTATGTGTGCGGGCGACTGTGATGTTACTCAGGCATCTGGCGAGATGTGTGTGGGGGAGATTTGGAGGTCGGTGCCCGGTACATTGAAGGGCGGTCAAGATTTTGTGATGGAAGTGCTGTCACTCGGGCAGTTGTGTGTGTTGAATGCATTTGTAATTGCGCAACTGTGATGTCACTCGAGCAACTGTGATCTTATCTTAGTCACAATTTGTGATGGAAGTGAGTCGGGCAGTTGTGTGTGTGTGTGTGTGTGTGTGTGTGTGTGTGTGTGTGTGTGTGTGTGTGTGTGTGTGTGTGTGTGTTGAATGCATTTGCAATTGCTCAACCAATTCTTCTCCTCCAGATCATGTTTGAGACCTTCAACACCCCTGCCATGTATGTGGCCATCCAGGCTGTGCTATCCCTGTATGCCTCTGGTCGTCCCACTGGTATTGTCATTGACTCTGGTGATGGTTTGACCCAATCAGTGCCCATCTATCAGGGCTACGCCCTGCCCCACTCCATCTTGAGGTGGCGTGGTCACCTGAATGGCCAGGACCTCACAGACTACCTCATGAAGCTCTTGACTGAGAGGGGCTACAGCTTCACCACCAGAGGTTGGCACACATTCTCACTACAACAAGCTAATTTTGCAAGTTGGAACATGTTTGTATTGCAACTTACTGACACCCCATTTACACCTGGTTTTTAAATGTGACCTATATCTAGATAACTTATCCTGATACAGGTCGCATTTAAAAACCAGGTGTAAATGTGGTGCGATTGGTTTTCTTTTCCTGTCAACAGCTGAGCGTGAGATTGTGCGTGACATGAAGGAGAAGCTGTGTTACGTTGCACTGGACTTTGAGCAGGAGATGGGCACCGCTGCCTCATCTTCATCACTGGAGAAGAGCTATGAGCTGCCTGACGGACGGATCATCACCATTGGCAATGAGAGGTTCCGTTGTCCCGAGGCTCTCTTCCAGCCCTCCTTCCTTGGTGAGTCACATTAGGAGAAATATGACTAAAACTGAGCAAAGTGTATAATATGCAAACAAATGAAATGTAAGCTCTTAAACTTAACATGTCAACCTCTTCATAGATTTGGATTCTGGCGGTATCCATGAGGCAACCTTCAACAACATCATGAAGTGTGACGTCGACATCCGTAAGGACTTGTACGCCAACACAGTGCTGTCTGGTGGCACCATGATGTTCGCTGGCATCGCTGACCGCATGCAGAAAGAAATCACCTCCCTGGCACCCACCACCATGAAAATCAAGGTAACACTCCTCCTTTTTGCTCTGACTTCCACCTCTCTCCAAGGCAATGAGAGAAAATGTACTGGAAATATCTATATACATCTACTTCCACCTGGGGGACAAACTGAGTTAATGCAGGAGAACCACCCCTAACATCAGGGCTTCTAGCTCTACTTGCTAGACTGAGTCTACTATGGATTAACAAGGTTATTAACAAGCTATTTGTTTTAACAAGGCCTTGTTCATCTTCCTCCCGGCAGATCATTGCTCCCCCAGAGAGGAAGTACTCCGTATGGATCGGAGGTTCCATCCTGGCTTCCCTGTCCACCTTCCAGCAGATGTGGATCAGCAAGGAGGAGTACGACGAGTCCGGGCCCAGCATGGTCCACAGGAAGTGCTTCTAATCTAAACAGACTGTCAAGACCCCCCCCCCCCCCCAAAAAAAACCCACACTGCTATGAAGCCAAACGACTGGCTCTGCATACATGACGCCGAGCACACCAACAATCACTGGTGTATGCAGAGCCCCAGCACCTCTTCCATTCCCCCTCATCACTATGGCAAGTGTACCATGCCACCTGATGGGGGAGATACTCTGCAGCAAGTGATCTCACCAGAGCATCCCAGGCAGGGTTTTTGCATGTGAGGAACATGATGTCCATTGTCGTGTTTGTGTAGGTCATTCCAGAATGTCAGATGTTTGTTCACCACCTTATTTGCGTCTATGAAGATTTATTCCCTGGTGGAAAGAAGAGAAAAAGCGAGCACTCAATCAACGTCAACGCTGATGAAGGCTACCTGCTGAAACGCTACTGCTGTTGTTTGCCGTTATTCCCTGGTGGGCCCGCACTGCCCAACAGACATGTTTTGTTTTTCTACTTTCAGCCTTAAATGATACTTGGTCCAGTTTGTCATTATGTAAAAGACAAAGCTTTTACGAGGGACTCCACCTTCTGTACCTGCTCTGCGTTTGATTCAGCTCATTCCTTAAATATTGTGTAAGGAAATATGCTTTGTTATCCCAAGATTACATCACTGAGTAACTGAGTATGTTTCTTTACACCCTGGAAACTCTCATAAGAGCTTAGACTGATGCACTCTTACCAACTGTACACACACAAAAAATACACACACTGAAAAATTGCACACTAAAAAAACATACAAAACAATACAATAGCCTGTTAATCATCAGTGTGACTCCAGGTTGGTTGGGGAGGAACTTGTCAAAACTTTTCACAGCATTTTCCACACACACACACACACACACACACACACACACACACACACACACACACACACACACACACACACACACACACACACACATAGATAGATAGATGTAGGCTATGTGTATGTAGCCTATATATAATCATAGAATGTCCCACTGTGTGTTATCTGCACAGTAATTACTTATTAGTCTACGAATTTTAAAAAGTAAAAAAAGTAATACAAGTATTACTTGGTATCAAAAGTAATTAGACATTACTTAGCTACCCCTCCTAATGAAAAAGTGATTTACCACCTGTTTAGCCATCTCCTTTTAGAAACAAATCCACTTTATTGGAACAATAATTAACCTGCAGGTGGAGTCAACAATCAACTAGTCTCGCTGGCCAGCCTCCTCTCCCTTCCTCAGGGAGAGGAGGCTGGCCAGCGAGACTAACAATCAACCTAACTGCATACTACTTTTTAGTGCTTAACTAGGATAAAAATCTAGTCACGTTCTGGCAATGCAGTATAGTCTCGCATCCAGACCTCACATAGCCAGACCTTTTCAGACACTTAATTTCAGTGCTGTAGCCTACCAGATAGTGTTGGGGAAAGTAATGCAACTTCGCAGTTTACTTAGATTAGTAACTAACATAATTGCTGTTTTGGAAATTGTAATCCCTTAAATTACTGTAAGTAGCCTACTAAAAGTGACAGATTTTTCAATGTAGGTTCTTTGGCTATAGTACCAAAGTCACGCACTCTTCTGGGTTCTGCATCCACACCAAGGGATGTCTTCTGCCATTCATTTTCCCAGATATTTCGTAAAATGTTTATAAAAATAGTTTTACTTGGTCAAACCGATTCAGCTATATTTAGCGCTCTCAAAAATAATGAATATACACTGATGCACCCACCTCCACATTTTTTTATTGTTCTGTTAAAGTCTGGCATTTACAGTCATTAGCCTACTGGTCATACACATCCACACGGTCATACAAAATCAAGACAGTTTAATGGCACAGCTTGGCTGGTATCAAACCGAGTCTGTCATTTACAATACAAGCGGATCGCTACACTGCCTGCCTCCCCTGTGGGAAGCGCAGCCCGTGCATTTCAGCCAGCGTACTCCTCACGCCACACCAGCTGGTGCAGCAACTGGCGGGCGGCCTTCCACTCCCTCACGCAACCGGAAGGCCTGCACCTCCGATGAGCACGCGGCCATCCCATCCCACTTCTGACACCAATGTAATGGCACAGGTGAGCCTGGTATCGAACCCGGGTCGCTTTATACATCGAAACACCGGATCGCTTTATACATCGAAACACCGGATCGCTATTACCCTGCTAGCCGGGCGCTCATGCGAGAAGCGCCCAAGGATTGCTACACTAGATTCGTTTTTTAAACAAATTATAAATAAAAAAAATAACAAAAAAGAGTCAGAGGTCTAATCAGAAATCAAAATACTGTGTGTTTTGGTAAGGACTCAAGGCTTGTTTGGTTGGTTTTACATTAGTGCTTTAAAAAAAAATTATCATCTCATTCATGAAGACTGAATCTACTAGCCTACATCTGTGGATAAATTGTTTAGATATAATAATTAAACTATTGTAGCTACCTCATTTCCATTTTGTCTTGCATTGAGTCATAATGCATTATAATGCATTGCATTGCATTATAACCCCAAATTTAATATAATTATTTGGCGATTGAGTCCCCCCCCCCCCTCGGATATTCAACTTTGAGCACGCCCACATTCTGACAACGCGGAAGTCTGTTCTCGTGAACGCATCACATGACTGTTTTCCTATGGTTTTCCTGCCGAAGCAGTAAATACTAGCAGGCTAGCTAGCATGCTAACCAGTCCCAGTGTTATTAGGAGAAGAATAAAATGGTTTGTCATTGATTAGTTAACGCTTCAGCGTGTGTGGGGAGCTCGGTGCTTTTGGATAAGTGATGAACCTGCAGATCTTTCCCTAAAGCGAGGCTTGTCCATTTATTCAGATCTGTGTGGTCGCTAACTTCTTTGAGCTTCAGCCTTCAAGGTGTTGTTGCTTGCTAACGTCAGTGCTAGCATAGGCTAGCTATACTTCATGCCATGACTATGCAAGGGGAAACCACGGCTATACGACTCACGGATAGCGAAGGCAAACTGGATGTGTTTCCCCAGAGGACCCCAGGCTCGGGGAGGGCAAGTGCCAAAGGCTGGCAGTACAGGTAGGGGGTTATTTAGCAAGCTAACTTTAAAGCATTAGCTAATGTTAGCTTGTTTACTGAGTCAAGACGTTCTGTTCACTTGGCCAGTTAACTAGCGTTACCTGTCCTTGTTATCTAACAGTATGTGTCATTGTGTTTGTAGACTTCCTCTGGCTGGGTTACTTATTTCCCATATTCACAAATAATTAATAATCAAATTAGATTTCGTGCCGTAAATTGTCAACAACCTTCTGTTTCTAATTAAATTAGTTGAGGTGAAACGAGTGGTATTTGATTCACTTGTGACTTATTGTGTGTGTGTGTGTGTGTGTGTGTGTGTGTGTTTGTTTTTGGGTGTGTTTTCTCCCCACCTCTTGCCTAATCACTCATCAATCCAGTGACCACATGGAGAATATTGATGGCTACCTAATGAAATACACAAATCTGGTGACAGGATGGCAGTACAGGTGAGTTGTCCATACATAGTAGTATATTAAAAATGTTTTGTCAAGTGGGCCGGTGGCAGATGTCCCAAAATTCACCAGCTACTCTCACTGTTTTGTCAACCACATGTATTTTTTAGAATACATTACAGCCTCCCTTGGTAGAGTATAAACATAATCAGCATGATGGCTAGTGTTAATTTTGCGCTCTCCTCTGCTTTCCTGCTGACACCGTGCAGATTCTTTGTCTTAAACAACGAGGCGGGTCTGCTGGAGTACTTTGTGAACGAGCAGTCGCGGCCCCAGAAGCCCCGCGGCACGCTCCCCCTGGCCGGGGCCGTCATCTCCCCCAGCGACGAGGACTCCCACACCTTCACTGTCAATGCCATCAGTGGGGAGCAGTACAAGCTTAGGGGTGTGTACCTACCTGACTGTCACCCCCCACCCACACACACACGCACACACACGGACATTTGACGTCACCTCTGTGTTTCTAGAGGATCTTTGGTTATTTGGCTTTATGGCAGGCTGGGGTGGGCACAAACGATAGGACTGCTCATTCTTGTGTCTTTGGATGTAATCTTGTAATGTGATCATTTATCATCTTTCAGTGGAATCATACCGTGATGATAGTGATTTGGGGATGATGTTGACGCACAATTCTGTTGTCTAAATTGATGATAACAAACACATTTGATTTTAAAACTGACAAAATAATTGTGTGTGTGAGATATAAGAGTATTACTTATTACATTTGAGTTTTGTTTGACATCACACCTAACATTACCATTAATTACCATTACCATTCATTTGATTATTTAATGTGATTTTGCATACTGGTTTTCAACTCTATCGCCCCAGCCCCATTTGTATGTGGCATCGTGTTAAAAGACAAATAGGAATCATCGCATTGATTGACAACGCAATTAAATACATGTGTATGATGGTTAGCCTAAGTGCTTTTCTCAAGGGGACAGCGGGGGTGTAGCATCGTTTACGGTTGTCAGTTCAGCGTGGCATTCCAAGTCTATTTATACCACAAGGAAGTCAATTCTGCGTGGTACCGGTTCATCACCCGGACCACTTATCGTATCAGGTTTGCTGGTTCTGGTTCAGCCGTCCAGAGCCTCGCCCCGTTGCTGTCTGAGCTCTCAATCCCGGCAATCAAGCTGGTCATCTTACCGTTCCTCCTTTCTAACTCCGAGCCGACTGTCGTCATTATCCATCAAGGCCGTATTGATCTGGATGTTTTCCATTATCTGCTACTCGACGAGCACAGAGCAATTGATGCTGAGCACGCTTTGCCTGGAGGAACAATAGAGGTTTCATTATTGTTTTGATTATTTTCTGTTTGTGTGTCTTAGCCACCGATGCCAAAGAGAGGCAGCACTGGGTGAGCAGACTGCAGATCTGCACACAGCACCACACAGAGGCCATGGGGAAGGTAAGACACTGTGCTCGGTGAGCTTGTGCATTCTGTCCCAACCAATAACCATGAAGGAAAAATCACACCCAGGTGTTGAAGTAAGTGTTGCAGGTTTAGTACAAGTCACGCTGAAACCGTCTGTAGAAGTGTTTGAACATTTTAGTTTAACGTTGATGATGTTGCGGCAGCTTTACGCCATTCATTCTTGACCTCGCGTGCCCTCTTTCTCGCTCGCTTATGGACCCGGGGGGAGGGGACTTAGGTCACGGACGGACGGTTATCAGCCAATACGAAGGGTCACTCTGGAGTTACTTCTGGTGTTTTTGCTGGGGGTACGGGGCTCGCTCTCTTATGGGTTATGCCCAGTGACGCCAAACTCAATCCAAAAACCTGTTCGTTTTACTGTTGTCTTGCTTGTCACTAAGTGCGTCCGACTGCTATAACATGACTTTAGGCCTCGCGTGGCGCGTGAGTGACCTTACAAATTGATCGACCAAAAGCATGTTCGTTTGTTTTTTCTCCTGATTTTATATTGTTATGTGTGCAGCCTAAATTTCAGTAGGTACACATTGCGCTGGTAACGGTAGTCATCTCTTGTAACACCTTTCGGGTCTTATTGCTATAATAGTGTATATTACGCTTTGTGTGTGATGCTGACGATCACATCTGTCAATCACACAGCGAATGTGATTTGGCATTAATTGGCAACAGAGCGGATGTCCGCTTCACGGTCTCGAGTTTCCTGTCTTCCTTCCTCACATTCCACAGCAGCTGAAGCCAGCAGCAGTGAAAAAATGTGTTGAGCTGTAAAATATGAATGTTTATGTAATCCAGTATCAGATTTTAGCCCGCCTGAATGCAGAGTAATCACTACTATTGGTATTGATCTACATACACTGTTTTGCTGTCCACAACCTATTAGGATCCATGCAGATTCAAAACACAGAGCTGGCAAAGGAAGGCGAGACAGCGGCTGGTTTATACTTGATATATGCACTGAACATAGCAGCTTGACTGTAACATTTGCTTCACTGCAATTCATATTTTTTGCACTGTGGATTGAAATAGGCTGATCCCACATAAGAACCCTCTGTCCCTCAGTCTCCCACCACTGTCTTTACTTATGCCTAAAGACACAGCTTGGGCATAAATTGAGGCGTGTTGAGTTTCATGAAAGGAGAGTTAATGGATACTTGGATTTTTTTTAAACTAAAATGTAGGGCTGCGCAATAATTGATATCGTGATATGAGACTAAATATCATCTTAGATTTTGGATATCGTAATATATATGATATGGCATAAGTGGTGTCTTTTCCTGGTTTTAAAGGCTGCCTTACAGTAAAGTGATGTCATTTTTTGAACTTACCAGACTGTTCTAGCTGTCTGTTATTTGCCTTTACCCACTTAGTCATTATAACCACAGTGACATTGCTTCTGATTATTTACCAAAAATCTCATTGTGTAAATATTTTGTGAAAGCACCAATAGTCATTCCTACAATATTGTAAAATGTTCTACTTGTTGCAGAGTAATCCCCCGCCCAAGTCACGCAGCTACTCCATGGTGTCCCAGGGCAGCGGCAGCCCCCCGGTGTCGCAGCGCCGGCCCAGCCAGTACACCAGCTTCAACGTGACACAGCTCCACAAAGGCTCCTCACTCTACTCCAGCAAGAGGTCTCTGCTGCCAGACCACCTGCTGGAAGCCAGAGAGGTACTGTAACAGCACCACACCACCGGCGTGTTAGGAGCAGGTTACCACATTGTTTCCCCACATTTATTGATACAGTTGAGATCTGAAAATAGGGCTGCTCGATTATGGCAAAAATCATATTCACGGTTATTTTGACTGATATTGAGATCACGATTATTTAACGCAATTACTCATTGACTTTGGCAACATCATGCATTTATTGAACTTTGGAAAATAATGTGTTTTTAATACTGTATTCCTTAGAAATTTAAATATAATTGAACCGAAAAACAGAAAAAAATGAAAATAAAAGTAAAAAAATATAATAGCCTAGGATAACTAAAATAAATATTATTTAAAGAAAATACTTGTTTTATATCTCAATTATCTTCTTTTCATAATTGTGGGAAGCCAAAATTGTAATTGAGAATAAAATCTGATTAATTGCACAGCCCTATCTGAAAATAGGTGAGAAAACTCTCAGCCTCATTTCCAAGAGGTGGACAAGCTGAGTTTACTTGAGTTTTCCCACTATGCCCCTGGTTAGGAGTTTTCATTCATTTTACCCCCTAAAGGCTCATTTATACTCCCGTTTTCATACAAAAATAAATGCGCCCGTTTCAAACGGTCTCACATAATTCCATGCGTCTTTCATGTTGGTATCCTGTTAAACAATACATCCACCATTGGGCAGTAGAGAGTCAAATGTATGAGTGTGTATGTGGTTCTGGTCCGTTTCATGCATATCCGTAAGCTTTCAGAAGACGGACTGTCTCCGTCTTTAACGTAGAGTATAATTGGGCCTTAAGAATCAGCTGTGTTGCTCTCTTGCCCCCAGTATCGCGTCATGTCAAGACCAGTGTTTGAAATTTCATTTTTGGCTCTTATGCCAAGGACTGGTAAACTAATACGCTGATCTGCCAAGATTTTCTTTTATTATAAGAATTTCTTAAATAATTTGTGTAAATGTGTCATGGAAATTTGCCACCCTAACCGTTGTGAATGTTATTTTATGATTTGGAATAGAAACAGGAACAGATCATTAAATTAAAACTTGCTCACTCACTTATTAGTAGGGTTGGGTACCGAAACCCGGTACCAATTTGGTACCGGTAATTTCACAACCGATACTACCCGTACCGAATTGCAATTGCAGATTTAGGTACCTCATTTAGGTGCCATGCCTGAGCTGCTGAGTGAAATATCCACCCTCCGGTGCTCCGAAACCAGCACCGCACACACATTCACTAACATTATAGGGCATAACACATAACATTATCGTTTGAAATCCTCTTTACAGCCCCTTTAAATAAAAAGTACTGTGTCAGGCACCGGTACCGTTATAAAAGTATCATTTTTGCAAAATATGAAATGATACCCATCCCTACTTATTAGGGGTGTAACAAAAGTCACTCACTACTATGAAGAGACGTAGTCGGAAACAAGATGGACTCAGGCAAAAGTGAAACTGAGGACGTCCTATCCATTTTTAAGTGTGCTGCTGTTTGGGTTTTCAGTAAAGGAAGAAAACGGATCCTGCGCAGAACACATTGCTGTTTCTAAATCGATATTGCTACAGGATGGAAACTTGCAGTACTCTGCCTTGTGAATTCTGCATTGCCTGAATCTGAATCCAATCCAGTCACATTGCACCCATAAGTGTGATGGTAAGGCATCATGATGTGAGGAGAGGAGAATGAGCAGGAAAATGTAACTCAGACACATTTTTAAATTTGAAGTTTTAATATACAGTTTTGGGTTACGCTCAATGAAGTGTCATGGCATCTTTATAATCCAGTCACTAAAAGCGCTTTATAAGAAGAACAAGTAACATTCCCACAAGACTTGCAATGAGACATTTCAAATGTTTGGATATAATCTAGTTCGTAAAAGGGATTTCTTTCATATGTGTCCGGCCTTTTCCTCTCACGTTCACCTTCACTTATTTTGGTGATGCAAATTGTCCACAAGAGAGTGCTGTTGTCTTTTCCTTCACTTTAGGAAGATACAGTGACCCAGTTCAGCTGTGAGCCTGATTCAGCATTCTGCTTTCATGTTACTTTATCTCTATGGATTGTGGTCACCTTTTGCAACTTGGATACCACAGGAGTCAAAAATCTAAGCTGACACTTCCTTCATAAGTGACACAGATCTTATGTTTTCTAATCTGTGTGAACAGCAACAATCTGCATGGATTTGCCTCCCCCCACTTCTGTTGTTTCCCACATGGTGACATCTGATAGGGTATAGACATAGTAGGATATCAGGTCCCAAGGCATGCTGCCGAGAGAACTACACTACCACCAACAACAACATCAACAACACTAAACTGTCACCATTGCTGTGACGATGAGTAAATCTTATGGCATTCACCCCAGAAATTGCAATCATTTTACAAGACACGGCAATGGAAAGAAAGTGAAATATGCGTGAAATATGCGCATACCTTAACTGACGTGTTACAAACAATAAGTGCAGGCACAAAACCAAATGTGACAAAACCAAATGTGGCATCTTTTGTCATTGCACACATGTCTTTTCAACATGGCTGTCAGTTCACATTGGTGTTAGATAAGGGTTACATCCTAGAACAGATATGAATAACTGTAGTTACTGTAGTTTCAAAGAATAGAAAGGAGGGCGTCTGGGTAGTATAGAGGCAAAAGCACTCGCCTACCACTGTCCACCGCAGAGACCCGGGTTCAATTGAATGAAACAGTGGTGATTGTTGATACCCCCCCCAGATGATGAGCCAGGCCCAGGGCCAGCACAGAGACCTGATCCAGAGCATCGAGGGCCTGCCCGCAGCCCCGGGCCTCTCCCCCCTCGACCAGGACCTGCTGATGCTCAAGGCCACTTCCATGGCCACCATGACCTGCCTCAACGACTGCCTGCACATCCTGCACCTGCAGCAGGTGGCCCGCCAGAGAGGCTCCCTGGGAGGTGAGTGGAGGGTCGAAGAGTGTGTTTGTGTGTATCAATGTCTAGATGGTAATTATTTGTCTGTTCTGTACATGCACGGGTTAAACTCCTATCTGTTTGTTCTTGTATCCATAGCAAACAATCTTTTGGTAAAACGGAGGTTAAAGAAGAGCAATCTTGTTAACATTGGGCATTCGTTTGAAGTGCAAAAATTCTTTTTTTTTGTATCTGATCTTATCTTAGGGCTGGGCAATATAGCAATATTATATCAAGATCATGATATGAGACTGGATATCGTCTTCGATTTTGGATAGCGTTGTCTTAAAGACTGCAATACAGTGGTGTGGTTTTCTGAACTTACCAGACTGTTCTAGCTGTTCTATTATTTGCCTTTACCCACTTAGTCATTATATACACATCACTGATGATTAAAATTGAAAAATTGAATTGAAATCTCATTGTGTAAATATTTTGTGAAAAGCCAATAGTCAGGGAAGGAAACCCTATCTTTGCATTTTATTTGGATCAGTCTTGTTTAATAAAAGTTCTTGTGACGTCTCACATGTGGCTTTGACTTACAACTGAACATATATTACATTTATATGTATTGCCATTCCGCCTAAAAATACAGATATGATTTTTGGTCCATATCCCAGCCCTAGTTGTACTGTTCAGTAACTTGCAAAATAGTCTTTAACCAACATGGTGATAAGATCGTGGATCGAGATCCTGCTTGAATTCTTTTTTTTAAATATATTTTTGCCTTATTGCCCACCGCTATCTTATCTAATATTTTTTCTAATTAATTCCCCCCTTAACTACTTTATGTTAGGTAGTGAGTCTGTCCTCGTGTAACACAGAGGTATTCCATTCATCTGTTGCCTGGGGCCGCATGCAGTGCTTTATGCAAATCATGGTCGTGCACATGCAGGCCTGTCCCCAATCTAGACGGGACGGTCTTGCGTTGGCTGGACGGACGGACGGTGGAATTATTCTGCATTATTGATGGAGAACCATAGCGTATTCTTACCACCCGTCTCCAAGGTAATTAGATCTCATATAGGTGAAGTATCCATCGGCAACACTGTCAGGACAGGGTGCAGCACTACTTTGCCTTCACATAAAGTACAGTGTTAAAGAGCAACCAATATCAAATGTTTGACAGACTGATATCTTGACCCTCTCTATGTGGGATGGTTTGAGATGGGGGGGGAAAAGGCCAGCTAATGTGATGTCCCACTTTAACGAGGAAGATCTCGTTACTCCATGTATATTTCATTAGGCCAGACGGCACGGCAGCCAATCGGATTAAGTCGTCAGGCGACGTGCGAGGCAAATTTGAATGAGATCTGCCCACTCCAAAACATAAAATGCCCACGCCGCACGGAGAGGGTTTATCCAATCAGAAGGCGAGGATGCTTCCTGTCGGTGGGGCCAATGTATCCTGATACTCCCCTTGTCACAGGTGTTGCGTTACACCCCTGTGGTCTAGAGAGTCTGTCTAGGGAATAGGCATCTGTCCAGCCAGCAGCCCAGCAGCGGTGGGGTGGTGTGGTGAATGGTTCTGTCCAGCCAGCAGCCCAGCAGCGGTGGGGTGGTGTGGTGAATGGTTCTGTCCAGCCAGCAGCCCAGCAGCGGTGGGGTGGTGTGTGGTGAATGGTTGGCTGAGTGCGGGTGTGTGTGGAGGGGGGGGACAGCACCATGAGAAGCTCTAAACCCGCCGCCATGTCGCGCTCCTCCTCTGACGCAGGACCCACCATCGAGTGGCTGGAGCCCAAGCTGCCCCACATCCTGAAGAACGGCAGCACCAACAGCCTGGACCCGGGGGAGGGCGCGCTGGAGGGCACCGGCCTGGAGCTCAGCACCTCAGAGTCCTGCAGCTTTTCTGGGGTAAGGCCGAGGGAAAGACCTCCCCACGGAGCAGCTAACGTGTGTCTTGGGCAGTTCACCTAGTGCAGTGGTTCAGTAGCCCCTTTCCCATTTCTGAATCCAAGTACCCCCTTTACCCGACTGCAACATTCTGCTTAGAGAACTGCAAGAGAAAACTATAGCATATGATGCACATATGATAATGATGATAACCCACCACCTTTTGAAGATTATTACCAAAATGGAATGAAAGAGTTGCAATTAGTGCCTCCTGAGCAGATTTGATTTATTTTCGTGATTTATTCTTAAATTTGTCTATTTTCCCCTTTCTCTCAAGTACCCCCTGTAGTACCTGCATGTATCCCTCGTGGTATGCCTACCCCAGTTTGGGAACCACTGACCTAGTGGACTTGTTATTGGAACCTACATGTTATTTATCACGGAATTGATGTGACTCAAGTCAAGTTTTTACACCCACATGGGTGCTCTTTACAGTTAAAGTTTCAGCCCAATCGTACGTAAAACGGCATAGCTGTGGCTGCCACAAAAATTTTAACAGAGAACAAACAGAGCCCACATTGCCCAATTTATATCTATATATATCTATATCTATATATCTATATCTATATATAGATATAGATATAGATATATAGATATGAGAATGCACTTCTCCATCGTTGAATGATACCATTATTTAATTTTTAATCAATTATGTTTTAATTAGCCTATTGCAGACTCCCCTCACTTTTGGTTTCTGATGTCTGTGTGGTGCTGATGGACAGCTCCTTTTATTGTTAAAATAAAAAGTGCTCTGAGAAGGCATTATTTGGCCTCTACACGGTTTAGCCTCGGATGTGGGCCGCAAACATTTTTCAGATTTTCAAGTGGGTCATTGTAACAATTGGAGCTGAGCAATTAATAAAAACAAAAATCGCAGTATGAACCTCTGCAATTTCCAAATGTTCTACGATTAATTGTGAAGGGTGTCCAAAATTGATTTCACAAGGTGTTTTAGAGCTGCAGGTAATCTTTGGTCCATAAATCAAATACAACATTCATCATAGCATCATACTCAAATTCAGTCAATCCTGCACACTGTTTTTTTTAGGACATGTGCAAGAACATAAACTCGAGCCACTTACTATCCACCTCTCCCAAGTCGTCCAGCGAGGTTGTTTAATTAATCACAGCGTCCCCCCTCCCATCCCCACACACACACACATCAGGAGCAAGATGACATCGATTCGGAGGATGAGCTGGAGGATGGCTTCACAGAGAAGGAGGAGGAGCTTGGCGCGGTGGAGGAGGAGCGGAGTGTCATCCTACACCTGCTGTCCCAGCTCAAGCTGGGTATGGACCTCACGCGGGTAGGTCCAGTTCCACCTAACTGCCGAGCAGCAAAACAAGCTGCCTAAAAAGCACCTAGTAATGGATGTGTGTCAGGATACTGTACACAGGTATGTAGGCTGATACCTTCGGCTCACTTCTCTGCCTCAATCCAAATGTCATACTTCACTACACTTGCACTTCACGGGTGATGTAAGAAATGCTCAATTTAGCCATAGTGGGGTCCTTATTTACAAACATTTCTGTATTTGAATGTGTGTATAGCCTATATGTTGTATAGAAATAAAGGCCTGGGGCCAGTTGCACAAAACATCTTAAGTTAAAATTTTCCCTAAAGTCCGAGTTAAGGTTTCCATCAAATAAAATCGGTTGCACAAAACACCGTTAAGTCTTCTCTTTAAGGTGAAACATTCTAAGGAAACAGGAAAATACTTAAGGGTGTTTTGTGCAACCGACTTTATTTTATGGACACCTTAACCCGGACTTTAAGGAAAATTAACTTAAGGGTGCTTTGTGCAACCAGCCCTGTCTAGCAGCAGCTTATATAACATCACTGGTAAGTACAACTGAAGTCCACGAGGGCTCAGTCCACAACTCCAGAGGGGGGACATTTGGATTGGAGTCTTGTCTGTTTGGTCTGCCCTAACAAATACACATATTTATTTGATTCTTACAGGGGGGAGGGGTCCCCCCCATCCAAGGCAATGGTAGGGGAAACACCGAATATCATGTTTGATAGATATAATCACATTATCATTTGGTTCAATAAGATGAACATTAATTTGATTATTTAATGTCATTTTGCACACATGAACAATATCGTGATATATATTGTTCTTGAGAAAAATCCGTATGATTATTGTGATATTGATTTCAACCCCATTGCCCAACCCTACTAACCTGACGCTGCCAGATGGACGGTTTAGCTCCACATTACGTTTCACTAAACCAGTCGATCTGGGAATGCAGTAACCCGACCCGCTGACGGAGGCGGGCACTTTTTCCAAGCTACTTGGCAGGTGATTGGATGACCCATCTGTCTATCACCGCTGGTGCGTGTTAACTTCAACCAATCAGATCGCCATGCCTCTAACATCACGTTTGCGACTGGAGGAAGGTGCCTGATCTCCGTGGTATTCATTGATTGAGTCCTCACCGTCCTCATCATCGAAAGTCGCCTTCGAAACATGACGTTAGATTATAATGAACTAGTTGTGTGGCTTAGCTTTCCCAAATGTTGAGGGTCGTTTTTTAGAAATTAATACATAGAATTGGGAACTAGGGCTGCAACTATCGATTATTTTAGTAATCGAGTATTCTACCGAATAATCCATCGATTAATCGAGTAATCGGATAAGAACCCTTTTTTGTGTTTTCAAAGGCTTATCGTAAATATACACCAAAAAATAAGATAAATCTCTTCAAATAAACAACTACATTAGTTTCTTTCTTAGAAAAAACAACATTTTTATTTTTAAATTGCATAGAACTGGCAGTGGCACCATTCATCTTTTCACTTGAACATGATGGACCCGTCCTTACAAAGCTGTCCATAGTACGCTGTGATCCGCTGAAAAAGAGGTGAAATAATAATTAATATTGATATTTATTAGGTAAGTTCATAACAAAACTGGAGAATGCGCATTTACACACCCTAGGGTTAGGGTTAGCTGTTGCCTATTATTGACACAAATATCAGAATAGCAAGATAACAGGTCAGGTGGTGTAATAATTGGAGCCTAAAATGCACCAATTAAATAATTGTTTGCAATCATCATGAGAAGAGTCGACCGGTCTAGGGTGTGTAAATGTACATTCTCCACACACACACTCTTTCTCTCTCACACACACTCACTCTCTCTTTCTCTCTCACACACCCACACACACACACACACACACACAACGCTGTTAAATTAGCCGCTAACGTTAGGTTAACGTTAGGTTGAGCTTTGTATTTGTATTTCAGAAAACGGCAAGCCACATCAAAAAAATGCAGCGTGAATGCAGTTACTAATAGTCATATTGGCAACGTGGCAAGCCAGCAGCACAACTACTACTAGTCTTAATATCAAGTAGCAATCATTAGCATACATTTACATTAGCGTTGTGTATAGTTAACGTTACGTTACCTTGCTCCGCTCGACGTAGATGCACTGGTGGATGCGTAGACTGGATGTTTACGGTTCAGGTGCTGAAGCATTGACGAGGTACTGTTGTGATATGCAAGTATCGTTACAGTACTTGCACACCACTGAGTTCGTGTCCTTTTTCAGCGTGAAATGATCCCACACTTTAGACAGTTTCGGTCGCTTTTTCGGCCCTGGTTCTTCCCTTCCCGGCTCCTCCTGTCTGCTTTCTCCGCCGCCTCGTTCCATTTTGCGGGGTCCGCTCGCTATACAGTAGCTGCTCTCTGGTCTGTCTGCGATCATGTGTCCTCGCGTGTTTACACCGGAAGAGCGCTGTGCCACACCAGTAAGCGTCCGTGAGAAACAGTCTCTAATCTCTAAATGCCGTGTCGAGGCGAATCATTTTGGCCTCGATCATTTTAATTATTCGAGTTATTCGAGGTACTCGAGGAATCGTGACAGCTCTATTGGGAACGTTACATTCAATTTCATTCAGACTGCCTGTCACTTCCGCGGCGGCAGCCATGTTGACGAGTGAAAAGAACTACAAAGACCATGTACCCACTACTTGCCCAGACGAGCCTAAGGCTGCCGCTGATTCGTCGAGCCGGCATGGTTCGGCCAATCATCTTAACTGCCTGTGCATGACAAGATGGATTACGTCGAGAGAATCTCTTTTGATCTCGCGAGGTTATCCATCTTGCAAGCAAGGTTACAACCCTACTAGTTGGTGTTGGAACTGAAAGCAGTAGTAGTTGTAGAGATATGGAGAGTTAAAGAAATATAAATCATTTATTAATCCGACCAAGACAAAACAACTAAACATACTCACAATGCTATGGGGTGAGACAATCAGTTAGCACAGTATTCCTGGAGTATGTTCGTCTCCTACGAGGCTCTCACGAGGCTGTTATATAGGCCACTGGGCCAGTTGTTCCCAGTTAACACCCACAACCCGGCTCCACCTACTAGGCACCTGCAAGACGGTAGCAACACACCAAGACAGACCGGCCTAGCAGCCAATCAGGAGTAGGGGCGACACACTTTGAATTTGATATCCACTGTTTAGTAAACTACACTTCTTGTTGTGGTGACCTCTGGCCCATATAGGAATTGTCATGACCACTAATCCCTCTGGATAAAAGAGGTCGGTGGTTCGATCCGCGGCTCCTCCAGTCTCACATGTCGAAGTGTCCATGGGCAAGATACGGAACCCTAAATTGCTCCCGATGGTTGCAGCAGCTGCGTGGTAGCTTGCCGCCATCGGTGTATGGATGGGTGAATGTAGGCACTTTGTAAAGCGCTTTGTAAAAGCACTATATAAATGCAGTTCATCCAGATGCATTAAAGAGATCTGGATCAAAATCTTATGAAATCCATGGGTGTTGAACTGGGTTGTAGTTGAGCCAGCATCATTTGACATACTGTGATACTTGTTGTGGTGAGGAATACTTTTCAGCTGTAGAGTGAGGTGGCCTAGTACATCGCCCAGCCAATATCATCAAACGCCATTTTGAAATCCAACCAAACACCTCAAATGCAGTCTAGAGATTAAGGTCTTGAAAAAGTGCAGGACCTTTCTAAAAGGGGATAAAATATGTAGTAACCCTGGATGAAGGAAAAGGGCCACAAAGTAAACAACACTGCTATTTTCCTTTGTAATGAACCCGTCTTGGGTCAGGGATCATTTGCTAGGTCCCTTTTTTTAAGTCTGATTTGTAATGACCCTACAGACCGAAGTAATCACTTCTACTCCCTCTTAATTACTCTTAATTACTAGTCCTTGACGCACACACAAACAACAAGCTCAAAGATGGAGACTCGGCACTCAAGGCCTGGACACTCTATCTTCAATGTCAGTTTGTACTTGGATATCTTCCTCTTGGGTTTCTGTTTGATTTATCAGTTAGGCATCATTGGCTTAAATCCTTAGATGGAGATCTAGCAGAGACCGTGATCCCGGGGTCATGTGATCCCGGGGCCATGTGCAGCTCACGTCATGGTTGCCAGCTGCTCCATTTACTGATGGCAAACCATGTGATGGTGCAACACAAATACAATGGATAAAAATAGGGCTGCACAATTATTTAACAATCCAAAATTATTTTGCCAGTTCTTGCGATCACTGTTATTAAGCACAACTATTGATCTTGATGATAGGTTAACTTAGCGCTATATTTTGACAATTTTCAAGCAGATGTACAGTACAGACATGAACACTATTTCTAAATGCAAACAATAAAACCTGCTGAATTTATGTTTTGAATTAATTGTTGAAATATAAGACCACACCTTTAGCTTGTCGATAAATATCCAAACACTGAAAAACAGTTGGTTAATTTTGGGTATGTCCTGAATTGAATTGTGGAAATACACTTTACACTGATGGATGCCTTTTGTTTTAACTTGTTCCCTGATGTTTTCATGATTAATCACATCAAGTCAAAAAATCTTGTCTTTTCGTGCTTTACTAATTTGACCAAATCGGTGCAGTGAATCCACCTTTTTTTGCAATAGTTTGCTCACAAGCTGACCTGTTTGTTCAGGATATTTTCAGTATATTTGAGCAACAACATCTTTGCTCATTTCACCTTAGAGTCAGTATACTCCCAAATGAAGTGATCAAAGTCTGACATCATCTCTTTCTGTCCAGGTGGTCCTTCCCACCTTCATCCTGGAGAAGCGCTCTCTGCTGGAGATGTACGCTGACTTCATGTCCCACCCGGACCTCTTCTTGGCCATCACCGACGGCAGCAGCCCCGAGGAGCGCATGGTGCGCTTCGTGGAGTACTACCTCACCTCTTTCCACGAGGGCCGCAAGGGCTCCATTGCCAAGAAGCCCTACAACCCCATCATCGGCGAGACCTTCCAATGCTCCTGGAGGGTCCCCAAGACACCGGAGGCCACCGGGGAGCCGGCGCAGGGGAGCCCCACCCCCGGCGCTCGCCAGGACTGCCACCAATTGCGCTTTGTTGCGGAGCAGGTGTCCCACCACCCCCCCGTGTCCGGCTTCTACGCCGAATGCCAGGAGAAGTCGATGTGTGTCAACACGCACGTGTGGACCAAGAGCAAGTTCATGGGAATGTCCATTGGAGTGTCCATGATAGGGGAAGGTAAGCCTGCCAGCAATAGCTTTTATGCAAGTATGTTGTGACAGCAAGCGTTACTCGCCTTACTTTACACTTGGACAAGTCAAGTGGATTCGGTGACCTGTGATTGACGCAAATGACTAAGAAAGTTCTTATGCTGGGTAAAGCATAAGAAACCCTACGATAAAAAAAAGTGTTGCATTTTAAGCGTGACCACCTCTGTTCTAACATTTATAATCCAGCGTACACCAGGATATCAGGATTGACACTTTTTATGCCTCCGCCGCTGGCGATAGCCAGGCTGGAGGCATTATGGATCCGGGTTGTCCGTCCGTCCGTCCGTACGTACGTATGTCCGTCCGTACGACGTTCGTTAACGCGATATCTTTTTTTTTTCAATAATATTTTTATTCAATTTTCAATTTTTCAAGACAAGACAGACAAAGACAAAAAACAAAAACAAAAAGACAGGGCAGCTTAAACACTTCACAAAGACACATATGTGGACAACAATGAAGAAAAGGATGGACAGATGAATGAGAATACGATAAAATAAATTAAATTAAATTAAATTAGATGTACAAGGCAAAAGGCAGTATTCAGGTGGCAGTATCACTTCGGTTGAGATATCCAATAGTCAGTGTCTCTGCTAGGTTAGGGTCGATATATTTCAGGTAGGGCTCCCACACTTTATAAAAGACATCGGATGCTGAGTGCAGCATACATGTCATGAACTCCAGAGGCATAAGCTGCATAATTATCTGGTGCCAGTTCCTCTTTGTTGGAGGTTTGTCTTTAATCCAAAATAAAAGAATATTTTTTCTCGCAGCAAAAGTTAATAAATTAAATAGCCGTTTGTGATGTTTATAAACGAGTTTCTTATGGGGAAGACCAAGAATAAGGCTGACAGGGTCTGGGTCCAACTCCACACCAAATATGACACTCAACTGCTGCACTATGTCTGACCAGTATCGTTCTATCTTAGGACATGACCTTGACCATATGCAGTGAGTGTAATCTCCCACCTCTATCTTACACTTAAGGCAGAGGGGAGACAGGCTAGCATTCATTTTATGACGAAGGCTGGGTGATATTTGCAATCTATGTATAATTCTTAGCTGCATCGACCACAGTCTGTTGCACACAGAAATTCTTTTGGCATTATCAAATATATCACACCAGTCCTCGTCATCAATCTCCACCTCAAGGTCCCTCTCCCATATCTGCTTGGTGGCCAGAGTGTTCAGAGTAGAGGTAGACCTTAATAAGCTATAAAGAAAACCAATAAAACCTTTTCTTGGACCAAGTGAGAGTACCCTTTCGACCTCAGAGGCTTCTATATTTGTTGTTAATGTTGTACGCCGGAGTATGAAGTCCCTCACCTGCAGAAACCGAAAGAAATTTTGGTGTGACAAATTATATTTTTGCTGTAACTGGTTAAAGGACATCAGGATAGGGCCATCAAATAAATCCCCTAAAACTAGTAGCCCCCTATCCTTCCAAATGTTAAAACCAAGGTCACTAAGACCTGGAGGGAAGTCAGGGTTCCCCTGAATTGAAGTAAGAGGTGATGTTAGTTTGGTTCGGCCCTCCATCGATCTAACCAATTTCCATGCCTTTAGAGTATTAATAACAATTGGGTTTTTACACAGGCTTTTTACTGAGGCAAGGTTTCTAAGAAATAACAGGTTTCTGAGCGGACAATCACACTAAGCGGCTTCAACATCTAGCCATATAGAGGACTGGTCTCCCCTCAGCCACTCAGCCATAAACCTTAAATGTGCAGCTGCCTGATACCATTTCACATTTGGGAGATCTAAACCACCAGCAGCTTTAGGCAATTGTAGTTTTGCTAGTTTCAATCGAGGCCGTCTTTTGTTCCATATAAATGAGCTCAACCAACCTTCAATGATCTTAACCACCTTATTTGAGAGAATAATGGGCACCATCTGGAGTGGATATAAAATCCTTGGTAGGACGTTCATCTTGATGAGCGCGACCCTACCCAGCCAAGACAGCGGCAGGGACGCCCAACGTTCAAGATCACACTTAATAATATCTAAAAGAGGAGTAAAATTAGCGTTGTACATCTGTTCAAATGAGGTCGTTATACGTATACCTAGGTATACAAAACCAGAAGGGGACAAGCGGAATGGGAATGGATCAGGGGCATCGGGGACTGTCTGAAGAGAACCTAGTGGCATAACCTCAGACTTTGAAAAATTTATCTTATACCCTGAAAAGGAACTAAACAAAGTAATAGTATCAATGAGGCATGGGAGTTAACGCGATATCTGAGAAACACCTTGACGGAATTTCATCAAATTTTCCTTAAACATCCACTTGGACTCAAGGATGAACTGATTCGATTTTGGTGGTCAAAGGTCAAGGTCAATGTGACCTCTCGAACGCCATTTTCAAGCATGTTAACGGTATATCTCAGGAATGCCTTGACGGAATTTAATCAAATTTGCCTCAAACATGAACTTGGCCTCAAGGATGAACTGATTACCGTAAATTCCGGACTATAAGCCGCGGCTTTTTTCCCGTTTTTTGGCCTTTTTTGGCCCCTGCGGCTTATATAACGGTGCGGCTTATCTATGGATTTTTTCCCCCCCCAAAAAAAAAAAAATCTCTCTTTTTTAGCACTCTTTCTAACTATAAATCCACTTCTCTTTTAATTTCCTCTCTTGCCCTCTTTTCACCACACCGCGGACACTGTGTGCACTGTAAAAAACAACACAGGTGGTGTTGTGTTATGTTGTTTTGTTGAAATGTTAATAAATGGGAGCTTCCTCAAACAGCCATCTCTTTCCCGACAATCCCCTCTGTGCATGAACCCTTACATATGGTAATTAAACATTAAAACACGATAAAAAAAATAAAAAATAAAATACCATTAAAACACCCGCGGCTTATAGTCCGGTGCGGCTTATATATGTAAAAAACAGTCAACTTTGCAGGTGCGGCTTATACTCCGGTGCGGCTTATAGTCCGGAATTTACGTACATTTTGGTGGTCAAACTTCAAGGTCACTGTGACCTCACGAACGCCATTCCCAAGTTCGTTAACGCAATATCTCAAGAACAGCTTGATCTGAGTTGGCTCAAACATCGACTTGGACGCAAGGATGAACTGATTCCATTTTGGTGATCAAAGGTCAAAAGTCAAGGCCACTGTGACCTCTCGAATGCCATTTTTCAAGCTTGTTAACGCGATATCTCAGGAATGTCTTGATGGAATTTCTTTGAATTTGCCTCAAATGGCGATTTGGACTCAAGAATGAACTAATGGCGGAGGCATAAGTCCGCGTTGCGGTCATTCTAGTTTATTAATAGATTACATTAAAAAAGCAAGAAGGAGCGAACAATGTGCTTCATCAGATTCGCTCTGTAAGTATTTATTTGTAAAAAGTAGCTTATTATTGGCTATTAATGCTTGGAGTATACTCAATATTCTTTTTTTTCTTTCTTTTTTTCTAAAATACATTTTTAAAATGTTTACAAATTGACAAACAATTGGTGGGCCCCTGCAGTACCTCTGGGGGCCCCGGACCCCCTGTTGAAGACCACTGCTGTAAATGTATGTATGTTTGTCTGTGCGTACAGGCTGCTTGCATCTGATGGAGCATGATGAAGAGTACGTCTTCACGCTCCCCTGTGCGTACGCCCGCTCCATCCTCACCGTGCCCTGGGTGGAGCTGGGGGGCAAAGTCAACGTCACCTGCGCCAAGACGGGCTACTCAGCGGTCATCACGTTCCAAACCAAACCCTTCTACGGGGGCAAGCTGCACAAGTGAGTCTCGCCTGCAGGCAGAACGTGCTGATATTGTTGATGTTGCTTTGATCCTTTCTCATGTCACTCTTTGCAGTCCTGCATGTTAATGATGAGTTGGTATACAGGTTATTCATAGGTCCTCATTGGAAAATTCCATTTAAACATGGAAAAGGCAGATATTGGTGACATACCTTCCAAGGTACATCCAGAGGTGGAAAGTACTCAAGTACTTGTACTTTTTATGTATTTTTATCATGCTATGCTATACTACATGCTATACTATCATGCTATATGGCGGCTCAGCAGTAGAGCTAGAAGGTCCTGGGTTCGATTCCTGCCTGGGACGCCGTGGGCGCTGAGGGTATGTCCTCCTCCCATATCCTCAGGTGCCCACTGCCCAGCTGGGCTACCTCGTCAAAAGGGCCTTTCTGTGTGGAGTTTGCATGTTCTTCCTGTGCTCCCCAGGGGTTCCTCCATACAACATCAGTATGGACCCCCACTAAAAAACATGCAGAAGATCGTCATCTGACCAGTGACGACTACAACCGAAATTGGTCCCCGGGCGCTGTACACAAGAAAGCTGCCCACTGCTCCTGGCCTGCCCACCGGAGGAAAGACAAGCCTGGATGGGATAAATGCAGAGACTATATTTCACCGGCCTGTCCGCATGAGTGTGTGTGGCCGCATGCATGTGTTGGGTTGTCGTGTGACAAATAAAGACGGGTTTGTCCGTCTAGTTCTTCTTCTTCTTTTACTCTTACTTGAGTAATTTGAATAACTAAGGGATCTCGTGCGCTACGCGCGCTCGATTCCTAGGCTCACCCACTATGCGGGCTCGCCCATCCTGCAGCTCGTTGAGCTGCTCGGCCGGCCTTAGCCGCATCACTGATGATGTCAGATTTATGACATCAATGATGATGTCATCAGTGGGCTGTGTGGCCAATGAGACCAGCATCACTGATGATGTCAGATTTATGACATCAATGATGATGTCATCAGTGGGATGTACCGTGCATTCCATTGCACTCGGAATTTCTGAAAAAATGACCTCCGACAGGGAAAAGTGCAATGGAACGGTCGTTCAAGACGGAACTCCGAGTCGGAAACTTGGGCAGCATCCACCAAGCCCGAGTTTGCTGAGATAAACAATCTGACGTCACAATCAACATAGCGGCGCACAAATAGACACACACAGTGATAAGAAGGTACTTTTTCACAAATGTTTCACTTGATGTAGTGTTTGTGTTATGAAGCAACTTTTAGTTGCCATTTCGATTCCCAAACAGTTGATTTGTGCTTGATAAAAGCATGCGGTCGCCTACTAGCCGTCCATGTTTGTAGGCATGCATGTTTTGCCACACAGATGCAATGGGAGGCATTTAGAGCGGAACTTGGAAATACTGCATCAGAACAACCTCCGATACCCGACTTTCAAAGGAATGCACCATTATAACATCACTGATGATGTCACAGTGGTATTTATGACATCACTGATGATGTCACAGTGGGCTTTTTAACATCACTGGGATTTATGCCATCACTGATGATGTCACAGTGGGATTTATGACATCACAGTGGGACAATCACAGTGGGGCAGGGAAACAAACAAACAAACAGAGCCCCAGCTCACATTTATATACTGATGATGATGATGAGGACCGCAATGGAAATAAGCCAGTGGCTTTATTGTGTTTTTATCCTCGGTGATTGTGACATTCACCAAATAAAGTCAATCAATCAATCAATGATAGATGATAGATATTCTACTCGAGTACTTTTAAATGTACACTGAGTAAAAAAAGCTAAGTTAAATCTCTGTTTTGCACACCGCACTATGAAAACGGCACACTAGCATTGGGACTGCTTGTTAACAGGTCCAGAATCACTTCTGCAATTATGACACCCAAACTGGTGGCTGGTTAGTGCAGCACTGTAGTGGCCAATTAAATTAAATCATGCTCATGACTGGCCAGTTGAATGAGACAGGTGTAGGCCATCAAATTGTAATGATCCCCATTTTTCAGTTTAATTTGACACTGCTGATAGCCATAGCAAAATGCATGTATGTGATTGTGATATTGCTGCTAGCAGCTCTAGCTCGTCTGGCAAAGGAGAGAATCACCAAACTGAGCATCCCTGGCTGCATCTGAATCTGAACCAGCTGTTCAGTATGAAAGACACCTTTGCATGACATAATTTCACACATAACATGTGCTGGATGTGTGAAATGTATTAGGGTACATAATTAAAAAATATTTTTTTTTTTAAGTAACGCAAATGTACTCTTTTACTTGAGTACTTTTAAATAGGCTACTTTTTTTTTACTTTTTTTTTTAACTCATTGAGTGCCAAGGACGAGTATGTTCGTCAATTGGTTTAGTAACGTAGAGTGCCAAGGACGAGTATGTTCGTCAATTGCGTTTTTTGACGGTGGGACGTGGATCTAAGCCTCTTACATCGCCTCTTACAATATGGGAGCTATTGAATGTGTATAACCTATTTTACAGAACCCTTAGGTGGCGACAGTGCTCTCCAGATTACAGAAAGGCGAGGAAAAAACAAAGAAGAAGTCGTTGGGGAAACGGAAATCGCATCGCATCCGTATGCATCGATATGCATGAAGCATAACGTTAGCTGTGCCTGCAGCAGCCAATCTGCTGCCACAATTGAGCCCCTCCGTGTCCGTTGCGACAGCCCATCCGCATGATCAGCCGTGGAGTTGTTATTATTCTCAACTGGAAGCATGGGAGCCGGTGACAAACACACGCGGAACGCTGTAAAAAAGCTGGATGTAGCACACCCTTCACTGTGCACAGCAAACGCAGCAGAAAGTCAGAGCAGAGCAGCACACAACACTGACCCAGACAGCAGGACAGGATTGGCAAACGCAAGCCAGAATATCCGATGCCCACCAGCAGCAAATCAAGACCAGCTAGAAGCTGCAACCAGCAGCGCACGCAGGGGCCAGCGCTGCTGGTTGCAGCTAAAAAATATTATTCTGCCAAACAAAATTCCCTGGCCTTCACTGTTTTATTGAAGGAAATTATTTTTGAGGTGTGACTACATCAGAAAATATTAGCTGCAGAGTCAGTGATGTGCTTGAAATGTTTAATTTCACAAAAGGCTCATTATCTCAGCTTCTAGAAAAAAACTGCTGTTTTTGGTTAAATCAAGCTATCTTCTCCGGCTGATAACTAAAGAACGGAAAATGATATCAATAAACCTGTTTTTGCTGATGATAGAAGAGAGTCTCACCGTTCTTTTTGCGTGTTCGGTGTTTACATAGTAATATCACACAATATTCTGTGGGCCTCGAGAAATCACTGAAAACGCTCTGAAACTCTGGCACTGGGAGCGTCCGTTCTCCAAAAGTGGCTGGCACTCAATGAGTTAATATATATATATATATATTTTCCCGATTTTTTTATCCCATTTTTATCCCCCATTAGTGCTAATTTATTTATTTATCCTGGTTGCTACTCCACCCTCTGCCGATCTGGGGAGAGCCGAAACTGGCTCCATGCTTCCTCTGAGACATGGGCAGTCAGCCAGCCGCTTCTTTTCACCTGACAGGGGAAGCTTCACCGGTAGGACATAGCACGTGGGAGGTTCACGCTATTCCAACCAGTTCCCCTCCCTCTGAACAGGCGCCCTTAACGACCAGAGGAGGAACCACATTAGCAACCAGGATATTGCATGTTTTGGTGAAGGGGGTTCCTATATGAAGGAAACCCCCGGGAGGCACGGGTAGAACATGCAAACTCCACACAGAAAGGCCCTTTTGACGACCCCACCCGGGCGGTGGGCACTCGAGGACATGCGGACGGGCACGCATTCCTTCAGCGCTAACAGCGTCCCAGGTGGGAATCGAACCCAGGACCTTCAAGCTGTGAGGCGACAGCGCTTACCACTGCTACACCGTACCCCCTACTTTTATTTACTCTTGAGTAATTTCCTGGACTAGTACTTTTACTTTCTTTTTTTCCAATATTTTATTTTATGTTTTCAGAACATGAAAAACATACATTCATACAAATACATTCATCATTACAATGTTACAAAGTGGTGCTACCAGTCACGTAAAATGCTTATGTGCTTACAAAAAAATAAAAATAACACATGGGATCCATTACAAGTGGTCCAAAAGAAATCGGCCGGGTAAGTCAATTGTCGTTTTTAGCCTCATCAAAATAGGTCAGGAACGGGTCCCAGATAACTAAAAATGTCATCAATCAATTGGTCCTCTGGAACCTGAGTTCCCCCTCCTGTTACTTTTACTTGTACTTGAGTTAATTTTCACTAAAGTAACAATACTTGTACTTGAGTAGGATTTGTCAGTACTCTGAACACTTTTAGCTTGTTGAAGCAACAGATACCCAACAATTATTGAGAGGAAAATTCAGTAGTACGTTTGATTTTTCATTAAGATAAAGCACTGCTGGTATCGATACTGTTGCAAATGAGTATTGTATCCGTTTAAAAATTGTAGTATTGATAATTATTGATACCATCAATGCATGTTCAAATGAGTATTATATCTGTTTCAAATGTTTAGTATTGATACTTAGTGTTACTATCAATACTTTTGACAACCTTGTGTGAATGGGATTGCTGAGTTCACCATCAGGCCTGCCCAAACAAACCGCACCAAGGGGGGAAACAAACTCTCGTTCCATTCAACTGAACCAAACAAAGCAGGTGTGAAAATAACCTTAGAATTAACTCATAGGAAAGTTAAAAGGCAGCAACAGAAATACGATTGAGTGGCAAAATTAACTGCAGTTTGAATGTATTCAGTCAATTATGGCTGTTTTAAGGATTTCTTTGGGGGGAAAAACTATGAATGAAACTATGAATGAAACAATTTTCTACTCGGCCTGTAAGCATCTTAATCGAATTGCATGGAATCCAACCTTTAACAATGTCGTTTCCCCATATGTCTTCCTGCCTAAATGTAGGGTGACAGCCGAGGTGAAGCACAACCCCACCAACGCGGTGGTGTGTCGCGTGCAGGGTGAGTGGAACGGCGCTCTGGAGTTCAGCTACACCAGCGGGGAGACCAAGGTGGTCGACGTGACCAAGCTGCCCATCACCAGGAAGCGGGTCCGGCCAAACGACAAGCAAGGACCGACTGAGTCCAGGTCAGAAAGAAACAGGACAAGCACCCCAGAGTGGTAGAACTGTAAACTGTAACTCATATCTAATTTAATGCCTGTTTAACTGGGACTGTAAATTCATGTAAATTCCCTGCACATTTAATGCCTATTTAACTTAGCCTGTAAATTTCATGTACATTGAATGTAAACTCTTATTTAACTCCTACTGTAAATATATGTAAATCCACTGCCTATTTAACGTCTATTTAACTCGGTCTGTAAATCTCATGTAAATTCAACGTAAATTCATATTTATTATCCACAGAACCAGGGCCCGAAATTAACTTTTTGACTCACCGGCCAAGTGGCGGGTAGATGGAAAAAATCCACCGGCCAAGCATATTTTTTACCGGCCAAAATAATAAATTGCCTTTTTGGTCACGTATACGTACGTATCTACTATCACTAACAGTAACATTAATACTAATAATTCATGTGAAGACAAACACTAATGCTAATAACACCAACAGCACAACACTAAAAGACAACCAAAATTGTAGTACATTTACAGTAATAGGCTAATACTAACATTAAACTACAAAACTACAGCTATACAATACTAACAGAGAGAGAGAGAGTGAGGGTACTGTTGCACCTGGGAGGCAGCAAGGGGTTAATTTTTTTCAGTTGAGACAGAGAGAGACAGAGAGAGAGAAGGGGGGGGGAGAGGACCTTCGAGCGACAGCGTGCATGAAAGTGAAGCAAAGTCAACACAGCTGAAAACTGCGTAAAGTTACCAGAAGGAGAAAGACTCCGTAGGTGAAGTACACCTACGGTACAACTGCAACGAATGTACCGCACATGTAGGAGAGCGGAGGAGGAGAGTTTGAGAGACGCTGTGTGGCTGATTCGTGTGTAGCGGTGTTTGCTGTGTGTGTGTGTGTGAGAGGGGAGCGCTCAGCCGTCAGCCCCCACCTCTGTGAAATTTAGACAGCAGCAGGCAGATAAGAGGAGAGGAGAAGCCGCAACACCAAAGTGCGATGGTGAAAACATTACTCGCCACGTGGCAGACAGACCCCTGATCGTCACTCGCCAAACGCAAAATCTAGTCGCCATTGGCGCTTGGCGGGTGTTAATTTCGGGCCCTGCACAGAACACTTCACCACTCATGTACATATTGTATACAGTATATTTACTCGATTTGATTGCACTTGCAACTTTGTGATTGTCTTTAGCTATCTTCCTACTTCTTATCTCTGTATATTGATGTGACCGCTACGCTGCATACAGACACTAAGACAAATTCCTCGTATGTAACTTGCATACTGTGGCAATAAAAGTGATTCTGATTCTGATTCTGATAGTACAGCTGAACTGGACTCCTGCAGTCCATTTTCTTTGGTCTAAGATGCTGAATAGCCGCATGCCTCCGTTTCTCATCTGTCGTTTTTCGTTGTGTTTCAGGCGTCTTTGGCAGCACGTGACGGAGTCGTTACGCCAGAAGGACATCGACAAAGCCACAGAGCACAAGAGGGTGCTGGAGGAGAGGCAGAGGATGGAGCAGAGGCAACGCGCTGAGACAGAAACCCCATGGAGGACCAGATACTTTGAGACCGAGGTGAGCAGGACACCCGCTACATGGTTTAGACTCGCATTTAGCCATAGTGAAGCTATATCCTGTCAACCAGTTGTCGCCACAAATATCGCTGCTCCCTGATGTGTTTTTCCATTTAAATTCAAGGTATTTATTTGACAAATTGGAATTTCCTCTGATCCCTCATGTATTCATCCACCTGCCCAATCCTACCTTTTACACAGGTCTGGAGAAGTGGAAAAATAATGTATACTTTCCATGTCTTCAGAAAGTTTGAGAATTGCACAATAAGTCTGTAAAAGTACAGTGGAAAGGCATTTTTGGAAATGCGACATTGCTTTTTCCAAACCCAATCACACAGGTGTTAGCAAGCCATCAATTTGTTTGTCATGTTTATTTCGAATATGTATGTAAACAAAACGGAGACAATTTACGGGGCCTTCAAAATTACACACGTTAACAAGTCGATTGAAATAGTATTATGAAATAAAGATGAGGGGGTAACAAATATAGACATATTCGAAATTTGCCAGCTTGAACACTTTCACTCACAAATCACTGCTTTTTGTTGCTAAGCAACACAAGACACACAGACATTTGATCAGCTGTTAACTCATTCTCTGCCAGGGTCATTTCGGTCTGTGTGCTCCCAGTGCCAGGATTTTGAGCATATTTCCTGATCTTCCAGGATCCACAGAATATTCTGTGCTAGGAATAAAATTACACAACATATCTCACAATAAAGCAGAGACTCTCTTCTTACCCCTTGTAAAAAACTGAAACTCGACCATGTTTCCTTGTTTAGTTACAAGCAGTGGAAGTTAGCTTGTTTTCACTAAAAATGCCCTCCTTCGGAAGGGAAATATGAGAAAAATAGGTTTTTAGTGAATGACACCGTTTCAAGCAGAACTCTCTTTTGAGCCTTTTATTTTTTGCCTCAGTGACACATCAGACATATACAGTATTTGTTTTCCCAAAAAAATAAAAAAAAAAATAAAAAAAAGTTTTTACTGACTTTTACTTCCTGGAACTTATTTACCAGATAGTCCAAGACTGGACGGACCAAATGAACCCTTATGCTCGCTCTCTCTCTCTCTCTCTCTCTCTCTCTCTCTCTCTCTCTCTCTCTCGCTCTCTCTCTCTCGCCTCACACACACGCACACAGGAATCACAGGCAGCTGCTCAATGGCCGCAAATGCTGCTCAATGCACAAATGGCCGCTCATGATCGTCACTCACTAACGGACTCTGTTTACTGCTAAATGGGTGACTATACTATAAATACTAAACGTGATTTAGCGGGTTCCTTTCATCAGTTTGACTTGAAACAATGTCACAGGCTGGGAAAGGGTCTGATCTAATGTAAACAAGCAAAACATGAAAGTACGTCCGAGTACGTCCTTGGCACAGAACGCCATTGTTAAAAGTACGTCCGAGTACGTCTTTGGCAGAGAATGAGTTAAAGATGGTGCAGACTATAAGAAGTTTTGCTTACTTTTTAAATGTCTTTGTTTGAAAGCGTGTTCAGGCAATGGAAGTAAGTTTGACTTGTAAAAAACCCTGACCGCAGCCAGTAGAGGATTTCACACAGCACAAAAGGAGGCTTTGAAGCTGCTCTGACCCTTTTGCACAGAACTCAAAGCACCAATAAGTAGAAGGGACTTGACAGCCCTCTTGTGGATAGGAACGGAAAGATGGGGAAACAACTAATTATCAGCCACTTTTCTTAGCTCCAAAAATCTAATTTGATGTTTTCACAGCAGTTGCTGCCATTAAACTTCAAAGATGATACTGATTGACTTCATAACAATTTAATGTCAGTTTGTTTTCCTCTCCTCTTCCTAATTCTCTTCTTATCGCTCTCTTCCAGGGCGACAGCTGGGTGTATCACAAACCACTGTGGAAAAACTCTGCTTTCAAATCATACACTAGTCAGCTGTAGTCAGCATCATGGATGTTGGGAGCGTCTCTCTTGGGGGTGTGTGTGTGTGTATGTATACATATGTGGGGGTGAGTGTGAAGGCCAAGACACACCGGGCCAACGGATGGCTGTCTGGGCCGTCGGTGGCTTTTTCAGGCGATCGGCGTCAGGACGTCGATGAGAGAAATCACTCTGATTGGCTGGTCAGCTGGTTAAGTGAAGCAGTGCACCAGAAGAGAGGGCACGCACAAAACATTCTTCTCATTTTTCAACTTTATCTGATCATTCCAATACACGAATATTTTCACGACAACGTGGCCTTCGGGAAAGTCCCTTGAGCCTGTCGCTGCATGATATCACCCATTTAGTGCGCTTTCTCCTTATTTTTCTGCCTCCGCCTCTTCCTTTCTCCTTCCACAAGCTTAAGACCAGACAACGGCTGACAACGCCAGGGCCATTTGCAACTTTTGATCAGACATATTCTCCATCAGAAGTAACTACCGGTATATTACAAAACCGTTTAAGTGGTGAGTGAGAGTTTGTAAATTGGCAGTCCTAGGTCTCATGCAGGCGCAGAACGTACATGTTAGTTGACTGTCGGCTGTAGCCTTCACAGTGTGTTCAGGTGCAACTTTCTGGCCGCGACGTAAGGCGACGCAACAGTCGACCTTTGTTGCCGCTAGCTCTTTGCCGTCGGCCCGGTGTGCCCCAGGCTTTAAGAAATGAAAGCATGAACTGCACTGACATACAAAGGAATGCAACCGGGGGAGAGAGACACTGACATACAAAGGAATGCAACCGGGAGAGAGAGAGACACACCACGGCAAAAGGATGTTCTCAAATCTCGCTCACCATGTCATGTATACACTAAGCCTCAAGGTACAAGCTTTTGTACTGTAGATCACTTTTGTATAATCCAATGTCGATGAAGACATGTTCTTGTACAGGTAAAGGTACTCCATTTACACAGCCTTAAGATTGTCTGATGAATGATTCTCTTATAGTGGGTTGTGCTTCTCAAATGAATCTGAATAAGGAGTAGTTCCTTTTCTTTGTTTTACTGTGACAGCCCATCATGAGTATGTTTACATGCACACCAATACCGGGGGTAATCGGCTTAAGGCAACATGTAGATTGCAGCATTTACATGGTACATCTCTACAGAAGGAACCTTCTAAAAGATGTATTCAGCGCTAGTAGCCAGTCTACACCGCACTGTTTTGTTTGCTTTGTAAATACAACATCCTGATTACAGTATCTGGTGACCTTTGACATGCACAATTTGAAGGGAAAAAAAAGATTGATCTTAAAACTAGGTGTGTTTACTGTGGGATATGCTTACTCCCATTAGGAATACCAGATAAAGGTGTTTACATGACCATTTCAAGTAATGCCTTAATGGATTTGTGTGTGCATGTAAATATACCCACTGACATACAGTATGAGGATGGGCAATCTGGCTCTAACTGCACCATGCGTTGATTCCTCCACTGAGTCTCACTGCTGGAATGGCACGTTGTAGACCAGTTGAGAAATATTTTTGGCGTCCGAGTAGTGCAGCAGTAGATTCCCTGCCTACCAACAGGAGGGTCGCAGGTTCGAGCCCCCATGTTACCTCCAGCTTGGTTGGGTGTCTATACAGGCCCAATTGGCTGTGTCGGTGGGAAGCCGGATTAAGGGTATGTGTCCTGGTAGCTGCACTAATACCTTCTCTGGTAGTTCAGGGCAGAGGGGAACTGTGGGAATAGCGTGATCCTCCCATGTGCTCTGTCGTGCTTGTGAAACTCCTCGCTGTCGGGTGAAAAGAAGCTGCTAGCGACTGCACAGATATCAGAGGAAACCTGCTAGTCTACAACTCTCCCCAGATCAGCAGAGGGGGTGGAGCAACGACCGGGACACCTTAACAGGGAATTACAATTGGGGAGAAGGGGGGATCTGGGAACAAATACTTGATTAAAAAAAAAAGATGAAAAAAACAACATAATCCAACTTTTAAAATAATTGCTGTTGATTGAATTGTGGTGAATGCATTCCAGGGTCATCATGAAGATTGCTACTCCCAATTCATGATTTTCCCTTTTCGCTCGATAGTTTTGCAGTGGTTGGAAGATTTCTTGCATGCATGATAGAAAAGTCTCTGTTCACATTGCAGCAAGTATAATACTCGTATGTCTGCATTACATGCATTTATATGGCTGTGCTAAAAGCTTTTAACCAAATTTGCCTGTTTTTCGAATGCAAATAAATGTATTATTATATTTTGAATGCGTTTATCCCCTATCCCGCCCTCTTAAATGCTCTTATTTTGAGAGCAACATCACCTTTTGCATTGAAACATTTACTTTTCTTGTTCCATCAAAGTTTGTAATCCCTGCCCATACTGTCATGCGATCAACTTTTTCCCCACATGCAAAATTTCAGCCTCATATTCTCAGAAGGAACCAGTTCCTACTACTACTTTATCAAATGCAGAGAGAGGACTTGTGTGAGCATGGGACGCATGGAAATACCCCTTTCCATTGATAAGCTACTCCCTCCACATCTTGGTGCCTTATGCAATCCCTTCCTGTGTGCGTCTTCCAGCTAAGGAGCGCAGCATTTTCAGTTTGGTTACCAACCTGACCGATGCAATAGCATATATGTACATATTATTTGTCTGTTTGCGTTTGGGTATTTATGTTGAGAACTTTATTTACTTTTAAGAATCAAGACATGGCTGTGACCCCAGGGCTTGATGTTGGGAGAACTCCACAGAGCATTTTCTTTGAGTTTCTCTTGGTTTTGAATTCTTCTGGTTGTCTTGCTGACCTATGAAATGCACTGACATTGAAGGAAACCTGATGCTCCTGATAAGAGATATATGTGTGATAATGATCAAATAAATTACCTATCCAGTTGTACGCTGTGTTGTGTTTCTGTTTTGTAGGGGTGGGCAGATCGATCCAAATATCGATACCATTGATACTTTATTTCATTTAGCAGATGCCTTTATCCAAAGCGACGTACAGAGGAATAAACAGACATTGTAGCCAGCAATAGTAATAAAGATAAATACAAACAAGGTGAACATTGATGCCACACAAGGTAAAAATGACAGTAAAAAGTGCAAGAATCGGCAAGGTTGGTGACCATTATTCAAATCAAATCCATGAGCAGCAAATAAGGGAGGAAGAAGGTAGGGTTAGGGGGGAGTAAAGTGGAGAGAAAAAAATGTGTTTTTAGCCGATTGCAGAAAATAGGGAGTGACTGCCGTCCTGGCCATGGGGGGGGGGAGGCAAGAAAAAAGTCTTGATTGTGAGCGACCCTTGAGCCCGCGAAGCGAGGGGGGGGGCGAGACGGCCTACGTTAGTGGAGGGGCGGAGGGAGCGGTGAGAGGTTTGGAACTTGACCATGGGTTGAAGGTATTGGGGGGCTGTTGAGTGGACAGCTCTGTAGGCAAGGACCAGGGTCTTGAATTTGATGCGTGACAGGATGGGGAGCCAGTGGAGGTCTCGGAGGAGGGGGATGACGTGGGAGAATTTAGTTTGGTTAAAAACGAGGCGGGCTGCAGAATTCTGATGTATACCACATCAGCTTTAATACCAGATCGATTCTGGTGGATGGATCAAGCCCTGTGATACATTTTAGAAGGATACTATACAACTATAACTTGTAAATGTGGGTAGCTGGGTTTACACTCCATGGATAGAAAAATACAATAAACAATTATAAGGTCATAAAAACTTACAAAAAATAATCTACAAGCAATGTGTACATTTAGAGTTCACTGGCAAAATATGGGGCAACAAACAAAAACAAAATGTGCAACATGATAATAAAGCTATAAATGTCAGTGCAGACATGAGTTTAAATGGTCATTCTTCCTCAGGCGCTCATTTCTGATTTGTCTTCTGGTTTGGAAGGCTCGATCTCCATCGCCATTAGATATCCTGAAGAAGCATATCGAGACAAAATGAGGGTAAAAGGGCTTTTCTAGATGATATTACAAAACCAAACTGAATCAAAACAACATGTACATTGCCAAAGTTATATTCACTTATACTTAACATACTAAAGTACACAATCCTTAATACTGAAAGTTGAGGTCACATAAAAGAGTTTGTCACAGTATAATGCACTGTAACTTTCACATCCAAATCTTATTGGGATTATAACACTGCAAAATTGGACTTTTCAGTGACTTTAATGGAAATGTAGCTTCCGCCCCTCTCACCCTCGGTGTAGTCCATCTCGGGCCGGGTGGCGATGAAGATCCAGGCCACACCCACCAGCAGGGCCACCACCAGGTTGACCGTCAACCAAGGGTGCAAAATCTGGTGCTCCGACCCGGGGGGCCTACAGCGGAGAGAGGGGGAGGGAGGGTCTTCAAGGTCATGCACGTGCTTCATAATAATCCATAATATTAAGAGTCATAATAATAAGAGTTTAACTCTTAATAGATAGTGATAATGAGCTTACCATAGAGTTCCATTGGAGGTTTGGTAGAGATTGATCCGGTCGCTGGTCATCTGCTGGCTGAGAGAGAGGACCAGTGCTGAGAAATACACTGTTATGGGATGGAAGGAGTGAGGGCGGGGGGAGAGGGAGATGGAGAGTTCAAGTTGAAACCAAACAGAAACAAAATCCACCTTCTCTTCCATTGTTCTACACCAGCGGTTCTCAAACCTTTTTGGCTTCAGTACCCCCTTTCCCTGATTTCTGAATCCAAGTACCCCCTTTACCCGACTACAACATGTTGCTTAGAAAATGGCAAGAGAAAACTATAACATATGATGCAATGAATGAATGATAACCCTTTTGAAGAATATAACATTACAAACTAAGAAATGGGGTGAAGGAGATACAATCAGTGCCTCCTGAGCACATTTATTTGAACATTTCATTGATTTTCACTTTCTCTCAAGTACCCCAGAGGTTCAATACATCCCAGGAGTTATTTTCTGACAAAGAGATCAAATTGACTTCTTTGGTGAAGCCGCTTTCCCTCTCTCCAGCTCCTGTGGGTGGACAAATTGCTCTCTCTCCTCTTCTACAATGGATTTCTCCCTGTATGAAAGAAGTCCTCGCACTTTGATTCTGAGGGACTCACACCAAAACCTGACGTTTACGACTGATGTTTTGGACGACTGATGTTTTGGATCACTGACACATTTTCTGATATCAAACGCCACAAAATTGGACCCATAAATTCAAAGCACAATAGAAACAGAGTTGACTCACAGAATGAGGCAAGAGCAACTGGGTCCAGTCTGATAAACTCTCTCAGAGCCAAGGAGCCTCTGGCCAGGTTCACTCTGAGCGGAGAAGCAGAGTTTACATATTATATATATTGATCAGAAATCTCATTGTGCAAATATTTACAACTGAGAAATATACCGTGTATTGTCATTCAGCCTAGAAATACTGAGATAATGATTTTTGGTCCATATTGCCCAGCCCTACTGGTGGGAGGAGCTCAGAAAGGTGTGTGCTGTGAGTGTCAGACTCACCTGTCAAAGGCGGCCACCGTGCTGAGGGCCAGCAGCAGGTAGAGCAGGGACTGCGAGGGGTAGGCCAGCCTGTGGTACTGCTCCAGCAGGTTGGACAGAGCGGTGAGCTGCTGGCCGGCCAGCATGTAAACAACGACCACGTTCCACATGGCGTAGCCCGCCAGCACGCCGTGGCTGAACACACCCAGAACCCTACACAGGGACACACAGACCGCTCAAACACAGACTGAAGCGAATACGTAGGCACACAGATACTTTTTTTATTGCATTTTTATTGATAGGATGACAGGAAAGGTGGGGAGAGAGAGAAGGGATGACATGCGGCAAAGGAGCACGGGTCGGATTCGAATCCAGGTCGACCACGCGAAGGACTAATGGCCTGTGTCCACCGGCTGCGTTACGGCTCCATGCAGCTGTCTGAACAGACCCACACCAATGTAATCTGTCAGACGCATGTATTCCCCATCTATTAACACGTTCACTGCCATTGACGAGATATCTCGGCTTACAAAATCCAACGGTTGACTGCCAATGACGAGATATCTCGGCTTAAATTTTTTTTTTTTTTTTTTGACGGTGGGACGTGGATCAACGCTCCCCACGTCTCCTATAAAAATATTGGAGCCACCGAACGTGTACAACCCATTCCACCGACCCACTAAGTGGCGACAGTCCTCTCCAAACTAGAAAAAGCAGAGCCAAAACTGCAGGGGAACGCGCGATGAAACCATTCTCATACTGTAGAATGGATTGGCGAAAACGCTTTCGCTTTCGCGCTGATTGCTGGCGGTGAGGGATTGCAAATTTGCATAATAGATTACGGGTGGAACACACTTTGAAACACGCAGCATAAATAAGACCAGAATCGCAAAAGCTTCATCAAAGCTCTCAACCGAAACTCCAAGAAACGAGCGAGCCCATCCAGACTTGCCCAGCGGCCGCCAGCAGACAGGAGCAGCAGCAAAGCAGTGAGCCTGGTGACGCGAGGTTACAGCAGCAACAGAAACGAGCTTGTGACACGCCCGCTGCAGCCAAGAAGAACACACACGGAGGGAGGAGTTTGAAGGAGAGGGGTGTTTCCTGCTGTTATGGAGGAAATTACTGTTCAAAACTATTGTTTAGATGTCTGACGTCTTACTGATGCCAAAAATGAATGGTTAAAGTGACTGTTCTATCGAATTTCACAAAAAGCCGTTTATCTCAGAATAAATTTTCAGACGCTGAAACCATGCTGTATTCAACTGCTAATGCTTACATAACTACTAACTCTACAAACTAACTCTTTTAGACAGAGAAAGCACACATTCTATTAGTTCTTTTGAGATATTGTGTGTTCACAAAATCCTAACAGAAACGAATCCTCGGCTCTTGAAAGATGAGCCAGAATCCTAAAAAAAAAAACTTGGCAGAAGCTAACTACAGTATTGAAAAACGGCTGGCAGTGAATGTGTTAACATGGGCAAGAGTCTGTTCCGGCAGTTTTACCGGATCTGCACAGAGCCGTACTGCATCTGGTGGACATTGGGTTCAAGCCTTTGTGGTATGCGTTCTACCAGGTGATCCACCCTGTATAGACATCTTGAATCACATAAGTGCCATTTGGTTTCAATTCTGAAAAGGGCTGCTGGAATCCTGCTGTCACGGAGTACTAAATATGGTTTGATTGCCTCATAGCAACTGATAATGTAATAACTACCAGATATGTATGTGTAATACATATATTTGTTTGAAAACTTTCCAGTCTCAGATCATTCTTACAGAAGCTTTTACCACAGGCGCCTCACCTGAAGCCTTGGTGGAGCCTGAGGGAAACGTCTCTGGTGGTCCAGACCTGCTGCACGGACTGGAAGTCCGCCAAGTCCGCGGGGTCGCTGGTCTTCCTCCAGTCTGAGTGCTCCGCCACCTGGAACCGCTCTGCGCGCGCGCACACACACACACACACACACACACACACACACACACACACACACACACACACACACACACACACACACACACACACACACACACACACTTCAGAGCATGACCTTTGATTATAGCACCCTCATTAGGCCAATTAATGTATTTATATGGCTGAACCATCGACTGTATAAAAGATGCACGACACATCTCCACTTCCTACCGGCTATGCAAAAGTGAAGCCAGAATATCTTTTCCACAAACGGCCATCTTGCTTGTCTGACATAATTTGGAGCCCGGGGCTGCACAGTAGAGTCGGGCGGCGGGATGACGGCCCACGGGACACGCCCCCTCAGCTGTGCATCACATTATACGCCCTTTTTATATCATCAAATGATTAATTAAAAACAAGCTTACTGGTATCAGAAAGATGAGCACTTGAACATACATCAGTGTTATAAGAACTACCTAAAATGACAGAAACCATCTTTGCGAAAAATGTATTTGACGTGTACCGTGATTGTTTTATTTTGGCTCATGTCCCGCCCCCTAACATGGAGGGGGCGGGATTTATTACGGTACCTATACTGCAGCCACCAGGGGGCGATGTTTTGGCATTTGAGGAGCTCTATCTTTTAGCCAAAAGGCGTCGTCCCTCCAACTTGTGTCACTCACTGTTCCTCTCCACGAAGAGCTTCCCGACCGGCTGGCTCTGGCCCTGTGGTGCGGAGAACAGGGAATGCTGGGGGATGGCGGGCAAGGCGTCGGTGATGATGTCATCCTCTTCCACGTCCAACTCCGCGGGAAGCTGCGACGACTCTGCCACTTTTGACTTCCTGGAGCTGATGAGAAAGAAGGAGAGGAGGGTATAGGAGAAAAAACAGAGTGAGAGTTTCTTTTTTGTTGTCTTTGACTGCATGAATCACCAAGTCCAATTCCTTGAAACGCATTTCTTTCTGCTTGATCACAACAGAATGTACAGCATATTGCAGCATTATGTAAACCTAGATGTCATGTAATCTCATATAATAAGAGGAGTATCTGCAGGTTTCAGAAAGGCACATGTTTTAGACTTTTTAAGACCTTAAACTTGAATGAAAACTGGTGAAACTACAATACACACAATTTCCAAGGGCATGAAGTTCAATTGTGTTTGTGCAGATACAGTGTAAAACTTCTATGGCATGCATGTTGTGCTAGTATTACACCTGTAATAACTGTATCAAATACATTGTAATGGCTTTTAAGGCTTTTATTTCAGATTGTTTACCATTACCACTTTCTCTGGCTGTTAATAAGGGCGTGCAGATCCCCTGATATTCAGTAATATGTGATGCGATGTGATGACAAGCCTCCACCGGCTGTCGGAGTATTTCTCACTTCTTCTTCTTGGGTTTTTTTACCACTTCCTCCGCGTCAGTGGTCTGATCCGGCGTATCTCCCTTCACCAGGTCTGCCTGGTCTTCTTCAAGATCTGAAACCCCAGAGATCACAGGAGACCCGAAGAGTACCATTTCTTACAATTGGCGGAGCTTGGAGTGGGGTGTCTATCTAATATAATGAAAGGTCTCTGGTGGAGCATGGGTTTATTGTCTTGCTCGAGGACACTTCAGCAGGGATGTTATCTGCATGCTTGGACACCCTGCTGTGTGAGTGTGTGATATTCCGTGGGACTGACCTGTGGCAGGAGGTTTCTTCTTTCTCCTCCTCCTCTGTGGGGGCCCGTCCGTCATGGTTTCAGGAGTCAGCGGCTCCCCGAAGGCGGACGTCCTCCGGCTGCCCAGGCCGCCCATCTCCAGCCCGGGATCTGGGCACCACACGGCAGGGGGGTCAATAAACTCATCAGATATCACACTAATGTCCTGGAATATGACCTCCTGTTTCCTGTTGTCATTTTTTGTTTTTGTTATTATGCAAATAAAATGTGTGTTCATGTGTGGTGGAAACGGACAACATATTACATACTTATACAGACTTTTTAAAGGAATATAATCCACACTAAAATACTTGAGCCACTGGTAGTGTACCTTGCATTTAAATGCAAAATATAATAATAATAATAATAAACAAACTAAAATATCAAAAGGTAAACGTCAAGAAAAAATAGCTACAAAATTGAATACCTCATCAAATGGCGATTAAGACTGTAATACTTTTTAAGGGTCTTCATTTCCCTAAATTGATTTATCAACTTTTAATACGTTAAGACCCCACGGATACCCTGATTTAGGTTTAAATTAACAGTTAGGATGCGGAAAGGGTAGGATTGGATCCTGGAATGAATGAAGTCAATCAAAGGTCATGATAGCTGATGTGTAGTGAGTGTTCTGGCACAAACTGGCTGCCGTACATCACCCAGGTGGGTGCTACACATCGGTGGTGGATAAGTTGAGTTTCCTCCCCCTCCCTCCCCTGATATGTGAGGCACTTTGAGTGTCTAGAAAGGCACTATATAAATCCAATCAATTATTATTATTATTATTATTATTATTTTGGATGCTGTGAAGTGTGTGTGTGTGTGTGTGCGTGTGTATTTCTGTTACCTACCATCCACATCATTGACTCCATTTGCCTCCTTCTTCACCTTCTTCTTCTTGCTTTTGGCTGTCGGCACGTCTTCTACACAAGATGACACATGACAAAAACAAGTCTGACTCAAACCGAGCGCTCCTTCAACACAAACGAGAGGAACAAACCAAGAAATATTTCTCTGACTCAACTCACCAGTAGCCTCTTGACTTCACGTGTCACACAGCACACAAAACAAAAGATAGGAGAGAACGTTTAATTTGGCTCTTTGGCATGTGGAAATAGTTAAGACAATAGACCCTTCTCACAGGGGCCATTTTGTGTCGAAAAGGCAGGGTAAACCCAGGTGCAAGCAAAACAGTAATGAGGGTTTGAAACCCTCATTAGTGTTTTGCTTGCACCTGTGCAAGCAAAACACTAATGAGGGTTTCAAACCCTCATTACTGTTTTGCTTGCACCTGGGTTTACCCTGCCTTTTCGACACAAAATGGCTCCCGTGAAAAGGGCCTACTTAGGAGGGTAGTTGGACAGTGATTCTCAACCTTTTTCATATCAAAGACCACTAATTTAGTCTACATTGGGGCCACAGATCCCTATTTAATGACATTTTGTGTCTCAGACCCAAATCTGAAAATTTGTCCAGAATCCCAATGTCTATCTGTATTGTAGGTTCAGAGATAAGAGAAGCTATGACCAAAACAGTCATTCTACATTCTCTAATTTGTTTTAACTTCTTGTCAATTAACTACGGTAATGGTGAAGTTTAAGATCAATTTGCTGGGGACCCCTGGAACCCTGGTGGTGCCCGGACCCCACATTGAGAAGCAGTGGAGTAGGGGGACATTATTCCAGAGACAGACACTCACTCACCTCGGCATTATGGGAAGTGTACGCTGTCCTCGCTATAGAGACAGAAAGAGAGTAACACAAGTCAAAAAAGACAAGATAAGCCACTTGTTCAAAGCTTCACAGGACTCTGCAACTTTTATTTGAAAGATGACAGGAGTAAACATCTCAAAAACTAAGCATTGAGAACTAATTAGCAGCCATGTCCACATGTTCAGAACCAAAGATCTATGGGTGACCTTACACTATGACCTTTGTTTAATGCTGAGAAACACAACAAACAAATCTGACACTCAGCAATTCATGAAATTGGATGGGAAATAGCTCAGAGTAAACAAAACGCAGCATAATCATATGAACAATTATTGCAGTGCATGAAAACATATTCGTACATCGTTCCTCAAAACAATGGGCCCAGTTGGAAATAAAGTCAAAATGAGATATAGGCTATGAGAAACACATACACCCACTATTACAAAATCGTTTCTGAAAGTAAAGCACATCATGGGTTCAAGTTGTGGCTCGGTTGTCTTTTGACGTTTGCTTACAAAATAGGTTTGGTTTGGATTTGGATATATTTTGCAGATTTGTTTTTATTTTTAGATAAACTCTTCAATTACAATTAATCAGAAAAGAAAAGAAAGCCCTCCTACAGTGGAGATGAAACCTTACCGATGATTTTCTGGCCATTCCACCTCAGGAATCAAGTAAGAGTGTGGTCAGGCTGCGTGTAACATCCTCACTGACTGCTTAATCCCTGGCTAAATCTGAGAGGGCATCCAGTATATCTGGGATTATACAGAGCAGAGGTCGGACGAGTCAAGGCTTTTCAACCTCTTGGGGCAGCAGTGTGTGTGTGTGAGAGAGAGAGAGAGCGTGTGAAATATGTTCACACAATCTGGTATTCTTGGCCGGGTCTAATTTGTCTAGCGATGTCTGTCGATTGCATTGTGGTTCTAAGGAATAGAGGGAAAGCACAGCATCCGCCTTTCCTAAGACTTTAAAAGTGCTTGTTTGGTGAAATTCAAGAACTCAAAAGTTTTTTTCTTTCTTTTTCATCATGATCTTGCCAAGTGAAAAGAAATTCCTGGTGAAATGCTTCATTTTAACCCTCAACACACAACTCCACACAGGGTTTTCCGTCAGGAAGTGAAGTGTATTGATGAATTGGATGCTACATTTAATTACTATTAATATTCATATTAATAATAATAAACATGTATACAATAGATTACTAACCTGAGGAAGAGGCGGCAGCTCCCTCCGTCGCATCTTCTATAACAAATTCAAAGGGCAAATGAGGAGACGAGACAGACAATTCTGCGTTTAAAATGAAGTGAATTTAGTAAACAGCACAGCTGGCTAGAGTGAGACCTCAAGGCTGGCTCCATGGGTCAAGTCAAGTCAAGTTTATTTGTATAGCACATTTCATACACAGAGGCAATTCAAAGTGCTTCACATAAAATAATTATAAAGTTACCCCCAGTAAGCAGTTTGTTTACCAACACTGATCCCTCGTATTCATTAAGATGAACTACAGTAGCCTAAACCTGTGATAGTTACCATGGAGAAAAATCTATAGTCACTGTAAACTCACTATTCAGGATCAGTCTCTAGAACGATTATGATTTTATTTTGTATCTACTGTTTCAACGTGAGCTAGCTAATTTAGCATGTTGTTGCTGACTTTTTATCTTTTATTATTAACCTGGTAGCCGGACGCTTCTCGCTAGCAGGGTAATTATTAACCTAGTAATACGTACCGTTAACTTACCATTGAGTCTCCGGTATCCATACTGTAAACAATCTCCTAAAATAAAACCGCCTAAATAATCAACTGATTAAACCATGTTGAAGTGATAGTTAATATTTTAATGATCATAACCGGCATGTAACCTATAGACTGCAAAGCATGTAACGCGGCGAAGGCTGGAGCTGGAGCCGTTGTTTATTCAGCCAGGCTTTGAAATATACTGTAAACGCCGAGTTGCTACGGTTGCTACCCGGACATGGTTACTGGTAGCACACATGACTTCCTGTGGCTTCAGGGTACAGAGCACGCCCCTAGTGTCAGTGGCGTCAGCGGAGGACCAAAATGCGAGACTCATTAGCCAATGAACAGCCAGGAATGGGTCTCGCGCTACCTTTGCATGCTAAAACAAAGCTGATAATGTACAATTTGATTCAAGGGGGGAAAAACCCTTTCAAAGTACAACACAAACTGTCTATTTTGCTGCAACTGGACAGTGCTGCTTCTTTTACTCAAGAGTTCCACTTTCTACTTCCTGGAAAAAAAACTGGTCCATTGGGCTGAATGGATTGGGCTGGATTGGGCTGAATGGAGATGTCGGAACTGCACGCCCCTAAGTACGAAGTTCCGGTGAGGGGAGGTTTTTCAAAGTAAAAGAACGATTCTGCACAATTATAGTAACCTGACTCCGCCAGATGGGGGCGGCATTGAAACAAATGTGAACCAACGTACATCCATCTGGCAGCGTCAGGTTACAATTAGGCTATAGAGCAGACAGGGACAATTGAAAAATGATTATTTTCCACATTAAACTAATAAACTAAGCATTTAAATGAAGCTATACAATACAAATGATGTTTCTCTATGACAATAACTGTTTCAATAACATTGAGAACGTCCTCAGTATTTTAAGAGTGCCAGCGACGCCAAATGGCGTCAGGAGAAATTTACCGTAGGCTGCCATCGACGCCAAATGGCGTCAATCTCCAAATTCATATTTTTCCATATGTTTGCAGTTTAAGGTCGTACGCAGTCTGTCAACATAATTTCCTTCAATGGATCTCACGGCGCCACCTTAAAAAATCGACGCGATCAAAGCGCGCCTCCCTCCCCCCGACTCCTTTGTCTTGAGTTTGTGAGATCACTTCAGTCCTTGGGATAGAGCGATAGCATACGGTAAGCATACTGTAGCGTATCGGGTAATTACGTGTATTGGGGTGTTTCCGTGCTTGGCTAGGAACTGATATGTGTGGGTGTGTTCCTAGGGGGAAGGGGATATATGTGACCAGCGGCCGGGGCGGAGGCCAGTCAGGCCAGGGTGGGCGAGCTGACCGGGTGGTTGTAGAGCTAGCAGCGAAGCTAGCTGCTAGGAGCGTGTATTGTGAAGACAAGAATAAAGAGCCTGTACCAACTTCAAGTCTCCAGTTCCTTGGACGAATACCCACTTCGTTACATTGGTGCCAGACAGTAAAGCGGTAACGCCTCTGATTCGGCCGAGAGGGGAGAGGGTGAGAAGGAACGGCAAAAGAGACGGGTGGTGCGGCTTTTTGGCTCTAGAAACTAGCGCTAGTAAGTTAGCTACCAGGGGTGCTAACTGCTAACTGCTAGCTGCAACCACGTGCGATGGTGCGCGGAGAATCAAGTATCTCCGGAGAATGGCCATCGGTGAACGGGAGGAAAGGAGAGCTGACGGCGGGGATCAGCTCGATGCTGGCGGGCATGGAGGCCCGTGTGTTGAGAGAGGTCGGACGGCTGGTAGAAGAGACTCCTGCCTGGGCAGTGGAGGTGATGCGGGCGCTGCGAGAAGTCATGCAGCGGGTGGACTTGATGAGCGCGGAGGTAATGCAGCGGGGAGAGCGGCCGGAAGAGCCACGGAAGAGACTGTGTTGGACCTGCAGAGAGCCGGGCCACGTGGCGAGGTGGTGCCGATGCGGTTCCGGGAGACGGACCGGGTATGCGGGACAACGACATGGACAGCAGGGAGCCTGCTGGGCATGTAGCGCGATCGGACATCTAGCCAGAGAGTGTCCAGAGGCTGTCGGAGATCGGGGGACAGCGGGAGAAGAGAGACGTGCAGGCGGCAGACAGGTGAGACTCTGCTGGACTTGCCAGTCACCGGAGCACTTGGCCAGGGACTGCACTGAGAGTGTGGAGGCCGGAGGTGAGACGCAGGCTGGGAAGAGCGTGAACAGCCAGAGGGAAGAGAGGGACATCGTCTGCAGCGTTGTTACAGTCGGGAGAGCGACGCTCGTGTCTCCGAGTGAGCGAGAGGGGTTACCGCCGGGGGAACCGGCCCAGCCTAACCGCTATACACCCCCTAACGTTGCACTGCGGAGAGCCGAGGGGAAGATCGACGCCGGTGGTGTTCGCTCTGCTGTCCTCAACCCTGGAGGAGGGGGACGGAAAAACGAGCGGAGAGCCGAGGGGAAGATCGACGCCGGTGGTGTTCGCTCTGCTGTCCTCAACCCTGGAGGAGGGGGACGGAAAAACGAGCGAGTGCGAGGCCGGGAGGACGACGCCAGGGTCAGCTGGAGAGTCGACGGGCGCGAGTGGAGACCGGAGGACGAGGATGTCGATCCGGTGCTCGTTCGTGCATTTGCTACTGGAACAAACAAAAAGGGGGGACCGAAAAGAGTGCTTCAGGGGAATTGGTGAAGCTGGGAAAAGGGGGGATGGAAATGGGGTTTAAAAGAAAAGCTAAGGAAAATGTGGGGGCTTGTGTTTGAATTGAATGTGTGAAAAAGAAGGAAATAATGAAAAACTAGACATTATGGAGTGCCTAATGGGAAACTAGACATTATGGGGGTACCTAATGGAAAACTAGACATTACGGAGTACCTAATGAAAAACTGGACATTATGACGGGGGTGCTGAAAAGAAAAGACTGTTGTTGGGGAATTATAATTTGATGTGGTGATGGGAAAAATATTGTGTTGGGTGTGTTTTGGTACAGGGGGATGTGTGTGGGTTGTGCATGTCGCGTGGAAGCGACATTAAATTTGTGTGGGGGATATGTAGCGTATCGGGTAATTACGTGTATTGGGGTGTTTCCGTGCTTGGCTAGGAACTGATATGTGTGGGTGTGTTCCTAGGGGGAAGGGGATATATGTGACCAGCGGCCGGGGCGGAGGCCAGTCAGGCCAGGGTGGGCGAGCTGACCGGGTGGTTGTAGAGCTAGCAGCGAAGCTAGCTGCTAGGAGCGTGTATTGTGAAGACAAGAATAAAGAGCCTGTACCAACTTCAAGTCTCCAGTTCCTTGGACGAATACCCACTTCGTTACAATACGATAGCATTAGCGAACATTAGCATTGAGCATTAGCATATAGTTATTAGCGGTAGATTTAGATCAGATAGGTAGATAGATAGATAGATAGATCAATAGCATCAGATAGATTAGTTTGTGAGATTGTGGTGAGTGTTGAGTGCTTGGTGTATTTGAGGTGAGTGCTTGGTGTATTTGAGGTGAGTGCTTGGTGTATTTGAGGTGTGTGTGAGGGCCGCGTGTGTGTGTGAGTGTTTGTGATAGCGTTATGTCGATTAGTTTAGCAGGCAGCAGTAGTAGCGTTAGCGTATAGTAATTAGTGTAGTGTGTGTTTAAAAAAAAAAAAAAAAAAAAAACGCAAAATACGTGTTTGTGCGTCTCTGTCTGTCTGTCTGTGTCTGTCTCTCTGTGTGTTGTGTGTGTGTTTAGTTGGCTAGTTTTAACGCTAGTCTAGAGCTAGTTTAGCTGGTAGGGATGCCCAGGCGCAAGCGTCCCCAGCCTGCAGCTGGGCAGCTCACGTTACAGCAAGCCCTGAATCGCGCTGTTCAGTCGAGAGAACTCCCAGAGACAGACTCCGACGAGCCGGTCTCTTCGTCTGAACACGACGACACCAGGGATTCAGACTGGCGACCGCCTGCACCTAAGAGTTGTGCCTTGTTGGACTCCAGCGATGGTGAGATCGATTTACGATCATCTGATATTGAAAACACTTTTTTCCTTCAATCATATATATCATATTTTTATAAACTCTCACTTTGGCTACAGATGAGGAGGAGGAGACCCCTGAGTTCCCAGTGGCGTCGTCTTCTAGAGGTAAGAACCTAGATATAGATACGATATTATTGATCCTTTGCAGGAAATTCATGTGTCAGGTATACAGCTAAATCTACATTTCAGGACAAACAGAACAATGTAAACTTATAGCTAAACATACACAAGACTACTGTGTCTAAAAAGAAGCAGGAGAAAAAAGCTTGGTAAGAATAACAATCCTGAATTATTTAGCCTATTCTAATACCATGTAAAATATACAATTTCAGAGTTGGAGGACAACTCTGAGGATGACGAAGAGCAAGGGGCTTCCTCCAGCTTCCCACGTCTTGCACGTTTGGAGTCCAGTGATGAAGGTGAGATGAAGGCCATTTTAGAATTCCAATTCAATCTGATAGTGAATGAAAACATAAACTTTTTTCCTTCAAGAAATTTCAATTTCATATTTTTATAAATTCACTTTTACGACAGAAGAGTCGGAGGATCCACCATCACCACCACCACCTTCTTCTTCAAGTGCAGTTGGGCGCAAAAGAGGTGGGAACCTTTTTTATTCAGTTTATTTTTGTCAACACAAGGCTTCTAATTATTGGATTTTGTCAAAAAGACAGCTTGTTTACATATCACAATTGTCTGAAGAAAAACCTTTTATTTCATATTATTTTTATTTTATTTTATTTTTATTCAGCTGGCAAGTCTCGTCATCAGGAGGATCCTCCAAGCTGGCGGGAAACGGGTGACTGGAGCCCCAAGAGCTTGCCGTTCACTGGAGTGGCAGGTCCCAGCAACGCGGCATCACTCCAGTCCGACCAGCCTGTCGACTTCCTGGAGCTCTACCTCTGCGAGGAGCTGCTGCTGCTCATTGTTGAGCAGACAAACACCTATGCAGAACAGTGCATCGCTGTCCTCCATCAGCTGCGTCTCCCATTCTCCAGGGTAAATGCCTGGGTACCGCTGACGGTGGTAGAGCTGAAGCGGTTTCTGGGTTTGCTGTTCCTCACCGGCCTCATAAAGAAAGCCAGCATCGCAGAATACTGGTCTGTTGATGTGGCACTTGAAACGCCATACTTGAGGAAAACAATGCCACGGAACAGGTTCCAGCTAATTTGGCGCTTTATTCACTTTAGTGACAACTGGGAGGTCGATGGCAGCGACCCGCTGCACAAAGTGCGTCTCGTCCTGGACCTGCTCCTCTGCAACTTCAGGGAGATGTACCGGCCCTCACAGAACATCAGTGTGGATGAGGGCATGCTTCTCTGGCACGGGAGACTGCGGTTCAAAGTCTACAATCCTGCAAAACCCGTCAAGTACGGGATCAAGAGTTACATCCTGTGTGATTCTGAAAACGGCTATTGCTATTCCATGAAGCCATACTGTGGAACTAGCAATACACTGCAGGACACCGTGCGCTTCCTGGTCGACGGCCTTGAGGGTTTTGGCCACCGCCTCTGGATGGACAACTTTTACAATAGTGAGTCCATGTGTCGACTTCTCCTCAGCCTCCACATAGACTCAGCCGGCACACTCCGTGTGAACAGGGGAGAACCACCGTCAATCCGGCAGGTAACCATGTCGGATCTGGCAGTCGGTGAACGACGCGCTCTCCACAACAATGCAGTGATGGTCCTGGCGTGGCGAGACAAGCGGATCGTCAGGATGATCACCACCTTCCACACGGATGAGATGAGGACCGTAGAGGTGAGACAGAAAGGGCAAAGTGAGAGAGTCCCCCAAAGAAAACCAACATGCGTGGTTGAGTACAACCAGTATATGAATGGTGTAGATCGGCTAGACCAGAAGATCAGCTACTACCCATTCATCAGGAAGACAGCGAAATGGAGCTCCAAATTCGTGGCGTACCTGATGGAGATCGCGATGAGCAACGCCTTCATCATATATAGGAAATGCAACCCAACGGCCAGCTGCAAAACGCTGAAAGACTTCACCCTGTCGGTGATAAAGTCCTGGACGGAGGCATCTGTTCCCCCCCCCCCTCCTCCTCCGGCGGCAGATGACCAACCTCCTCCTCGCCAAGCCACGCCAATCCACCCGCGCAAACGGTCCGCTTCCGCGAGGTTGACTGTGGACTTCGATGGACATGTGCCACTGCCAGTGGAAGTGCCACCCACAAAGGACAAGGCGTACAGGAGATGTGCCCACTGCGCAGCCAAAGGACATAGAAAAGAGACAAAATATGTTTGCCCCAAATGTGACTACCTCCCTCTCTGCCTGTACCCCTGCTACTTCGAGTATCATGCACAGTGACAGTTTCATCCCCCCCCCCCCACAAAAAAAAATAAAATTGATGAGGTCTATTGTTTATAGTCCGGTGGGCTGTCGTGCTTTGCATATTTTTTAGACAGCAATTGAAAGATAAGTGTACTTTCATCAAAAAAAAAAAAAAAAATTGATATCTTGTTTTCTTTATGTAAATAGGGACTTCAATATCCAGCATGACCCCATAAATGTGAGCATTTTGTTGTTGGACCATGCTGTTTACAGATATTTGTAGAAAATAAACAAAATATTATTTTGACATCCTATTTTCTGCAAACTATATGAGAGAGTCTAACTTTCATTTGAGGTATACCATGATGTTCAACTCAAAGGAGAATTCATTATTTGGCCTATGTTTACATAAAGTTGTCTTGATTTCCAACTATTTTGAAGGTCCATGTGAAGAAGATAAAACAGTGCAGGACATGTTGTGTTTTGAATATTGTTATTATGTTACACATCAAATGAAAGCTTTCAATGTGTAGTTTCATAAAAAAAAAAAAAAAGGTGATATCTTGTTTCCCTATGTAAATAGAGACTTCAATATCCAGCATGACCCCATAAATGTGAGCATTTTGTTGTTGGACCATCCTCTTTACAAATATTTGTAGAAAATAAAATAAACATTATTTTGAATCCTATTTTCTGCAAACTATAGGAGAGAGTATAACCTTTCATTTGAGGTATACCATGATGTTCAACTCAAAGGAGAATTCATTCTGTGGCCTTTCTTTTCATAAATATGTGTTTATCTCGGAAACTAATTTCTGGATGCAATTTTCGACTGAAACACACTTTTTCAGAGGCATATATTGCCAAGATGGAACTGTTTATAAACATAAGGGTTTTTCTGAATGAAACGGAAGGGTCCAAAGTTTCAAATAAGCTATTGCTTCCCTATATCAGAACAGCACAAGAAATTATATGACTGTTTTAAAATGCATTGGAGCCTATGTGGCACTTTATAGCAACCTTTTGGCAAACCCCGTGGCACTGAATTTAATAGATAAAAGCTGTTCACTAGCTAGAGTGCATTTACAAATTGGACACTGGACAGGTTTGTGTTCAAAGTGGGAGCTTGCCAAACATATGCACACGCTCGCTCGGGTAGACCCCCTCTATCACATCACACTCTCGTTCTCGAAGCGTTATATTCGTTCACATAACGGAGCTACAGAACACGCCAAAACCGAACCCAAAGCGCTCCTTGCCAAACAAGAAAATGTTAAATAATAACAGAAAGCGATCTAGATGGATAAATAGCACTACAGGTGAGAGGTAAATGGCTTGTGAAGTCAGATTTTCTGAGGAGAAAGATTGCCTCAGAAATGACGAAGATGTATGCTATCTCAAATTACAATCACTAAACTTTTCTATCCAGGTTCAGTCTCTCCAGTCTCTCTTTGTGTCCCATTGATGATGTCACAATGTCTATGACATCATCAGTGATGTTACTGATGATGTCACAATGTTTATGACATCATCTGCTATGCCTTGCATCAACAACAAGCAGCACAATGCAGAGAGGACACCATGACTGTGAAGGAGAATTTAAAGTTGAAAAATAAGCTCTTCTATTAACTGCAGAAATGACGAAGATGTAGGCTATGCTATCTAAAATTACAATCACTAAACTTTTCTATCCAGGTTCAGTCTCTCCAGGCCTATCTGCTACATTTTTACATGAACATTTACTTGAATCTTTGTTATAGATTTAGACATGATTGCAAATTCTACATTGACATTTGTTTTTTCGATTTTAGAAATGGTCTGGATATACTGTTGTAGTCAGTGAATTTTTACAGCAAATGTAAATGCTGTGTGGCCTTGCCTGCCTGAGGGTTCACTAGTTTCCTTAGGGGCCAAAATGGCAGAGGCGTAGCTCTGCTGTTGCGCTTATATTGTCACTTCTTATCAATGTACTGTCTTTGCCCGAACTTCCAGTCACTTCCTGTATCTGTGAAGGACCCATGGGTGTCCTTTTTCATGCCTGAATGTAATAAAGATATCTTAAAACTAAAAACTCCTTTCCTCGTATCCACTTAATGAGACATGTTGGACTCTAAACACTAGGTCTCCTGCTCTGTGGTTACTTTGTAGTTAATACTGTAGCGAATCAGCATTACACATACAGTGGTGAGCAATGGTAGTGTCTCAACTACAGATAGGAACTGATGTGTGGGAGTGTTATATTGGGGAACACTATGCTGTGGGGATACTTCCGGGGGAGACTGAGCATGCGCGGTCAGTCTCCAGACACTGCCTAGAGGGAATGCTGCTAGCTATGAGCGTGACAACCGCTGAGAGTTGTAATATAACTAACTGAGAATAAAGAACCTTGTACCAGCAAGAAGCCTCTGCCTCATGAGTTACCAGGAACGTTACAATACAATAATGTCGTCGCAGGTCGCATGTGGCCCGAACTACACCCACTAGCTGCTAGCTAATTGCTACATGGCATCTATTCTACACAAACTTTTTTTCTTCGATTTTAGAAATGGTCTGGATATACTGTTGTAGTCAGTGAATTTTTACAGCAAATGTAAATGCTGTGTGGCCTTGCCTGCCTGAGGGTTCACTAGTGTCCTTAGGGACCAAAATGGAGGAGGCGTAGCTCTGCTGCTGCGCTTATGTTGTCACTTCTTATCAATGTACTGTCTTTGCCCGAACTTCCAGTCACTTCCTGTATCTGTGAAGGACCCATGGGTGTCCTTTTTCATGCCTGAATGTAATAAAGATATCTTAAAACTAAAAACTCCTTTCCTCGTATCCACTTAATGAGACATGTTGGACTCTAATAACACTAGGACTCCTGCTCTGTGGTTACTTTGTAGTTAATACAATAATGTCGTCGCAGGTCGCATGTGGCCCAGAGTGTGGAGAGGCAGCCTGTCGGACCATGTTACTGATGATGTCACAATGTTTATGACATCATCTGCTATGCCTTGCATCAACAACAAGCAGCACAATGCAGAGAGGACACCATGACTGTGAAGGAGAATTTAAAGTTGAAAAATAAGCTCTTCTATTAACTGCAGAAATGACGAAGATGTAGGCTATGCTATCTCAAATTACAATCACTAAACTTTTCTATCCAGGTTCAGTCTCTCCAGGCCTATCTGCTACATTTTTACATGAACATTTACTTGAATGTTTGTTATAGATTTATACATGATTGCAAATTCTACATTGACATTTGTTTTTTCGATTTTAGAAATGGTCTGGATATACTGTTGTAGTCAGTGATTTTTTACAGCAAATGTAAATGCTGTGTGGCCTTGCCTGCCTGAGGGTTCACTAGTTTCCTTAGGGGCCAAAATAGCGGAGGCGTAGCTCTGCTGCTGCACTTATGTTGTCACTTCTTATCAATGTACGGTCTTTGCCCGAACTTCCAGTCACTTCCTGTATCTGTGAAGGACCCATGGGTGTCCTTTTTCATGCCTGAATATAATAAAGATATCTTAAAGTCTATCAGATTAAGAAGAGATGAAAAAATACCTGTTGTATTACTAACCACATCTAAATGTGTTAGTTTTGCTAAGAAGTTTGAAGGAGCAACATTTTTTGTTAAAACATTGTTTATTTGACGTTTTTCTTTTTCATTAAACTCATGTTGCAGCGCAGAGCTTTTCATCCAGGCTGAGACCTTGTCTGTTAGCGTAAATAAATAAAATAAAATAAAATAAAATTCACATCAGCAACCTCAAAATAATCTCATATCTTACTTTATTATAATTTTATTACAGGAGTGCTTTCTATTAATTTTACAGACAGTTTAAAATGTCAACGCTTTGCTAAATGTTACCATGTCTAAGGAAAAAATAATAAACCCCCATCACATTATTTTAATAAAATAAGTAGGCTATTTGTTTGCGGGCTTGCCATACGACTTGTTCACAACAGCTTTGTGTTAATCTGGTTTCTTCTAGCATTTTTGGCATGCCATGACACATATCAAAAGACAGAGAAAGGTCACAAATGCAGAACACAGAATGTAAAAACAAAGCAGTGAACAAGAATATTATATATCAACTGAGACATATGTACAGGACTGAGCAGGAAATGGACTTTTCTCACAGATTAAAAAAATCAAAACAAGAGAAGGTTCTTTTCTATTTAAAAGTTAATTTTCTCTCATCTTTTCTCCTCTCCTCTCTCCTCTCTTATGACTGATTGGTGGGTCGAATCCAGCTGGCAGGGACCCACTGCGGCTCATCCTGGGCCTTCCTCACCGCGGTCAGCAGCTGGAGGCAGGCGTCCTGCAGGCTGTCGTTGACGATCACATGGTCGAAGAAGTGCGAGTAGTGTGACTCCATCTTCCTGCCAGCTTCCTCCATCTCCTGGAAGTCGTCCTCCTGTTGAGGGAAACAACAGCCAGGGACATTTCAGCTCCATCTACAGCAGGGGTGCCCAAATTCTTTCCCATGAAGGGCCAAAACTCAATCTGGGTGGAGGGCCGAGGGCCAAAAATAAACGTTGTGGAATTACATTAAAATGTGTTGTGTTTTATAGAAAATTAACATTCTAAATCTAAAATAACATTTCAATATAATAATCTACTTTTTATCTGTTTGGTAATTGTAATAATTTGCAATTGGTTATTTAAAAAAACATCTGCATTTGTGGGGAGCTTAAACATTTAATCAGTAAACACCTAGTTAAAAACAGTTGTATTTTCCACCTTTGTAATCAAGAGAGAAATTTGACTTAATTCACAACTTGAAAAATCCTCAAGGTACTTTGAAAATCAGCTTTATTGTCCATCTTTTCACAATTTGCAGGGATGCAATCTCAGGAGTGAACACAGTATCCGCAGCCACATTCAGACACTGTTTCACAAAGTCACCACATGAAAAAGCTCGTCCACCCTTTGCAATCAGTGCAGATATCTGATAACTTGCCCGAGTTGCATTCTGGATAAAAAATCGTGAAAAAAAAAAAAAAAAAAAATCACAAATCCGTGGCGGGCCAAAACAAACAGAGCGCGGGCCAAACTTGGCCCGCGGGCCCCAAATTGGTCAGCACTGATCTACAGTGTCAAGTTACACAATCAGGGAATGACAAAAAAACGTGTTTCATTTGAAAGGGAAGTGTACAAAAGTGACCCTCATTTCTTGCTTATTCATTGGCTCTTTTTGCCTGATAAGTAATTACATAACCTGACTAGGGCATTCACAGACTAGTCGACTAGTAAAACCACTAGTCGACACTGTGCTTAGTAGTCGACTAGTCGTTTTAGCAAAAACATTTTTTTTTTTTTTTTTTAATCTTTAAGAAAGAACATTAGGTATTTACACGACATACATGGACTATCATATCCCATATCCCCCACAAAGAACATCAAAACACAACAAAACAAAACAAGAAAACTGCATAAGATACACAATAATCCAAGAACAAACAAGACTATTGGACAAACAACCAAACAAAAACAATGCATTCAAAGTAAATACATAGATCTTGCCCTGTTGGCAGCTAGGAAATGCATAGCTTTAAATTGGAAAGCATCCAATCCCCCAGCTGTAGTTCACTGGTGGAATGAACTCTCAAGCTACCATACGTTGGATAACATTTACTACAAGAGCAAAGGCAGATTCTTAGACATCCCCAAAATATGGCAACCACATACAGACTTTGACTTTAAGAACTTTTTACCCCAGTGTCATTAGGCTTATCAGTAGCCTGTACTACGAAGCTAGTTTAATGCCTTATCCGAGTAAGTTTGAGTTTAAACCTGGTTTAGCCGTACTACAAAGCAAGTTAACTTTCAATCACCATGGCAACTGACGCTGCAAAGCTAACCTGGTCGCGACCAGGTTAGCTTCAGAGGATAAGATCAAAATCCATGACAGACCCATATAATCGGCTCTCTGGAGTCACTCACCGTTCATATAAGATCGCCATATGAAAAATAGATTGCAGTCAACTGAGAATATAACAAGAAAAACATTTGTGGCTCTGTAGGCTACATAATTAAATTACCGTAAGCCTACTTACCACTTTATGTCTTAACAGCTCAACGATGCGTGGAGAAATATGATCACTATTAATCACCGCGGCGCATATCATGAATGGACCCTCAAATGGAGTGAGGGTGATATTCTCCTACATGCCAGAAAAGCCTATACATATAATATAGATATGGGATAAATATGGATAGCCCCAATACTAAATATGCAGGCTATTCTTGCATCTTTCAGCTGGAACTGTGTCCTGTAGGCTGTATGCCAATATATGAGCAAAAATAGGCTAGTTTTTATCAATGATATTATGCCCGCATCGTCTCAATTCAGTTCAGCAGTTTTCTCTTTTATAGTAGGCTATTAGGCTTTATACTAGGCTATTTTATATATGAATTATTCGATCAGTGCAACCACACACATGAGTGATAGAGATCATTATTCATTGAGCATGCGTTTCTAAATCTATGGTCTAAATAGGCTTACAGATTGTGGAAATGTATAGACTGAGATTACATTTGTTGCTGCTGTATCAATGTATGCAGCTGTATCAGACAGAAATCGCTGATCAAAGTAGCCTAAATCAAATGACTGATGTGAATACAAGCTGCTGCTTTAGACAGCCCTTCAGCAGACTATCCAACGCGGATTTTCATTCTGACATTAAATCGCGGATACATTAAATATCCGCTAAAACTCTGATCATGCACTGCGCTTTCATGGAACGAGGAAATGGGTGTGGAAATGGGTGTGGGCGTGGATCAACTCAGCTGTTCATAATGTGATTGGCTAGCGCACCTCTTTCGCGTGGACGCGCGCCTGTGCACGAGCGAAAAACGTGCGCGTGCACAGGCAGATCCCAGGTCCACTTACCTAGTAAAAAACCAGCGTCGTAGTATCAGTTAACTAGATAGCTTTGATCCTGTTCAGTCAAACCAGATCAAAGGGACTTATCGCGGATCTGTTAAACTAGTTTCGTAGTACAGGGCTCAGGATAGGAGCTGAATGCATTGTTTTTGTTTGGTTGTTTGTCCAATAGTCTTGTTTGTTCTTGGATTATTGTGTATCTTATGCAGTTTTCTTGTTTTGTTTTGTTGTGTTTTGATGTTCTTTGTGGGGGATATGGGATATGGGATATGATAGCCCATGTATGTCGTGTAAATACCTCATGTTCTTTCTTAATTAATTTTATAAACATTTATTGGGATGTTACACAATATCTCAAGAAAACAAAGAATGACCTTGTTATGATGGGAAAACGTAAACAAAATATATGAATATACATCCACAATGGGCTTCTGTAGCTTAGAATCAAACATAAGATGAGTGATGCAGTCATCTGATGGTACACTGTACCTTGAAGGCTTGGCTGGTGTAGTCGGTGGCGATGTGTGCGTTCTGTCTGGACGCCCTGAGGGGCTCCGCTGGTGGCGGCTTCACGTAGATTATGTAGGCTCTCAACTCGTGGGTCCGCACTGCTTGAATGGCCTGGAGCCGTGGAAAACAAATGGAAAATTAAATTTCTATTTGAAATATATATATACCATTACAAAAAAAGTGAGACTTGTTGATCAACTTTTTTGTTTTGTTCTCGAAGGATAGAAGTTAATTATGTCTGCAGGTAGGCTACTTGGTTAAGTCTCTTCATGGATCAAGTGTGAATATACTTACGGTCAAATAAATTCTTGGTAGAGGCTTTAAATCTGCTTTAAATGTCATTTGCATCTGAATGTCTATGATAGATAGATAGAGTACTTTATTCATCCCCGTAGGGAAATTCTGGCGTTACAGCAGCAGTAGCATCAATAACATCAACAACTAATTAACAATAAAAAGTTACACAAATTCCCATAGGTAAAGTGCAGAGCAAAAACAGCAGTATCAACATATTGCTAGAAAGAAGCAGTAAACAATACAATACGTAAATACGCAAACTACAATATATACAACTTATACAACTTTACTTCCACCGCCGTTACATCTTTCGTTTCCGAGAAACTAAGTATATTAAATAATAATACTATTATTTCGATGACTAAAGCTGTACACTGTTTGATTATTTATATTATAATTGCAATGACTATGCTGTACCCTGAATGGCATATTGTATTACATGGTAATCTAGCTATGACTATGCATTGTGAGTGTGCAAAGTGCAACGTGTGCATGAGTGTGCACTGTGCATGTGCATTATGGATTCAACATTCAGGAGAGTCATTATAGGAGGGTGGGAGGGGAGGGGGGGTGGGAGAGAGGGAGGGGTAGGGAGAGGAGGGCCCTCCTCTCTCGGCGTGTCCAGGAGTTATTGTATATTGTTATTGCGGTGGGCACAAAAGACCTCCTGTAACGCTCCTTGCTGCAGGGGAGCTGACGGAGCCTCTGACTGAAACCGCTCCGTTGTCCAGCCAGCAGGTCGTGTAGGGGGTGTGTCTTGTCATCCATGATTTTGAGTATTTTTTGTAGCATCCTTCCCTCCACAACCACCTCCAGGGGCTCCAGAGTGGTCCCCAGCACAGAGCCTGCTCTCCTAAAAAGTTTGTTCAGTTTGTTAGAGTTGCCGGCTCTGATGCAGTTGCCCCAGCAGGTGGCTGCGAAGAGAATTGCACTTGCTACCACAGACTGGTAAAAGATATGCAACATCTTGCTGCACACGTTGAAGGATCTGAGCCTCCTCAGGAAATAGAGTCTACTCTGCCCCTTCTTGTAGACAGCCTCGGTATTGCATCTCCAGTCCAGTTTTTTGTCCAGGTGAACGCCCAGGTATTTGTAGCTGTCCACACTCACTATCACAGGCTATTCATTATTGCTTCTATTCCATTTTAATCTAAATAAATAAATGCTGGATCAGAGATTTATGTGGTGGACCTACGTTTGGCTCGATGTCAATGATACAGATCTTTCCGCTGGTTAAAACTTCTCTCACAGCCTCGATGCTGGTGCCGTACAGATTCCCCTTATACTCGCCGTACTCCAGAAACCTGTTGGACACCAAAAGGGATCAGCTTATTTTGGCAAAAAAAGAAGAAAAGCAATTCACTTTCTGAATATTGTGATATGACCAGTGGGCAAGCCCAGCCCCTTCCCTCTGAGGATGCGGAAGTAAATTGAAAAGCTGTAGTTCCTTGAATGGCCACTAGGCATCGGGGCCAGTAGGCATTCACCCCATGTTAAAATGCCCAACTTTGTAACATGATTAAACATCTTTCCAGTTAGGGGCGAAACACGGTTTTGGTCTATATACTAATTTCACCTTTTCATAACAACTGTAGGGGGGTACATTTTTATATAACTTGCCCGTTTGGAGTAAAATAAATGATAGAAAAGGGGGTGATTGACAGATCACCTGTCCAGTGATCACGCAGCTTGCCAATCACGGACCAATAGCAGGCGGAGCTGCGGCTCTGGGAAACTCCCATCTCACGTGAGGTGCGGAAGGACTCAACCCATTCCCTCCCACTCTGCTGACCAAAAATCAAGATGGTGACACCCACCGTTTGAACTCCACCAGGAAAACGAAATTTAATGGGATAGATACGTCCATATTATTTATGTCTATGGATATTGTAGCGGCAAACTCCAAAATGTTTGTAGCCGCTGAGAGGCTAAGCTGGGGAGGATAGGCTATCTGTCTTACTCGCTGTTGGAAATTAACACACCTTGACCAGTAGATGTGTTTTGTCGATTTATTCCATCCGTGCAGCACACATACAATAAATGCCGTATTGCTTGCAGAAAACAAATCAAACTAACGTACGAACGGTAAACAGAAAATCAGAGCTCCCCACTCACCCCCTCTGACTCATCTGATTGAATGATTGACAGGCATTATGAATGACACTCATTAGCAACACACACCTCCCAGGTAGGTAACACCCCCATCACACCCACTAATTACCATAAGTGACAGTTATGCAGTAGACCCAATATGCAACACATACGGCTCCTACAGATATGACTAGTGAAACATGCAGACAAAGCTTTTTCGAGTCTTTGCTGTGTAACTTGGCAACAGTTAACATGTCCCTCACGAATGATGCAACCACTCTTTTAGCCAATCAGCAACAAGACACATCTTCCCTCCACGTTTCATCAAAATTGGACTTTAAGTGTGGCAGTTATGGCAGAGATTTTAATATTACTACAGCTATTGCACCGCAGGCTCCGCCAATTGTAAGAAATGGTACTAGCAAGTCTCCTAAATGGTCACGTGGGCACCTCTCCCCTGAAGTGTTGTGAGAGAGAGGGCCTGGTGATGCGGGGTTAGTGCTGACCTAGCAAGCTAACTTGAACTATAGATCATGAGTTCCCAAACTCCACACAAACCACACATATAAACACAAAGCTGCCCCTTGTTAGCTCAATATAGTTGTAACTAAGATATTCGATAAAAAACAACAACCACAGATTTAGCTACTATATGAACTATATACGAACTTCATGTAGCTTTAGCTAATCGCTCCTTGCTAATGTGAGTTCCTGTTGCCAAATCTTGTGAGAGTGTGTTGCTGAGACAGAGACAGGTCTTGAAACATTTTAATTTTCTCCTGATCCGTCTGTCTGAAAAATGCCATTTTAGTGTCAGAATGTTCAGAACATATGTGGTTTCCGAAAATAGGCAGAATATTTACTTTGATGACTCCCATTGATTCCAACAGACTCAGACCTGCCGAAAGTTTCCTAAGTGGGTGTGGCCGTGGTAAACCATGGGCAAAACCCACGTGACGTGACACAACTACAGGAAGTGACTTGAAGTTGAAGTGTCTTGCTTTGATATCCCACTGTCTTTGGTTACGGCCTTTCAAAGTTTGACATTTGACCTTTTAATTAGACTATAACGCCCCCATCAGGCCAGTCAATGTATTTGTTGTAAAGAACACAACACTGTACCAATATAAAAAATTAAATGTACCTTAAATGATGTCCAAATAAATATGTACAGTATGTACGTAAGTATGTTGCTAATGCTTAGGATTTGCTCAGATTTAATAAGATAAAAGATTGTTCTATATACCTATGCAGGGCCGTGCACAGATAGACCCCAGGTGGTGCCAAAGCACCTGCCCTTTTGCCCTCTGAATGATAAGTGCCCTTTTTGCAAGACACGTCCGTGGCCAACATTACTGTGTTACAGAGGCTGTAGCGGATCCATTTTTAAAGCTAGAGTGAATAATAAAAATCATGCTAGCTTGTTGGCAAGGGGGCTAAATAATGCTCCAAAGTTATGCTACATTTTGGTGAGGGAAAAACTGGCATGGTCATTTTCAAAGGGGCCCCTTGATCTCTTACCTCAAGATATCTGAATGAAAATGGGATCTATGGGTACCCATGATACTCCCCCCTTTAGAGACATGCCCACTTTATGCTAATCCCAAGCAGTTTTTGGCAAAAACATCAGTTCTTTGCCTATAAATGTGTTATTTTCGCCTTCTATTTGAATATTTCTGCATACTGGGGTCCCTAAAAAGCCTTGGAATTACATAATTTGGGTATGACTGAAAAGCTGAAACTCTTATGGATTCAATGTTGTCCCGATAGTAACCATTTCATTGTAGTGAGATCATTTTTCGAAACTTGACCTCACTGTATAAAATGACTTTTTTTTTTTAACTACATTGTGTCTTACATGTTTCTATAGTATGTGTGTTGAGCCTGTACTTTAGCAATAAGTTCATGCAATTCTGTGGTCTTTATTGCCATGTAAATTGGAAGGAGGTGGGCACTTCAAGTGTGGTCACCAAGGGGCATAACACTGTATTAATCTGGGCCTGACTGTATGTCACTTTAGTCTTTTTATACATAATTATGAGAGCGGTGCCCTTTATTTCACTTGAGGACCTGCCACCCAAAATGTCTGTGCATGCCACTGTACCTATATACTGTAGATATCATAATGCGATTTTGATGCTATTGTGTGCAGCTTTAAAAAGAACCGCAATGAAGTATGATTGACAGTGGAAGCGGTTCAGTCGTACCTGTTGTTGTACACCATGTTGTGGAACATCTCCCGGCTGGTGAAGAGATATTCTCTGCCAGACTCCTCGTAGCCCCTGGGTGCCCTTGACGTGTCTGGGGAAGGAAACCATGGTGACACTTTATATCCAGGTGTTGTTAGGTGATACTGGTGCAGAGACACTCAACGAGTGTAGGCTACTGACAAAGATAATACATAGCCTAACTAAGATAGAGAACGAGAAAACTAGAACTATAAGGAAAATTATGTCAAACTAGAAAATGGACCCAGAATCAGTTTGTTAAAGGAGAACTTCACCCAAAACCAATGCTAATGAATTGTGCATGAATGACATCACTGGTCCACAACTTAACTCAAATCAACTCTCAATACCTGTCAAACTAAATAAATGCCTGCAAAACTGTTTACAGTTCGGATATGTCATATGTGTAAGATCATGTGCAAATCAGCATTGTTTTTCTGTGAAGTTCTCCTTTAAAAGCGTTCAGGTGTTTTAGTGCGGATTTGTCCTTTAACTCAGCGTATGTGCATGTGAATAGATGGAGGTACGTACGAGGCAGGGCTCCCTGGAACATGTCGGGGTTGATTTCAATCAGGCGCCTCCGGAGTTCATTCACCCCCACACCAGAAGGACCTGACAACAAACAGCTGACTGATGAGCCTTATATGGTCACTTCACTCTCTTAAAATATCCTTACATTTACAATAATTCACCCCTTAATTCATGCAAAATCCCCTTAAAATAATTTAAGGGAGTTTATGGAGATGACTCCATCAAAACCACCTTAAACACCCCCTTACATTTTTGACTCCTTACTTTGTATATTTATTGTAAAATTGATAACTCATTAAACCTGCATAAAAAGGGATAAAAAGCCCTTAATTTCTGTCTCCACAAACCAAACCATAAATAAATCCTGTAAAACCCCATGATACTTTACCACTAAAGCTGTTATTAAAGGAAAATTTCATTTTCTTTTAACCTGGACCCCTCTCCTCACATGAATTATTATCTGACGACTCACCCAGTGTTCTCCGCAGCGTTTTTTGTCCGTCTTAGGCGTTGTTTTGAGATCAATAGTGTGCAAGCCAGTCCTAGAACGGGGCTCCGTGGGGGCCACATGGCAGCGTGCTTTTCATCCATGTAAATAGACAGTTTTATTCCCGTTTTTCAACCCATATCGTCATAATCTGATCCATTCTCCCCCCCCTCCATTCTCCATTCTCCATTCCCCCTCTATTCTTCCCGGATCCCATTTCCTCCTGTCGGGTCAGTGAGACCAAATCTCGTCAAGTCAGTCCACAGGCCAGCGGCAGGAAAATCTCGCAGGACTTTCCTGCCACTGGCCTGTGGACTGACTTGACGAGAGTTGTGTCTCACTGACCCGACAGGCGAAAATGGGATGCCTGTAACTACCACTGAAAAGAGCCCGGGGGAGAATAGCAGTCTGATCGTTCTTTAGGGATCAGTTTATGACGATATACGTCGAAAACGGGAATAAAACTGTCTATTTACATGGATGAAAAGCACGCTGCCACGTGGCCCCCACGGAGCTCCATTCTAGAACTGGCTTGCACACTATTGATCTCAAAACAACGCCTAAGACGGACAAAAACGCTGCGGAGAACACTGGGTGAGTCGTCAGATAATAATTAATGTGAGGAGAGGGGTCCAGGTAAAAAAAAAACGAAATTCTCCTTTATATTTATGTAATGAGAAATTAATAACATTTTATGGATACAATTGAAGGGTTTGGTTTCATGTAGCATGACTGTAGCATGACTCAATTTCCCCTCGGGGATCAATAAAGTTCTTCTGATTCTGATTAATTAATGTGATGGTCAGCTGTGATATCCTATAAAAAAAATATATATATTTGAGGCTGGGTTGCCAGAGGTTTTAAAGAGCGTTGTGCAGGTTAAAAAAATATATATGAATTTACATTTTGGGCTCAAGATTCCTATGAAAATAGGCTACTGTACAGTAAGTACAGTAGCCTGGCTGGATGAGTGATGCCACAAGTGTTATGTTCCATTGGCGGGTTTTCAGGTGAGCGTGCCAGCCGCTTTACAAAAACCAGTCTAGATGCAGCTATGAGTGAGGGGAAAAAGAGAATCCTATTGTTACATAGCAGTCCCACATATTAATGCAAAGTGGTCTCCAACCTACACCATGCTCTTTAACGTTTTGTTCCCCCTTATCTCCACTGAACCCACAACAAAGAGTCAGTAGTGTCCAAGTGGAGGGTTTACCCACCCAGCAGGGCGATGAGGCGGTGAGTGTCCTGCGGGTGGCGCTGGTGGCGCACCACCTCCTCGTACGGGCTGCAGGAGGCGCCGGGGCAGCTGCCGGGACAGCGGCTGTGGCAGGACGGCTGGCTGGTGCTGTGACACCTGCGGCGGCACAGACGCAAGCTCCGCCTGAAGCCCACTGCAGGAGAATCAGGGTTAGATTTGCTCCACCTGAAGTGCACTACAGGAGAATCAGGGTTAGATTTGCTCCACCTGAAGTGCACTACAGGAGAATCAGGGTTAGATTTGCTCCACCTGAAGTGCACTGCAGGAGAATCAGGGTTAGATTTGCTCCACCTGAAGTGCACTGCAGGAGAATCAGGGTTAGATTTGCTCCACCTGAAGTGCACTGCAGGAGAATCAGGGTTAGATTTGCTCCGCCTGAAGTGCACTGCAGGAGAATCAGGGTTAGATTTGGCTCCACCTGAAGCCCACTGCATTAGAATCAGGGTTAGATTCGCTCCACCTGAAGTGCACTGCAGGAGAATCAGGGTTAGATTTGCTCCACCTGAAGCCCACTGCAGGAGAATCAGGGTTAGATTTGCTCCACCTGAAGTGCACTGCAGGAGAATCAGGGTTAGATTTGCTCCACCTGAAGCCCACTGCAGGAGAATCAGGGTTAGATTTGCTCCACCTGAAGTGCACTGCAGGAGAATCAGGGTTAGATTTGGCTCCATCTGAAGCCCACTGCAGGAGAATCAGGGTTAGATTTGCTCCACCTGAAGTGCACTGCAGGAGAATCAGGGTTAGATTTGGCTCCATCTGAAGCCCACTGCAGGAGAATCAGGGTTAGATACAGATGCAAGCTCCACCTGAAGCCCACTGCAGGAGAATCAGTGCGGGCAATGGTGGCCCAATGGTTAGAGAAGCGAGCTTGTGACTGGAAGGTCGTCGGTTCAATCCCCGGGACCGACAGGATAAATCTGGGTGGGGAAAGTGAAAAGGCAGCGCTTGCCCCTCCCTCATTACCACCACTTGAGCAAGGCCCTTAACCCCAACCGCTCCAGTGGAGCTGATCAGTGCCAAGAGATCAGACTGTGGTTGTACTGGGGCCTGTACTACGAAGCTAGTTTAACAGATCCGCGATAAGTCCCTTTGATCTGGTTTGACTGAACAGGATCAAAGCTATCTAGTTTAAGGATACTACGACGCTGGTTTTTTACTCGATAACTGAAGCTGGGATCTGCCTGTGCACGCGCACGTTTTTCGCTCGTGCACAGGCGCGCGTCCACGCGAAAGAGGTGCGCTAGCCAATCACATTATGAACAGCTGAGTTGATCCACGCCCACACCCATTTCCACACCCATTTCCTCGTTCAATGAAAGCGCAGTGCATGATCAGAGTTTTAGCGGATATTTAATGTATCCGCGATTTAATGTCAGAAAGAAAATCCGCGTTGGATAGTCTGCTGAAGGGCTGTCTAAAGCAGCAGCTTGTATTCACATCAGTCATTTGATTTACTTTGATCAGCGATTTCTGTCTGATACAGCTGCATTGATACAGCAGCAACAAATGTAAATGTGTAATCTCAGTCTATACATTTCCACAATCTGTAAACCTATTTAGACCATAGATTTAGAAACGCATGCTCAATGAATAATGATCTCTATCACTCATGTGTGTGGTTGCACTGATCGAATAATTCATATATAAAATAGCCTAGTATAAAGCCTAATAGCCTACTATAAAAGAGAAAACTGCTGAACTGAATTGAGACGATGCGGGCATAGTTATCATTGATAAAAACTAGCCTATTTTTGCTCATATATTGGCATACAGCCTACAGGACACAGTTCCAGCTGAAAGATGCAAGAATAGCCTGCATATTTAGTATTGGGGCTATCCCATATTTATCCCATATCTATATTATATGTATAGGCTTTTCTGGCATGTAGGAGAATATCACCCTCACTCCATCTGAGGGTCCGTTCATGATATGCGCCGCGGTGATTAATAGTGATCATATTTCTCCACGCATTGTTGAGCTGTTAAGACATAAAGTGGTAAGTAGGCTTAATTTAATTATGTAGCCTACAGAGCCACGAATGTTTTGCTTGTTCTATTCTCAGTTGACTGCAATCTATTTTTCATATGGCGATCTTATATGAATGGTGAGTGACTCCAGAGAGCCGATTATATGGGTCTCTCATGGATTTTGATCTTATCCTCGAAGCTAACCTGGTCGCGACCAGGTTAGCTTTGCAGCGTCAGTTGCCATGGTGATTGAAAGTTAACTTGCTTTGTAGTACGGCTAAACCAGGTTTAAACTCAAACTTACTCGGATAAGGCATTAAACTAGCTTCGTAGTACAGGCTACTGGTCAGCTTCCAGGTATGAATGTGTGTGCGAATGTGAACAGGGCACTCCTGAAAAAGAGAGCATTGCTCTCAGTGAGACTCCCCCTGTATAAATAAAGGTAAAAAACAAAAAAACAAAAACAGGGTTAGATACTGATGCAAGCTCCGCCTGAAGCCCACTGCAGGAGAATCAGGGTTAGATTTGGAGATACTGCAGTGATCGCTTGTGTGTGTTGGGGGGGGGTGTCTTTCATTTTGTCCTCGATAGCAGGCAAGTCTTTCAATTCAGTTGAAAAATCGCTCATGTTCAAAACATAAAGATCATGTACAACCAGGGTTCGAGTTAAGTGGGGGCCAGTGGAGGCTGAGCTCCCATAAGGAGCAGTCTGAGACCACATGAAAGCATACACCTGTGGGGGGTCACTAATAGATGTAGGGACATATTGTTCACACACAACAAACGACGCTGGACAAGTGCCGAAATTCAGCATTTGCCCAGCGACGTTTGTTGTGTGGGAAAACTGTGCCCGTTAAAGGGTTGTGATCTTTTTGTGGACCGACCGACCCACAGATCGACTTATAGAGCTGCTGGTCGCAACTAAAAAAGAAAGACAAATGCTCAGCGTCTTGGTGCTTCCGGCATAGAATGGTTGTACTTGATTAACATGACAGTCTTGGACAATAAACTCTTTACATTGGCATTCATGACCGAGAAGAATATTCTACTCAAACTGACAACAACTACAAATGTAATGATTGTGAAATTAAATATGATATGAGAAATTATATCTGACACACTCAGAATGAAAATAAATCATGGTACATTTTAGGAGTAAGTCCTGGGTTGGAAAAATTATGAACATTTACCAACTGGATCCTGTGTGTTAAAAATACTGAGATGAATATGTGTTATGGGAATCAAAATTCTTAGACTTACCTAAGTAGAATGCTTCAGAGTTGCTGCTGAATTCACCCTCTTCTGGTTTACATGGCAGAGAGAAGCAAAAAGAAAATGTTGATGCCAAAAGAGAAGAATGTGGGTGAAATTCAGCAAAGCAATGTTTCAAACATACAATACATGCAAAACTCATTACGCTGTCATGAGTTAAGTCCTCAGTATCAAAAGCCGCTGTAAGTAAAAAAAACAAAACTACAGCCAATCACCATCATCAAGGGAGCACAATTCATTGACAAATAATCCAAATTGCACTAATGAATGCTGCATTTTGGAAATCCCAACAGGCTGCTGTTTTCTCAGTTTTCTCTGGCAAGTGTATGTTGGAGAAAATCTTTCATTATATTCAAAATGATTAAATCCTGAGCATTTAGCATTTCATTTTCATCTTTATCAAATGTGCTCAAAAAGTGCTAAAAAATACATTATGTGGAAGACATAAACATGAATGATCCAAGCATCGCTTGAGCCAATTAGTAACAAGATACAAGGTATACTGTACAGCAAGATCATCCTTTCATCAAAATCAGACCAGTGGTGTGTTGACCTTTGACCAGTGGTGGTGTGTTGACCTTCAATGATTGTGTAATTTATAATCAGTGGAACACAACACAGTGTAATTTATAATCAGTGGAACACAACACAGTGTAATTTAATCAGTGGAACACAACACAGTGCGAAGATGTGTTATCCCTCTAGTCAAAATCAGACCGGTGGTTTCTCAGATGTCGCCTGAGATTTCATGACAGTCAACATATTGCAGTCACAATATTCAGTAAAGCACTGCTAGATGTTATTTCCCAGCTGGATGCTCAAGCAGGCAGACAGATAAACACTGAGGCTTTTCTCACCTTCTCTGAACTCCTCTGACGTGTCCCCGGCAGAAACACCAACAACCAGAAAAGAGACAACAACAAAGGCTTCAGCTGAAGAACGGGAGACAGAGCAAGCTGTTGCATCTGTCACATGTAATGAAAACACACACTGAACTACAGAGACTGATATTAGCATATTTATTTTAATCTAAAATACACATTCTTCCCAAATCCCCAATTTTATATTTTTAATTTTTTAACATACATAACCATATACACAACACATGAGACAAAATATGTAGGCCTACATGCCAAAATACATGAAAAAAATCCCCTTTATGAGCCATTAAGAAAATAGAGGATCCCCCCCCATGTCTCTCTTGTTTCTTGATCATAATTCAATATAATTAGTTATAATTTCATATGAAGTTGTTTTAATCAATAAATCCATCCGTTCTGTGAAAACTGGCATTTAAAAAAAATAAACATATTCCTAAACCAACTCAGGTAGATGAAATCACCTTTTATGAATAAACTGTAAACAAATCATAATGACTTTACACAACAAAGACTTACCTACCGGATTCAAATGCCTCCTCATCTGTAAGAAAAACAACAACATGCAAGTTGATCACAAGTGAAGACAGTGTGTTGTGTGTGTGTGTGTGTGTGTGTGTGTGTGTGTGTGTGTGTGTGTGTGTGTGTGTGTGTGTGTGTGTGTGTGTGTGTGTGTGCGTGTGTGTGTGTCTTACCTGCTTCAATACATTTCTCATGAATGGCCATCAGATCCTCTTCTGTGGATGAAAAAGAAATATGACAAATTATATTTGAATTCAGACAAACAACCTTTAAAGTTCACTCCGTTCATTCGAGGTCTGACGAGGTCTGACACGCTGAATGTGCGTGCATGCGTGTGTGTGCGTGAAGCGTAGAGCATCTAAGCCGACATGGGATGTGACAGTGATGAGAGAGATGGAACAGTGTCTATGTCTATCATCACTTAATGGCTAAGCTCGCTTTAAAGCCTAAAATATAAAATACAAACACAATTATTCCTTACCTTCATCTACAGTGCTCACTTCAGGTAAGCATGGGCGGGGTGAAACACAATTGCAATTATCAATTCTGAAACTGAATCAACCTGGATGTAAGACCAAAGATGACTCTATATGGGCAGGTCAAAGATGACTGACTATAGTATACTCAGTCATCTGATACTCAGCCCGAGGCTCCAGAGCCACATGCAGCTCCTTTATGGGTAGTTGTGGTTCTTTTAAGTTAAAATAAACTACTTAAAATAAACAAATAAATAAATAAAGGGATGACTAAGATCATAGATGACTATAAGATCAAAGATGACTATAAGTTCAGAGACTGAAACTCACAGGTCTGAATGCAGGCATTTGGCTGATAAGGCTGAGACCACCAGAACTCCCTCTGCTTCCTGTCAACAGAGATGCAGCTTCAGGTTAACACAACATTCTGCTTCCTGTCAACAGATGCAGCTTCAGGTTAACACAACATCATCACGCTATTCCCACCAGTTCCCTTCCACCCCGACCAGGCGCCCCGACTGACCAGAGGAAGCACTAGTGCAGCGACCAGGACACATAGCCCCCAATCCGGTTTCCCACCCTCAGGCACAGCCAATCGTGCCTGTATGGACGCCCGACCAAGCCGGAGGTAACACGTGGATACAAACATGCGACCCTCGTCGCCCAGATGCAACTTCAGGTTAACACACATGTTGCCACCAACACCATAGATAAGAACAGCGATGACGCAAATTTTTCAACTTTGGGCGAATAATTTGCACGGTCAAACTCGAGTGAGTTAAGCCTTTTTTTTTGCCTTGGTGTGAACACATCTTAATAGATTTCCATAATCTTTCCTCGCAACTGGCAGCTCAACCCCGTAACATCAGTAGGGGTTTTGGGCAGTGGTGGCCCAATGGTTAGAGAAGCGAGCTTGTGACCGGAAGGTCGTCGGTTCAATCCCCGGGACCGGCAGGATAAATCTGGTTGGGGAAAGTGAAAAGGCAGCGCTTGCCCCTCCCTCATTACCACCACTGAGGTGCCCTTGAGCAAGGCCCTATATCCCCAACCGCTCCAGTGGAGCTGATCAGTGGCCAGCAGTTCAGACTGTGGTTGTACTGGTCAGCTTCCAGGTATGAATGTGTGTGTGAATGTGAACAGGGCACTCCTGAAAAAGAGAGCATTGCTCTCAGTGAGACTCCCCCTGTATAAATAAAGGTAAAAAAAAAAAAAAAGTAGAGAAACAGGGGAAAAAATTACCCAGAAAAGTGTGTAGGCCAGGGGTGGGCAACTGGTGGCCCATGGGCTGCATGTGGCCCCCGACCTCACTCAGTGTGACCCCTGGGTCAACTTCCCCCCCCCCCTTAATTTTTTTTATTTTTACAAGGCGGACGTTTTTTGTTTAATAGGTTAGGTTAGACCACCAAAATCTGTGTTTTTATTTTACTGTACAACCCAGAACATGGCACTAATGGCATAGCATTGTCCATCCACATACTGTTTAATGTTAGCATTTGAGCTAACGCTATTGTAACAAACTATATCCAGGATGCACATTGCACATGCAACATGACTAATCTGATTAATGTCACATATTTGGGTGATGTACCCCATTAAATTGCTGTAGCGGGCTGTTTTAAAGCTAGAGCAAAGTTTCTGGTGTCATCTGAATGCAAGAATTACTAAATTTGAATATGAGATTTTGGTACAATAAACTTTGATTACCAGTCCTTTTCATCAAATTAGTAGCTATAATTGGGAGTGATGGTGTTACAGTAGGATACTGGTGGAAGTGCACGCTCACAATCTGGCCCTCTGGTAGCGAGACATTTTTTGTGTGGCCCTCTCTATCATCAAAGTTGCCCATCCCTGGTGTAGGCTATGGTCGACTCTTCGAATGTGACAGAGAGACCGGACGTTTTCCAGTTGGAATTCCTGGAACACTGTGGGTGAAAAACAATCTGCCCTGCCTTTAAAGCACATACTGTAGTCTGCCTGCCCTTGAGCAAGGCACAGTAGAAGACTGTGGTTGTAATCTACTGGGCAGCTCCCAGTGTGAATGTGTCTAACTTTGTGGATTTAAAGCAGCGTGTAAGTGAAAAAAAAAACAGTAGGCTACGGTTAGTGCAGCATCGATAGCCACTAAATAAATCTTCACAATGAGAGACTTTAAAGCCCCTGGAAACCCAAATCCACAATAACATTCTAACTATGTAGTTTGGGGTCTTATATTCATAATAGCAAGCATTTGAAAGTATGAGACATTAGTTTCAATCCAAATCCTAAATATTGCCATTTAAGTTTTTGTACTGTTCTTGATGTTTTGTTCGAAGTGGGCGTGCTTCTATTGTGTGACAAACTCAAAACACATTTATTTTTGGTTTCCAGGGGCTTTAACTTTTGGCCACCTCACCGTTTGAGCAGGTTGGTGGAGGGGATGAGGCCGGCGCAGGCCGTGGTGCAGGGCAGCTTCCTGGCCTGCCACCAGAGGGCATCTGTCTGGTCCACGATCTCCAGGACGTCGCCCTTCCTGAAGCTCATACCCGCGTCTGCACAGGGGATGGCGGGGTCCTGCTGAGGGCTGTAGTCTGTCATGGCTCGCATGTACAGCTAGCACACAACACACACAAAGTCAGTCTCAAGTCTTGAGGTACAAGTCAAGTCTCAAGTCCAACAGCAAGTTAAGTAAGAGTCCAGCAGCAATTTAATGTCTTAAAGAAAACTAAAAATCTAGGACTTGTCATTGCAATATGGTTTTAACAAGATAAGAACTTGGCAAGAGCATCATGAGTTTGATTTCTATAATCAGTTTCAAGTTCAATCGATTCAATCACTCCATACAAACTCAGAAAACAGAATTAAAATTCAGTCGTCTGCTGGAATAAATCTAATCACTTTCAATCTAAGTCATTTACACAAGCACAAGATCTCAAGTCAAGACTTTAGAAACCTTTTCAAGTCATCAGAGTACAAGTCAAAGTCAAGTCCCAAGTCACCAAAATCTAAGTCAAGTCAAGTCTCACGTAATTAATTACAACTCTGACTCGAGTCAAAATCATGTTACTTGAGTCCCTAACTCTGAATAAATGGCTCACCATCGTCTGGTTGTGGACCGGTCTCTCTGTGATGGGAACAACCTTGAACATGATGGTGCCATGCTGCCTAGCCTGCTATTGGATGCAAACCAACACCATGGATCAGTATGCAGATATGCATGACACAATCATAAAATAACATCAGAAGATAGCGTACATTATAAAGCATTATTCACCGTACAATATCATCAATCTTAAAGACTTAAAATATAACTCTTTATATAAGGATTTTTCAAAAATGTCTATGGAGAAAATGAATGGGGAATTCTCTTCTGGCACGGGAGCTGAGAAAAAGTGGGCGGTCATGTTGAGCTCTATGTAGTCTATACGTACATATTGTCATAGTTTTGTATCATTCATGATACACACTGATTTACACTGATTGTCCTAATGAGGGCGCTATAATTAAAGGGCAAAATCTCAAATGTGATCGTGTAGACACCACTGCGATATCAAAAACATAAAACCTAACAATGGGAAGAAAAAAAAGATTCAGTACCGTAATGTTTTGACCTACCACGACTTGGATAACTTGCTCAGGTTCCAGCCCATCTACAGGAAAACCATTCACCTCGACGATCCTGTCCCCCGCATGGAGCAGACCTGCACACACACACACACACACACACACGCACACCAAATCAAATAACCACTATCAACTTCACACTCTCTCAAGCACTTAAATCAAGTCCAAAAGATAAGGAGAGAGTGAAAGAAAGAGAGGCTCACCACTTCGATCGGCCAGCCCTCCGTGAATCACGCGAGCCACAAAAATCTCCCCTGTGGTCTCATTCTTCTTTATAGTCGCTCCCTAGGACAGAAAAGACGCAAATATAGAATACAAAAATAAATGTTGTATCTTAACTTCTTGTGAGTTAAATTATTTAATGAGGGGCCCTGAAACCCCCTCAAGGACCCCTGGTGGTTCACAGCCCCCATGTTGAAAAACACTGATACATGTTACTGAAAGACATGGATGGCAAGTACATGACACTTTAGGGATGGAAATGGCAAAGGAGACACACCAGGTTTTATTCCAGAAACTATACTAATTAGCAACTCCAATAATTAAATATTCAGATTTTTTTTTAATCCAAAATGACATATCCAACATTTGTGAAAATGACACCTACCTACAGCAACATTATATCGTTATACAAAATAAAAGCAAATTATGGTTTTTGTGTAACTGAAGTACTTTGTTGACGAATGATAAAGAGATACTAAAATCTGAACTTCATGTAATGATTTTTTGCTAAAAAAAATGGAAAGAATAAGCCTTGGTGCAATGTAAATTAGCCCATGCTCAAAAGGAAGCTCATAGATTGAAAATAATGGGTTAAATGCTCTGTAGATTTCTGCATGACATTTTGACAAAGAGACTCAAAGACAACCCTAAACCATTGAATATCTTAAAACTGAGGAATACTTGTACTGTGGTCTGCAGGCTTTCAAATACCAAAGAAACTGACATGGTTTATGGAAAGCCATGACAGGATGGAGACACTGGGGAGTGAAATGGCAGAAGAGCAGGGGAGGTTTTATTCATGACACTTTTCAATGCAAACATTAATATTTGTTGAATGAGTGGAACAGAGTGAAACACAAATGAGTCCTGAAAGAATGAGTGAATGAATGGTTGGTTTAATGACCACACGACCAAGGTCGGTGGAATTAGTTTTTCGTTAATGGGAAAAAGCCCAATACAGCAATGTCAATTAACATCAGACATAGATTACACATAACTAGCACAATACACAATGCACACACATAACCACAAGACAATGATCATATTTGAGCATGAGCATATTTACAGCTACAGTATAAAGTGCAGTACATCTGGCAGGGTTAGTGCAAGGAGTCAAGTGTTGAGAGTCCTTAAAGTAGAGGGGAAGAAACAGTTTTTGAAATGGGATGTTTTGGTGGACAGGGATCGATAGCGCCGCCCAGAGGGCAACAGTTGAAACAGGTGGTGAGCAGGGTGAGAGGGGTCAGAGATAATTTTATTTACACTTTTGGTAGTGCATTTGCGATATAATGATTCAAATGATGGGAGTGGGGTGCCAATGATCAAGTTCACCTTCACGAAATGGACAGATGACGTTGGGCACGTTGGAAAGAAGACGGGATACAAAGATGGTAGAGATGGTGGAGAAAGACAAGGAATGCAACAATGAAAGAATAAAAAGAGAGTTACAGTATGCCTGTTTGAAGGGGAGCGGCTCTCCAGAGATGGCTTGGAAGTACCCAATGGGTCCATCGCAGCAAACAGCAGCCTTTCAAGACAAAGCCAACTTTCGTCTTCTCTCACGTCTGCATCTTCTTCTTCCTCTTTTTCTTTTTCTTCTTCCACTGGTTGGAGAGGCTTCCCGTCACATTGGGGTCCAGCTCCTTGGGCTCCTCTACCAGCCCGTTGGAGAGTGGAGGTGTGGCTGCTCGGAGCTCAGATTGGACCTGCTTTATCGAAGGAGAAGGTGGGGTCTTGGTCTTCAGGCTGGTACGGGGCGACCCGTGGCAGGACACAAGGAGACAGCTGGTCCCCTTGGAGGTGGAGGTAGCATCCAGGGAGCTGCTCAGTGAGCTAGAGGAGGAAGGAGGCGATGGAAAGGAGCATCTGGATTGGTGGGTCAGGGGGGGATGCTGCCCTCGGCTCTTCAGAGTTAGGCTCTTGGAAGTTCTAGGTGTGCCTTTGGGTGGCTCTTGTTCGGCGATGTCAGGCTTTGCTCTGGTGCTTTTTGGGGAGTCGGTCAGGAGCATCTGCAGCCTGTCCACCACCTGGGCGAGGAGCATCAGTGCCTGGGCGTTGTCCTGCACGCTCTCCGACATGCGCTCGGTGGCAGCCGCCATCTTCTCCCCCAGGAGCTTGATGTCCTTGGTGCTGCTCTCCATGGAGCTGGCGGCCAGCTGCACCGTGGACCTCAGCTCGTCCAGGCTCTCCTGCTTGGCCAGCTCCACGTGGGGCACCTGCGGGATCTCCACACCCTGTCGAGGGTGCATGGGGCTGGTGGGAGCCGTGTGGATGCGGGGGCCGTGGTTCCGGAGCCTCGGGGGCACGCCGGGGTGGAAGCAGCCATCTCTGTTGGAGTAGTAGGTGCTGGTGACGCATGAGGGAGACAGCGTCCACCGCCGGAGGGGTGGGTTGTTGGCGGACTTTCCGCGTACATCTTCATCACCACTGTCTAGCTCCTCAATGATGTTGTCTCCATAGGGTAAGGAGGAGGAGGATTTATGATGGAGATGAAAGGTATAAAAAGAGACATTATTAATCCATGAATCATCAGGAGTGGATGGTGATGGATGACGGCTGACGAAACACCAAAATACACAACCGGTGAAAAGTTTGGACACACCAAATTTCTCTTTCTTTCAGAATAATAGTTGAGACATCAAAACAAATTAAATAAAATGACACAAATGGAATTATGCAGTGACCAAACAAGTGTTAAACAAATCAAAACAATCTTACAGGTTAGATTCTTTAAAGTATCCACTATTTGCCTTGATAGAAAGGCAAAGACTTTTCAAAGAAACGCATGGCATCAACTTCACTATTTATATTTGTCTAAGAAACTAATTTCAAGCATTTAAGCAGAAGCCTTCGGGTAAAAATGGGGTTTAGATCATGGAAAAACATCGAAAATTAAATCAGGTGTGTCCAGACTTTTGACTGGTATTGTATTCTTACCAATCAGAATGGAGCTGTAGACTGAAGGGGCGGAGCGGTGCAGAGTGAGTGGACTGGCATAACAAACTGCACTGCACTGGCTCATCGGGTCGCTAGAACAAAGTCTACAGTTGCACATCGGCTTGTATTGATCTGGAGGGTACAGCCGCGCCGCTGGAGGGTGACACAGCAGTTCGGTGGAGGGGTAGGTGCCTCTCCGAATGCGCCGCTTCGACGGTTCCTCAACTGCCAGGCTTTGGCACCCAGCGACTGCGTCCTGGAACCCAGCTGCCCCATCTCGGAACAGCCTCTGGCGGGTCAGGCGCTTCAGGGTGTCCCAGTGACTGCGGATCGCACCGCTGGAGCTTTTTTCATGCGGGGGAGACGCGCCGGGCAGCGGTCGCCCGATGCTCTGCCGATCGCAAGGCTGCGAGAAAACATGGTCAGGGGGAAGGAGGGAAGCGCAAAGCAACACAACCTGCAGAGGATTTAACACCTTCACTAGTCACAAAAAGGAAGGTCTAGATACATCTATGTAAATTCTCATCATTGTAAACAAATAGTCTAGTACTTTCTGCCGTAAAATAAAAGGAGCAAAACAATCCCCATTGATAAAGATAAGACTTGTACAACAGAAGTATTTGGTGGTGAGCCTGACATGTACAGAGTATCAAATCACACAAAACTCATCAAGAGCCATTCTGTTATGTTTCTGTATGTCTGCTGTTTCTTTGTTGAAAAAAGTGACAACAGAGAGAACAGATTCAACAACAGATCAACAAAGCATCCTGTGTCCATTGTCATTTTGCATTTCTAGTCTTGGTTTAGGCAAAAAATATGTATCTATTTTGCGCTCGATTCCTAGGCTCGCCTGCTGCGCGGGCTTGCGGCCTTGCCCGCCCTGCAGCTCGCCCACTATGCGGCCGCGACGCAGCCTCGTCTGCTCTATGACATCACTGATGACATCATCACTGAACTTATCCTCAGGCAGGAAGGATTACATCACTGATGACATCATCACTGATGACAAGACATCATTAGGTAATTAGGGCAATCACCTAATTAAAAAATCAGGCTGTGTCAGGTCACCTGCACGGGTGCTCTTTACACCCCCTGAAAGTTTCAGCCCGATCGCACATAAAACGGCATAGCTGTGGCCCTCAGAAGATAGATAGATAAAAGTATATCCGGTCTCCCAAACAGGAACTATCTCTCCTAAATTGTATCCCTCTAGCCTGACATTGCCAGACCAATTCACAAATGTGAGAGCATCTGCCGATCTGCAAATAAAACGATTGGTCAGGTTCCCAAACAAACAATTTTGGAGGTGATCAGAGCAACTGCGCATCTTGCAACTCCGGACACGAACAGACAGACAGATAAACAGACAGACAGACAGACAGACAGACAGAGCGTCTCCAATTAAAGTAGTAGGATTCAAAGACTATAGTCCTCTTTTATATTTGTAAAGAGCGATTACGTATTTTGTGGGCAGCCGAACTGGTTGCAGAAAGTGACAGCTAGCGGTTCAGCTGTCATCATAGGAATATGGAAGGTCTGGATGCCTTCTCCACATGTTTTAAAGGTTTGCCAGCAACACACAGGTTATCTTACGCAAATAAGATAACTCTTTCAATGAGGTGAGGTTTCCTGACCCGTACTCATTGTCAGGATGGGTCTAGGATCCAACTACATCGCCGAAGTTGCAGTGCCGGACATCATCATATTCCTAGTGGGAAAAGTCCAGCGTCAAGACGTCTTTTTCCCGTATTCCAGGGATCTCTCTAGTTTCAGTTTGGCTTGTTTCCTCTGAGTTTCTGTTACCACGTCGCGTGCACAACTGCAGTGACGTAACCCTCTGATATCCACTCCAAATTCGTCTATTAAACGTAGAAGATCTCCTCCAACCTGTTTTAAGATGTATAAAGACTATACGAGGGATCAGCTGAGCAGCATTTTGGTAAACAAAACGTGTCACTGGGTGGCAACGGCAATGGAACACTATGGAGCCTGAGTTTGAGCGTCTGACGACACGACATGCATATATTATACATCAAACTCTTGAGCTAATTCTGCTCTCACTCAGAATGTCAAAATATAAGCGATGTGATCTATACTTTTTGAGATATTAACGTTCGTTTGGCACAACTCATACAATGTTTGGGTGGCAGTGACGTCACACTGATATATACTTTGATTGATCATTTTTGTGACGTTTTTTTTTTTTTTATACAAAAAAGGTGGACATAACGCGTGAAAACTGGGATTGTCTTTGTCTGTGCATTAAAACTAAAGTAACTAGCCTGCTTTGAAAATGTAAGGAGTAGAAATGCAGATATTTGTGTTAAAATGTAGGGAGTAAAAGTAAAACATTGTCAGAAAAATAAATACTCAGTAAAGTACAGATACCTGAAAATCTTACTTAAGTACAGTAATGAAGTAGTTGTACTTAGTTACTTCCTATCTCTGATGATTACTAGACACATTAGTTAACTGTTAATATTGCTGACACTTAATTAATGTAACCTATGTAAAGTGTTACTAGAAGTAAAAATCTCAATGCTATACTAACTCAGCTGCATCTAATATTGGTGAGAAGTTAATGCTGTCAATCCCTTTAATAAAAAAATAATAGAAAAACAGAATGGAGGCCGTCTGTCTGTGGCTCACCAGCGGCTGCTTGTTCTTCACCAGGCAGACGATCCTGGTGGCTTCCTCATCATCGGGCAGCTCGTCCGGCATCGGTGGCAGCACCGGCTCAAAGTCCTTCTGGGCCACCGTATCATGGACCGACAGGAGTGCCTGGGACACACACAGCATCCAATAATAAATAAATAGTAGGGCTTACTATCATGTGTTTTTAAGAGATTTATTCATGGGGTTAAATAGTCATTATTATTGTAATTTTTTTCATGTCTTTTGTGCAGGTTTACATGGTTATTGACGAGTTATTAGGGGAAAGAGTTATCTGCCTGAATTCTTCATTATATTAGAAAGTGAAAAATTAAGGGGGTGTTTAAGAGGGTTTCGATGGAGTCTCCTCCATTAATGACTCCCTTAACTAATTTCAAGGGGATTTTTTTGTTGTTGTTGTTGTTGTAAAATGATGTCAATGATGTAAGGTTATTTGAATGTTTAATTTTCAGATAAACTATTTCTAATTTAACCATTACAAAAAACCTTTCCCTAACCTTAACCAAAGTTATTTCACTTGTGTGGAAATGTGTTTTAATTCCAATTTGTGTTACTGTTGCATAATAATAATTGTTGGAGGAACAATAATATCTTCAAAAACCAAGATAATAAATCATATTTGAATAAGAAATGTGGCCTTTAATTGCAACACTGTCATCAGAACAATGAGTGTAAATGTATAAGAACAAATAAATAGCAGTGTTGTTGTTTACCTGGAGGTGAGGCTGTCTCAGCAGACTGTACAGCTCCTTGGCCTCGTTGGAGCAGCCGGGCGACGCTCGGATGTCCAACAGCAGCTACACACAGGGACGAACTGGGCTTAGTTTTACCGTGAAGAAGGCTGTTTGTGTCGCTACACGTGGGTCATGTCCCAGCTCTTTTAACATGCACTAGTAGTTTTTAAACCTTTCATAATTAAATAGCCATCCAAATAAAGGCTTTTAATTTTCTGACAGAAGAGTGCCTTGGACCTCTCTTTTACAAACTGAGTTTACTTCCCAAATAAGACATCCACCAAACATGTTACATCCACTCTTACAAAATGATTGATAGCATTATGTTAATCTTAAAGGACAGTACAAGGATATCATGAGCCACTTCCAGACATGAACTCTGGACTATGACTCTGTTGAATCAGGTCCGCGCATTCCCTGGAGTTACCCTTCCAGACGAGACATTGTTGTTTCCACACATGAGGAAAATCCTCCGGTGTAGAGGAGACAGTTGGGGTCTATGACGTAGTGTGCTGCAGGAATTGCACTGTTTATGCGAGACAGACTTTTAATTAAATTTTTCCAATATAGACTACATCAGAGACAGATATATATTTCAGAAAGCAATTCTCCACTCCATGAAAAACCTTCAACACATTATTCAGGCAATAGCGTGGGGTGGCGACATGTCAAAAAGTGAGCGCCTGTTTACACATTGCCCAAAAGCCACCAGTCAAAATAGTGGTTGCACAAACATTAAACAGTGGAAAAGGCGATATTACAAGTGGCATTCAAGTCATCTGATTAGTTTTCAATTTATTTCTATCCACAAAATTATCTCTCGAATATACTGCCTAGTGCAGCAGTATCATCTTCTTGTTGCATTTTCACGTTTCAAACTGGCAGATGGAGGGAAATAAATTATTCAACTACTTGTTTACTCACAAATTTGGCTCTCTTCTAAATAATCCAGCCACGAAACTACATCCATTCATGGAATTAAATAGCACAGGGACATAATACTGGTTTGTAAACGTGTCATTTAACAACTATTTATAGGCTAAAAATAATCTGTCTGGCTTGCTTTCCCTCTGAAGCCTGTGGGGAGGGAGTGGGGGCAGACAGACACACAGGCAAGGAGCACTCAAACCACACACACACACACACACACACACACACACACACACACACACACACACACACACACACACACACACACACACACACACACACACACACACACACACACACAGTATGCACAGTGAAAGAGAAGTAGAGAGAGACGGCAGAGAGACGACAGAGAAAAAGTATCTTTGGTTATACTTTACTGTCTATGGTTATATGCACTAGAGTCGACGTTGACAGCTCGACGTTGTCTCCATGGTTGTCACAAGTGCAACAAATCGTTTGCGTATAAGCACACGTCCACTCGCTCGCTCTGGACATGAGCTCACAACTGACAATAGACCCTTTTCACGGGGGCCATTTTGTGTCGAAAAGGCAGGGTAAACACAGGTGCAAGCAAAATACTAATGAGGGTTTCCAACTTCCATTCGTTATTGCAGTATGTAACTTTGATGCTCCGTCCCGGAGCACGACAGTTACCTGGATGTAACTCCATTTCCTGCTGCAGCTCCTTCATATTAAAAGCTTCCCACTGACAAACTGACAAGATGCTTTTATTGTGAAGAATGTATAGGAAGTAGATAATATGAGAGAGGGCTACGACGCTCTGGATTAAAGTTGAAAACTAAAAAAGAAGGTGCTCTTTGGAACTCAAAAGGGGAAAGTCCATATAGAAATTGAAAAAAGTCCAAGGCAACTCTTCTTATGATTAAAAAGCCTTTATTCTATCTTGGCTTGTTTGAACCAGCCAAGATAGAATAAAGGCTTTTTAATCATAAGAAGAGTTGCCTTGGACTTTTTTCAATTTCTAAATGTATAGGAAGTGTTTCCCCTACCATTCTACAAACTAGAACGACCGCAACGCGGACTTATGCCTCCGCCATTAGTTAATTCTTGAGTCCAAGTGGATGTTGGAGCCAAATTGGAAGAAATTGCATCAAGGCGTTTCTTTGCAGAATTGGATATTTGAGCCAAATGTGAAGAAATTTAGTCAAGGTGTTACTGAGATATGGCGTTACCGAGCTTGAAAATGGCATTTGTTAGGTCACTGTGACCTTGACCTTTGACCTTTGATAACCAAAATGGAATCAGTTCATCCTTGAGCCTAAGTGAATGTTTAAGGCGAATCTGATGAAATTCCGTCCAGGCGTTCCTCAGATATCGCGTTAACAAGCTTGAAAATGGCGTTCGAGAGGTCACAGTGACCTTGACCTTTGACCTTTGACCACCAAAATCTAATCAGATCATCCTTGAGCCTAAGTGAATGTTTAAGGCGAATCTGATGAAATTCCGTCCAGGCGTTCCTCAGATATCGCGTTAACAAGCTTGAAAATGGCGTTCGAGAGGTCACAGTGACCTTGACCTTTGACCTTTGACCACCAAAATCTAATCAGATCATCCTTGAGCCTAAGTGAATGATTAAGGCGAATCTGATGAAATTCCGTCCAGGCGTTCCTCAGATATCGCGTTAACAAGCTTGAAAATGGCGTTCGAGAGGTCACAGTGACCTTGACCTTTGACCTTTGACCACCAAAATCTAATCAGATCATCCTTGAGCCTAAGTGAATGTTTAAGGCGAATCTGATGAAATTCCGTCAAGGCGTTCCTCAGATATGGCGTTAACAAACATCCGTACGGACGGACATCCGTACGGACGGCCGTACGTACGGACAACCCGGATCCATAATGCCTTCGGCCTGGCTTCGCCGGCGGAGGCATAAAAACATAATCCCCCCCCCTTCCCCGCTCTCCCCAAAATTTCAATAAACCTTTATGGCATATATTATTACAATACAACAATACTGGTGTTGACAGTGATAGAAAATGCAAAATCATTCAAAACAATAAGCATTTTGCTTTTAGGAGCATCGGCGATGTTCCAAAACTTGTCAATGGAAATGCACATCCCATAATACAACTGTTCGCATCGTATCCCATAGTATGATGATACTTGGGATGCCATTGCGAACATAGATGTGAACAGGTTAGCTAAAAGTTTAGCGTCGCCAGCGAGGGCCCCCACCGTTGCGGTCGGGGTACGTTTCAAAATCCCTCCAGGCCTGAAAATGTTTCTATGGGAAACACTGAGATCGCTTATTTTCTCCAAAGGTAAGAATTTGAAAACCTTTATTCTGAGAGTAAATTGCGGAATTTCTCCGTTGCAGCAGCCCAAAAACAGGCTCACAGCTGTGTGAGTCAGCTTGTGTGTCTGAGTAGCCTGGGTAAACCCAGCCTCCACGTGACCTCTATCTATAAGTGCTATCAGTCACAAGACTGTTAGCACATAGATAGAGGTCACGTGGAGGCTGGGTTTACCCAGGCTAGTGTCTGAGCCCCCCACCACCATAGGCAGAGCAGAGGAAGGATTCAAGAGACAGAAGCAGCGTGTCGAAACGACAGCAAAACCTTTTTTTTTCTTATGTAAATTACCACACGCATGTAAACACAATGGGCGATTATCGAGGTAAGAGACTCGAGAGCGAGAACGATAAGAGCGGCGTTTACTCCCGCAGGTGTTAACGATGCACACGTTCATGTATTTGCAAAAAGCTGTGCTCGGTTCACCCGTTTACCAAAATATGAGCTTGTTCAATGAACGGCGCTCTTTTAGCGCGTTCATGCACAACACTGGATAAGTGGCATTATTAGAATCTAAATGTTAAATAAAGTATACAGTAAATGTGAAGTGTAAAGCCGAACCTGGAGGGAGAGTCCGGACGCGTAGTTCAGAGCCGGCATTGGAGAAGCTGTCCGGAACTGTTGAAGACACTCATAGACCTGAGAGGAAGAGAGAAGCGGATTAAAAAAGATGGCAGCTTCTGTTATGAACTGTTATAGCCTATTTCATCAATCTGTGATGTTCACTGCATTGTGTTGAACGGTTGTAACGTAGTCAGTGATTTCCTACATTTCCCCAAATGCCTTCTGACACAACTCCCAGAGAACAGGAACGTGAACTTGTAATAGGAGTGGGCTATACAGAGGTCAAAAACACTTTTTTGGTCAGTTTTATTAGGTCTCAGTTTTTTATTTATTCCATTTGACCTATCTCAACATGAAATGACAAAATTTTTGGCCTGGAGTTCAAGAAAAAAGTGTGCAGGGCATAAATCCTAGATGACCACCGTTTTCCCTGAAAAATCACATTTTTAGCCATAACTTTGTCATTTTTGGGTCTTTTTACTTGGTTTTAGTGTCTATTTTTGGGGTCAAGCAATCTATTTATGCATCTAGAAATAGTTACAAACCATCAGATATTGAGTTAATACCTTTTTTGACCAAATTTACCTATTTCTTCACCTTAACACGTTCACTGCCATTGACGAGATATCTCGGCTTACAGAATCCAACGGTTCACTGCCAATGACGAGATATCTCGGCTTAATTTTTTTTTTTTTTTTTTTGACGGTGGGACGTGGATCAACGCTCCCCACGTCTCCTATAAAAATATTGAAGCCAGCGAACGTGTACAACCCATTCCACGGACCCACTAAGTGGCGACAGTGCTCTCCCAGACTAGAGGAAGGCAAGCAAAAAGCAGTTTGAGGAAGCCATTCTCATGAAAATGGATTGGCGAAAACGCTTTTGTTTTCGCGCTGATTGCTGGCGGTGCGGGATTGCAAATTTGCATAATAGATTACGGGTGGAACACACTTTGAAACACGCAGCATAAATAAGACCAGAATCGCAAAAGCTTCATCAAAGCTCTCAACCGAAATCACAAGAAACGAGCGAGCCCATATCCAGACTTGCCGAGCGGCCGCCAGCAGACAGGCAGCAGCAGCAAAAGCAGTGAGCCTGGTGACGCGAGGTTACAGCAGCAGCAGCAACGAGCTTGTGACACGCTCGCTGCAGCCAAGAAGAACACACACGGAGGGAGGAGTTTGAAGCAGAGGGGTGTTTCCTGCTGTTATGGAGGAAATTACTGTTCAAAACTATTGTTTAGATGTCTGACGTCTTACTGATGCCAAAAATGAATGGTTAAAGTGACTGTTCTATCGAATTTCACAAAAAGCCGTTTATCTCAGAATAATTTTCCAGACGCTGAAACCATGCTGTATTCAACTGCTAATGCTTACATAACTACTAACTCTACAAACTAACTCTTTTAGACAGAGAAAGCACACATTCTATTAGTTCTTTTGAGATATTGTGTGTTCACAAAATCTTAGCAGAAAAGAATCCTCGGGTCTTGAAAGATGAGCCAGAATCCTCAAAAAAACCCTCTGGCAGAACCTACCTACAGTAAAAAAAAAAAACGGCTGGCAGTGAATGTGTTAATTAGCATATTTCACTAAACATATGTTCAATTTCAGGGGCATTGCTTAAAACATAACAGCTTTCTCCTATAAAGTCCCAGGCTCTTGAAACTGCCACAGGCACAATCTGCTGCTCGATAGTGTCCTGGATGTCATCAGTGCCATGTGGTCGCTGCCAAATTTAATCTCCGGTACCAACGTGCATCAGGTGATCCACACGGAAGGTTCCATCCCCATTATCATCCAGGTAAAACCCAATATACCCTCATCCCAGATGACAGCAAGTGATTGGTTGGGCTGGAGCATAGCTTCTTCCTGAGAGATCCCCTCTGCCTTTCTGGCTCCTCCTCCTCACAAGGAAATACCACCTCAGCTTGGTAAGCATCCCCGAGGAGCACAATTAGGTTCTCAATCATCTCTTTCTCTGATAACTCTGGTATTGGATCTCTTGGCTCAAGTAAGCCTTCAGCTCAGGTGACTTCATAAGGACAAGTGCCTTCACTTCATTGAGTAGTGACAGATGCAATAGGGCCTATTACATCTATTAAATAGGCCCTCCATGTTCTTTGCACTTCACAAGAAGTTTTCAACAAAATCATTGGCCCTCACTTTCTTTTGCAGGTTCTCTCTCAACCTGTTTCTTCTTCTCTTTCTGTTTGTTACTCCATGTCACTTCCATTGCATCTAGGTGTTTAAGGACAGCTGTGGTTGACTGCTCAACTTCACTGCCATATCTATCTGTTAGCATAAAGGTCATCTTTGATCCCCTTTGCCTTGAACATCCTATTTGAGTGTGGGGCTGACTGGGAAGCAAGATATCCACACTTGGCCAAGTACCTCTCTGCATTCAGGTTGTTTGTGGGCAGGTTTTTCCGTTGGTCTGCAGTCAGTGTATAGAGAGGAGTTGCTCATACAGCATCAGGATCAACATCCTAATACTCATGTTTGCGCTGCAATTCTACTCCTTTCGCAGCCTGGACACACATCTCTCCAAGAAGAAGGTGATCGAGATCACTTTGTGGAGCATTGTCTTCCATTTTTACATTGTTAGGCTCTCAGCTGTCAGCAAGGTCACTGCAGAGCTTGGGAAGCATGTCAACCAGCAAATCCTGGCTTGCTATCTCAACGCAGTTGAGGAAGGGCATTGTTACCCTGTATGTAAAATTAGCAAGTGCTTTGAATCCTGCTATTATGAAGTCATTCTCAAGGTAAATGTTGCATGCTCGAACAAGAAGATTATTTAGCAGTGTCTCAAGTAGCTGCTTGATGTAGGGCAGGGGTGCCCAATACGTCGATCGCGAAGGTGGTGTGGTCGATCGCATGGCATTGAGGGAGGATTTTTTTTTTTTTTTTTTTACTGTTTTTCCACTGTTTCCACTGTTTTTCCACTGTTTTTCCACTGTTCCACTGTTTTCCACTGTATACTCGGTGTATATATATATAAATAAATATGTTTGGTAGATCACTTTGACTTGGTCATTTTAAAAGTAGCTCCCAAGCTGAAAAAGTGTGGGCACCCCTGATGTAGGGAATGCAATCATAGACTGCACCTGCCTGGTATCAAGTCTAGTAAAACGTCTCTCTTTGTAGAGGCTAAATGACTTGTGTACTCCAGCTTCCTCTAGAATCAAGTCAAACTGTTCTTCTAGGGATGTTGTCTTCCCATCTCCCTCATGTGATTACAGTAATGTTGACTTATGACAGCGGATGGCCTATTTCACAATAAAATTCATCATACAATATTTTGTAGTGAAATAAGTTAAATGTTGTGAAATGTTGGTAATAATTAGCAGTGTAGGGTTGCTATTAATATTATTATGGTATGTCAAATTTAATCTGTTGTCTGTTTTTTCTATAATTTACCAATAAATATTAGGTCTACGGGCATGGTTCAGAATTGAGGTAAAGAAGGGTAAATTTTGTCAAAAGTATGTATTAACTCAATATATGATGGTTTGTGACTACTTCTAGATGCATAAATAGATTGCTTGACCCCCAAAACATAGGGTTAGACACCACAACCAAGTAAAAAGACCCAAAAATGACAAAGTTATGGCTAGAAATGTGATTTTTCAGGGAAAACGGTGGTCCTCTTGGATTTGTGCCCTACACACTTTTTTCTTGGACCTGAAGCCAAAAATTTTGTCATTTCATGTTGAGATAGGGCAATTGGAATACAAAAAAACTGAGACCTCAGCAAAACAAAAAATGGCCCATTTATAGCCCACTCCTACTTGTAAGAGCAAGAGAGCGAGAGGTTTTTCCAGTCAAGAAAAAGTGACTCAAACCCCAACCTGTATCTCTGCATTCTGGTCTCTCTCCTGCTCCGGTGGGAAACTGGTCTCTCTCCTCTTCTACGGTGGATTTCTCCCTGTGTGATGGTTGAACGTCTCTCGGTGAAAAATGGTGGCTCTAGAAAGAAGCCCCCTCTCTTTGATTCTCAGGCACTGAAACCAAACCTGGCATTTGCCGTTGATGTTTTAGATCCTGAAACATTTTCTTATATCAAACTTCATTGTGGCTGCTGGAAATATCTGGACGGTGGCGTTGCATCATCTACATTTGGCCAGTTACCTATGAAGAATAAATATATACCAAACAACGTAGTCTCTCAGACTCCAGACTCAAATATTACATTGAACCGCTGCACTCCAAAAAGCATACTATGTAAATGAGTCTGTGCCACTTTGCAGCCCCGCTGCTGTTTTTAGGTGGGTCTGGGGGTCAAAATTGAATAAACAAATGAGAGAGTGGTTCATTTTCAAAAGTCAACAGCCAGGAATCCGACAGCAGTTTGGAGCTAGAAGTGTCCCAGACCCAGAGAGAGATCTGTACCATGCAGTAACGTAGTGTATCAGACCCAGAGAGAGATCTGTACCATGCAGTAACGTAGTGTATCAGACCCAGAGAGAGTTTCACAAAAAGCCGTTTATCTCAGAATAATTTTCCAGACGCTGAAACCATGCTGTATTCAACTGCTAATGCTTACATAACTACTAACTCTACAAACTAACTCTTTTAGACAGAGAAAGCACACATTCTATTAGTTCTTTTGAGATATTGTGTGTTCACAAAATCTTAGCAGAAAAGAATCCTCGGGTCTTGAAAGATGAGCCAGAATCCTCAAAAAAACCCTCTGGCAGAACCTACCTACAGTAAAAAAAAAAAACGGCTGGCAGTGAATGTGTTAATTAGCATATTTCACTAAACATATGTTCAATTTCAGGGGCATTGCTTAAAACATAACAGCTTTCTCCTATAAAGTCCCAGGCTCTTGAAACTGCCACAGGCACAATCTGCTGCTCGATAGTGTCCTGGATGTCATCAGTGCCATGTGGTCGCTGCCAAATTTAATCTCCGGTACCAACGTGCATCAGGTGATCCACACGGAAGGTTCCATCCCCATTATCATCCAGGTAAAACCCAATATACCCTCATCCCAGATGACAGCAAGTGATTGGTTGGGCTGGAGCATAGCTTCTTCCTGAGAGATCCCCTCTGCCTTTCTGGCTCCTCCTCCTCACAAGGAAATACCACCTCAGCTTGGTAAGCATCCCCGAGGAGCACAATTAGGTTCTCAATCATCTCTTTCTCTGATAACTCTGGTATTGGATCTCTTGGCTCAAGTAAGCCTTCAGCTCAGGTGACTTCATAAGGACAAGTGCCTTCACTTCATTGAGTAGTGACAGATGCAATAGGGCCTATTACATCTATTAAATAGGCCCTCCATGTTCTTTGCACTTCACAAGAAGTTTTCAACAAAATCATTGGCCCTCACTTTCTTTTGCAGGTTCTCTCTCAACCTGTTTCTTCTTCTCTTTCTGTTTGTTACTCCATGTCACTTCCATTGCATCTAGGTGTTTAAGGACAGCTGTGGTTGACTGCTCAACTTCACTGCCATATCTATCTGTTAGCATAAAGGTCATCTTTGATCCCCTTTGCCTTGAACATCCTATTTGAGTGTGGGGCTGACTGGGAAGCAAGATATCCACACTTGGCCAAGTACCTCTCTGCATTCAGGTTGTTTGTGGGCAGGTTTTTCCGTTGGTCTGCAGTCAGTGTATAGAGAGGAGTTGCTCATACAGCATCAGGATCAACATCCTAATACTCATGTTTGCGCTGCAATTCTACTCCTTTCGCAGCCTGGACACACATCTCTCCAAGAAGAAGGTGATCGAGATCACTTTGTGGAGCATTGTCTTCCATTTTTACATTGTTAGGCTCTCAGCTGTCAGCAAGGTCACTGCAGAGCTTGGGAAGCATGTCAACCAGCAAATCCTGGCTTGCTATCTCAACGCAGTTGAGGAAGGGCATTGTTACCCTGTATGTAAAATTAGCAAGTGCTTTGAATCCTGCTATTATGAAGTCATTCTCAAGGTAAATGTTGCATGCTCGAACAAGAAGATTATTTAGCAGTGTCTCAAGTAGCTGCTTGATGTAGGGCAGGGGTGCCCAATACGTCGATCGCGAAGGTGGTGTGGTCGATCGCATGGCATTGAGGGAGGATTTTTTTTTTTTTTTTTTTACTGTTTTTCCACTGTTTCCACTGTTTTTCCACTGTTTTTCCACTGTTCCACTGTTTTCCACTGTATACTCGGTGTATATATATATAAATAAATATGTTTGGTAGATCACTTTGACTTGGTCATTTTAAAAGTAGCTCCCAAGCTGAAAAAGTGTGGGCACCCCTGATGTAGGGAATGCAATCATAGACTGCACCTGCCTGGTATCAAGTCTAGTAAAACGTCTCTCTTTGTAGAGGCTAAATGACTTGTGTACTCCAGCTTCCTCTAGAATCAAGTCAAACTGTTCTTCTAGGGATGTTGTCTTCCCATCTCCCTCATGTGATTACAGTAATGTTGACTTATGACAGCGGATGGCCTATTTCACAATAAAATTCATCATACAATATTTTGTAGTGAAATAAGTTAAATGTTGTGAAATGTTGGTAATAATTAGCAGTGTAGGGTTGCTATTAATATTATTATGGTATGTCAAATTTAATCTGTTGTCTGTTTTTTCTATAATTTACCAATAAATATTAGGTCTACGGGCATGGTTCAGAATTGAGGTAAAGAAGGGTAAATTTTGTCAAAAGTATGTATTAACTCAATATATGATGGTTTGTGACTACTTCTAGATGCATAAATAGATTGCTTGACCCCCAAAACATAGGGTTAGACACCACAACCAAGTAAAAAGACCCAAAAATGACAAAGTTATGGCTAGAAATGTGATTTTTCAGGGAAAACGGTGGTCCTCTTGGATTTGTGCCCTACACACTTTTTTCTTGGACCTGAAGCCAAAAATTTTGTCATTTCATGTTGAGATAGGGCAATTGGAATACAAAAAAACTGAGACCTCAGCAAAACAAAAAATGGCCCATTTATAGCCCACTCCTACTTGTAAGAGCAAGAGAGCGAGAGGTTTTTCCAGTCAAGAAAAAGTGACTCAAACCCCAACCTGTATCTCTGCATTCTGGTCTCTCTCCTGCTCCGGTGGGAAACTGGTCTCTCTCCTCTTCTACGGTGGATTTCTCCCTGTGTGATGGTTGAACGTCTCTCGGTGAAAAATGGTGGCTCTAGAAAGAAGCCCCCTCTCTTTGATTCTCAGGCACTGAAACCAAACCTGGCATTTGCCGTTGATGTTTTAGATCCTGAAACATTTTCTTATATCAAACTTCATTGTGGCTGCTGGAAATATCTGGACGGTGGCGTTGCATCATCTACATTTGGCCAGTTACCTATGAAGAATAAATATATACCAAACAACGTAGTCTCTCAGACTCCAGACTCAAATATTACATTGAACCGCTGCACTCCAAAAAGCATACTATGTAAATGAGTCTGTGCCACTTTGCAGCCCCGCTGCTGTTTTTAGGTGGGTCTGGGGGTCAAAATTGAATAAACAAATGAGAGAGTGGTTCATTTTCAAAAGTCAACAGCCAGGAATCCGACAGCAGTTTGGAGCTAGAAGTGTCCCAGACCCAGAGAGAGATCTGTACCATGCAGTAACGTAGTGTATCAGACCCAGAGAGAGATCTGTACCATGCAGTAACGTAGTGTATCAGACCCAGAGAGAGATCTGCAGCGTGCAGTAACATAGTGTATCAGACCCATAGAGAGATCTACAGCATGCAGTAACATAGTGTATCAGACCCAGAGAGAGATCTGTACCATGCAGTAACGTAGTATATCAGACCCAGAGAGAGATCTGCAGCATGCAGTAACGTAGTGTATCAGACCCAGAGAGAGATCTGCAGCGTGCAGTAACATAGTGTATAAGACCCATAGAGAGATCTACAGCATGCAGTAACATAGTGTATCAGACCCAGGGAGAGATCTGCAGCATGCAGTAACATAGTGTATCAGACCCAGAGAGAGATCTACAGCATGCAGTAACATAGTATCAGACCCAGAGAGAGATCTGCAGCATGCAGTAACATAGTGTATCAGACCCGGAGAGAGATCTACAGCATGCAGTAACATAGTGTATCAGACCCAGAGAGGGATCTAAAGCATGCAGTAACATAGAGTGCGTTTACATGCACACCAATAAACTGATAACTGTGAGTAATCAGTTTATGGCAATAATCTGATTACTGCGTTTACATGCACTTTAATAATCCGACAATAGGAAAAACCCGGGTTTACATGATTCAGTCAATTAGTCGGATTTCTCTCCAGAAGGCGGCGGTAATTCAACTTTTTACATGCAACTTGTACATGCGCAAATGTATAAACCCACAAGAAACCTGATACGCTGTATACATGCACTCAAAAGACAGGTTATTGGCCAAAAACCTAGTTGTGTTAATCGGTTTTCTCATAACCCGTTTATGACCATAAACGGATAAAGCTTATCAGTTTATGCTGTTTACATGACCACTTGAATAATCAGGTAAGTCTAGAAATCCGCTAATAAACTGTTTATTGTCTGCATGTAAACGCACTCATAGTGTATCAGACCCAGAGAGAGATCTGCAGCATGCAGTAATGTAGTGTATCAGACACAGAGAGAGATCTACAGCATGCAGTAACGTAGTGTATCAGACCCAGAGAGATCTACAGCATGCAGTAACATAGTGTATCAGACCCAGAGAGAGATCTACAGCATGCAGTAACATAGTGTATCAGACCCGGAGAGAGATCTACAGCATGCAGTAACATAGTGTATCAGACCCAGAGAGAGATCTGCAGCATGCAGTAATGTAGTGTATCAGACACAGAGAGAGATCTACAGCATGCAGTAACGTAGTGTATCAGACCCAGAGAGATCTACAGCATGCAGTAACATAGTGTATCAGACCCAGAGAGAGATCTACAGCATGCAGTAACATAGTGTATCAGACCCAGAGAGAGATCTGCAGCATGCAGTAACATAGTGTACCAGACCCAGAGAGAGATCTGCAGCATGCAGTAACACAGTGTATCAGCGTAAAGAGCTCTCATGGGTCTGGCGTTGAGAGACTACAAACAACTAAACCCAGAAACAGACCTTGAGCAGCGACTGGAGCCAGGAGGCGTTCAGCAGAGTGTGCAGCAGCTCGGCCCCGTCTATGTCCTGGTCCACCGACTGCCTCACCTCCTCTATCACATCTGTCAGGATCTGACGTAGGCCTGGAGCACACATACACATACACGTGCACACACACTCGCACGCACGCACGCACGCACGCGCACACACACACACACACACACACACACACACACACACACACACACACACACACACACACACCAGTGGATTATCAGAATGTTCACTCACAAGCTAAAAGTAGTGCATTTATTACATAAAGCAGTAGCAGTATTCGCTCCATGTCCCCGGCCGACTGACCGTGTTCTCCTAGCTCACAGTGGGAGTTCAACACCTGAGCCGCCACCGCCTGCCTCATGGTCACTAGACCGCCGACCTTTGACCCCCGTGCACCTCCTGACCGCTCACCAGGACCGACAATAACCTGGAGATATAAAGAAAACACAACAGATGAAAAAATGTAACCTTGATGTTTTTGGCCGGCGTCCGACGACGGCCTGTTCACAGGCATAGTTGTCATGACGATCCTGTCACGGATTTTCAAGCCAATTTACTAGGACACGCAGCCACACAGATGAGTTCAGAATGGTGATCTTGTGTACTTTTACCTAATTATTTTCCATATCTTTGCATACTTAGAATGGCCTGGAAAGCATAGGCTACTGTAATCCAGTTTCATATGTTTGCGATTTCCTTCCTTTCTTCACTTTTACCTGACATTCTCCTTCTCTGTTGTGTTTTCCCATTCCTTCAAAGACCTGGAAAGTCCTGTCCTACGCTTATCCACACTTTAACATGCATAGGAAACCTGAAGAGGGGGTGGGGGAGAGTCCTCTGTGTGAATGGGGTCAGGGGTTAATGGCTGGCTGAAGATCAGGATGAAGTGGTAACTACAGCCGTAATCTCCAGTCAGTGATCATCTCCGTCAGCCCAACAGCAACAGTAGTAACATTTGGAGAAAAGCATTAATGTAGGCTATGCTTTCATTGTTTTCTTTAAATGTCCATTTATCTCTATAACTTAAACTTACAGTGTATACATGTAAGAAGCTCTATACTAAGATTAATTCCATTAATTCTACATATATATTTTTTCTTTTGCATTACATTACATTACATTACGTCATTTGGCAGACGCTTTTATCCAAAGCGACTTACAGTAACACACTTTTTGTCAGCAATAGAGCAATCAACTATGGAGCACAGTCTATGACAACTACAAATCCTGAAGGAACAGTGGTACGAGTTTTAGTTTAGGATTTTTTTTTTTTTGCCTAATATCTGTTAAACAACATTGTTTTGTGTGTGTGTGTGTGTGTGTGTGTGTGTGTGTGTGTGTGTGTGTGTGTGTGTGTGTGTGTGTGTGTGTGTGTGTGTGTGTGTGTGTTCTATTATTTGTTGTATCCTTATCCTACTGTATATCAAAACCGTTTTTAACCAAAGCCCATCTAGGGACAAACACTGCAAGTTATATAGACAATTTTCATTCAAATGTTCTGTTCCTTTTCAAATAAACCTTGAAATGAGGTTCTGGCTACACTACACCTCTGTTCATGATTAAACTATAACTATAAACTATGGGTGACTTAAGGTATTATGGGACACTTTAACTATAGAGGCTATATTTTCATGCCTGATGAGTGAAAATAAAAACTTTTTTTGCTGAGCCCTACCTGTGAAACTACACAATCAAAATCACATGCCCTCGTGGTGTGACATCACATAGGTGGGCGGGGCAAGCTTCAAACAGGAGGTTGATCCTGCAGGGCATGAGGTGAGGAAAATGACATAAGCTTTAGTTAGTTTTCATCATAAGGTCATAAAATTCTCATAGCTAATATATTGCACAAACTTTTGATGGAACATGAATATGATGTACTTTTGCAACAAAATAATATTTTATTTTATGTTTTTATTTTTGGAATTAGGTTGTTTTCATTTTGTCTTATGTATGTTTTGGTATTATGGAACAGTGCTAAAAGGCAATAGAGAACCATTGTTTATTCTCTAGATCAGTGTTTTCCAAACTATGGGTCGGGACCCAATTTGGGTCACGGACCCGTGGGGGGGGGGGGGGGGGGGGGTCGCCAACTGGTCGTCATGGCAACTCATTACCGTAGCTTATTGTATGTTTTTGTGTGAGTTTGAGTCCCAGGGAGACACAAAATCTATCTTTTGGGTCCCAAGTTGAAAAAGTTTGGGAACCAACCGTCAACATACTCATCCTAACCCTAACCCCACCCCTCAATTTAATAATCCTAACCCTAACCCCACCCCTCAACTTAATCATCCTAACCCTAACACCAACCGTCAACATACTCATACTCATCCTAACCCTAACCCCACCCCTCAATTTAATAATCCTAACCCTAACCCCACCTCTCAACTTGATCATCGTTAGCCCGACCCTGAACTTAATCATCCTAACCCTAACCTAACATTAACTCAACAACTAATGGGGTTGTTGTGACAGTGAGGGAAGGCCGATTGTTGCTTGAATTGTTTACAGAGTTTTAAACATTAAATAAACAGTTTAAATGAACATGGAGTCTTAATTTATGAAGATGAACAGGAAAAGGAAGATGTGCATGTCAGATTATATCAAAGTATGAATTAAATTGTGCAGTAAATGCTTACACTAGCCAATCCATCACAAGGCATTCTGTCCCATAATACCAAACATTTTGTCCCATAATACCAAACGTTACAGAAAAAAGTGGTTTTGGGTCAGTTCACACAAAAGGGGATGCCACGCCTCCTTGGAATATGATGTAACCTTCATTCCACCTCAGAAGGTTAGGTAACACCTTGACTATTACACAAATGTATCATGTGTTGGGCTATTTTTTTTTAATTCATGGCAAGAAAGCTTCCAAAAGGCGAAAAGTCAAAAAGTGTCCCATAATACCTTAAGTCACCCTACAGCAATATTAAATCTGTGCAATGACTTAGGTGCAACAATAACTATATTGTGCATTTGATTCTGATCTCATCTTTTCTTTTACTGTCTGTTTCTATTTGTTTTTGGGTTGTTTATACAATGTGTTATGTTTCTATATGCTGTCTGCCTTGGTCGGTTTATATTGTGCTATATTCTTTCTGTCTTTTAACAAAGGACACAAGCAGCCACTAAGCTAAATTACTCATTAGAGCAAATATACTTGGCCAATAAAAAGATTTTGATTCTGTGAGAAAGGTGCACTGATATTAGCTAAAGAAAGAGAGAGAAAAGGGGGGGGGGGGTGAATGTATCTAACAGGAGGAGATCCTCAGGAGGAAAACCTCCCATCTGGCACATTTCAGAAGAAGAGATGATCCCTGTGTGACCTTCCTCCAAGCTCCTCTCTCCACCTCAAGTCTTTCATTAAAGATGCATCTTACCTCTCCGTCCCAGTCCTGCAGGGTCACTGGCCTTCCTGCTCCAGATCCCCAACAGCTTTCACCTCCTATATGGGTGCAGATATGCTGGATATGCCAGAGACTGGAGAGAGCACTATGGTTTCTTCAAGCCAGGGGAGAGAGAGTGAGTGAGGGAGAGAGCTGTAATCTCTCTCGATCCCACTTAATCCTGGGGCGAGTTAGCCGCCTGCCTCTGACCACCGGAAGCTCGTCCTCCCTCACCGGCAAATCTGCTTAGCTCTTTCACGCAGAGAGGGAGAGAGATAGACAGAGACAGACACGACAGAGAGACAGACAGATCAAAGGTCATACAAAGAACTGAGCGATAGAGAGATACACTAAAGACAGACATTGAGAGAGTTGGACATGGGAAAAAACAAGCAAACGTCCTCCAACGTCCCCCACCAGTGATGTAGTTCCACCCTTGGATCAGTCAGTACTTGCTGAGTGTACTTAGTTGAAATATGGGTGAAATTGTATCAGCATTTTGGTACGGGACAATGAAAGGACAGAATTACCATATTCCTTCAGTTACACAAATCTAAACTGGACTCAGAGCAGCTGTTAGGATTCTGTCCATTGGCTTTGTTTGCATGTGGTGAGTAATGTTTTCTGACCTGTTGTTTCTAACAACAATGATGATCAGAATAACACTGTAACTCACTGTTTGTTGACAGCAGATCTCAAAGTGCAAATGTAGTACTGGCATGACAACAGCAGCATGGAATTGGAAACTAGGCAATATTTAAGAACACAATAGCGTGGCTTGACGGACAACAACCTTGTGTTTAAGGCAAGCACTGTTTTATTGAAAGGGATCGGGCCTTTGAGAATGGAGCCCACAGTGAAAATACAGGGTCCTTGTGTGATGCTATGATTGAGTGAAACAAATGAGTAGTCGACTTCTGACGCTAGGTAAATTTGTGTCTCCACAAATGTTTCTGTTTTCTCAAATGTTTTTGAAATAGTCCATGGGCCAATGCTGAAATTTTCACATAGCCTATCAGTACCACCCAAAGTGATCGCACAATTTTTGCATTTTTGTCTTCCTACATGTCTCTACTTTATATTTTGGTATGATAACCCTGCCAATCTGGTATCTTATTGATAGGTATCACTCTGTAAACAAATCTACTCATATAAATGACAAAACCCTGATTGATGTGTATTAGTCCAGAGTGACGATATGTGAAAATGATGTTCCCTTTTTCATAAAAGCATGAAACTTGGTACGCTTATAGTTTGGGGCCCTGAACATTTTCAGGAATTAAGCCATCGTAAAAATGCCTTGTGGTGGCCATTTTAATTCCACCATAAGCGAATTATGTAGTTTGCATCATATCTCCTGAACCACACATGATAACACAGAAAAGGTGAGGTCTATACCTACGTTTTCATGGTCAAGGATTACAATGATACCATATAGAACATAAACTGTTAAAGTGACTAATCAATGGTGAATTTGATGATGTGAGAAGGAGATGACAGTATCTGATAACCGATGCTATAACTTCAAAGCATCATTATCTGGCTAAGATGTTTTGATGAGTAATTTGACTTACCTTTTGGTAAAATAGCCCCCAGGTCCCCCATGTGTGCAGTTTCTGGACAAAATGACTGTCAACTAACCTGACATGGTTTGGTTGGTCAACGAGTCATAGTCGAATTCTGAGGCTAATCTGCAATAAAAAAAAGTTTCTTATTTACTTTCATCCGCCATGTTTTGGAGGTCAAGTTGGCAAGTCGTGTACCAAAATGTCCGCTGACCGCGTTGTTGTTCTACTTGAACGGGCGTTCACGTGAATTTTCCTAGTTGGGAACTCATTTTTCATTTATCCCGACATCACGTGAATGCACCATAACTTCAACCAATCAGATCAACGAAACATACGACGTAAAAGGACAGCGCCGAAGAGGAAAACAAACACGTCAACACCACAACACCAAAAGCCCTTGCAAGGAACCCAAACCCAAACCAGTGACAGCATGTCGGTGGACGATTTTTGCCGTTTTTGTAAGGAAAGTTTGCGCAGAAATGGCATTTTTTGCAATACCACACTAATATTTTCTGCAAAGAAGATAGCAAACGAGAAAAATGTTAACGAACGACTAAGAATATTAGGGTTAACTTTGACTAAAGATACATATAGATCCAGTCGCATTTGTAGATCGTGCCTTCGCTTGATTGCGAGAATAGAAGATGCTTTTACAATTTTTAGAAGATGGCATGAAGCAGAGCAAGAGACAACTCGAGAATCATCGACTTCAACCGCAGAGAGAGCGTTACTTTGCGAGGCAGCTGGAGAGAAACTGGACGGGGAGCCTTATCCACTTCTTTTATACAGCCATGCTTCAGAGACGCCAGAGTCTATTGAAAAAGTCTGTTCCAAACCCCCTGGAACCATGGTAACACCAATCTGGACCCCGGCTCGTAAGATGTCGAGGCCAGCTACTGAGTTCCCTACTCGGCACAGTCGGACAGAGGTATTATGAAACAAAATATTGCAAATTGTATCTGGTTCAGTCCCACACATAAGGACAAGCAATATTGCTTTTCAAATGTCCATTATAGTCTATGTCACTAGCCAAGCATTTCTTTTCTCATCGCATCAATATAAACCTAAGCAGATAGTTTACCCACCTTGTTTCCCCTCATTGATTGACACAGTTGCTCTGAAAATAGATGAGTAAACGCTCAGCCTCATTTCACCCAAGTAAACTAGCGTTACGCCCCTGATTGTGATAACCTAACCCAATGTACCTCATGTATATAATTTAAAATCTTACATTAATAATTACATTTTTATTCCAGCATCTTTGCACTCTGTGCCATTGCACTAGACTAGTCCTCTTTACAAATTGAAGTGTTGATACGGTACATACACACACACACACACACACACACACACACACACACACACACACACACACACACACACACACACACACACACACACACAGTTACATGTTTGCTTACCTCTCTGTTTAGCTACTCTACTCTCTCTTCTTCTACTCTCTGTTCAGCTTTGTTGTCCTTGTTTTAGCTGTATGTCTATTTCTCACTACATTGAGTAAAACAACAAAAAAACTGAGTCAAATTCCTTCATGTGAACGCATACTTGGCCAATAAATCTGATTCTGATGCATATTATGCATAGTGACAGTAATGGTTACTTACTAATGAAGCCTTTGATTTGTCTTTCAGGTTATTATTCACTACCCGTCTCATCCAACAATCCAAAACAAAACTATATGTACAGAAAACACATCAGGGATTGTGGAAAACATTGCAAAGGAGAATTGGAGAAGGGCTGCCAATCTCATAGTCAGACATAAAGAACTTTTTGGACAACTCAAGGAAAATATCCTTCAAGTCATAGAGGATGAAAGCAAAACACTCTGTAACCCAAACAGGGGTTTTATGCTGTGGCGGTCGTCAGCAGATGATTTAAAGGCATTTTCATTTGCAAACTTGCAGTCAGATCTGGAGCGTTTGTCTCCGTTCATATTTTCTATCTTTTCTCAAATCACCAATGAGTCTCTCCATGCCACTTGTGCTGCTGCTGCTATAGCTTTGAGAGGGAGGGAACCCCGCTTGTCAGCCTTCGCATATTATGTGGATAGTGTCCTACATCATGGTGTGGCAAAGAAGAAGGCAGTTTTTAACAGGCTAAGCAAACTAGGCATAACAACATCGTACAGATGTGCTGAAGAAAAACGAAAGGAGTTAGCAAACGCTTGCGGCGCAGATTTTCGACTAGCTACCGAAATCGATTTTCGGCTAGCCACTGAATTCTTCCTCAACTCCCAAGAGGAAGATGGAGACACAGGCACTGATGATGATGCAGAGGGAGCTACTGGAAGTGACACTGCGAGGGACCAGGACAAAGCTATACAAAGCATGGAGCAGTCTGTCAAGTTAGGTGAGAAGGGCCAGGCATTAAGGTTGTTAAATTGGTTTATCCATGACAAGTGTCGGTGAAGTTATTGATGCATTTTTATGTGTTTTGGTGTTCATGGTTTATATATTTACTGCTGTTGTATTTTTGTTGATGTTCATTTCTATCATGTGTTAACATTTTTAACATTTCTAAATTTCTCCTCCTCCTCCTCCTCCTCCTCCTCCTCCTCCTCCTCCTCCTCCTCCTCCTCCTCCTCCTCCTCCTCCTCCTCCTCCTCCTCCTCCTCCTCCTCCTCCTCCTCCTCCTCCTCCTCCTCCTCCTCCTCCTCCTCCTCCTCCTCCTCTTATACAGAGGGCACTGCTGAAGGTGTGAGTGCTGCTCAAGGACTGGAAAACACATGCAGCAACATGGATGCAGAGGGCACTACTGGAAGAAGAACACTATGTGACACTGCAAGGGACCTGGACAAAGCTATTCAAAGGAAGGAGCAGTCTGTCAAGTCAGGTGAGATGGCCAGGACAAAAGCAGTTTGTGCAAATCATCAGTGTCACAACTCTTATAACTGCCATATTCAATATCAATAGATTATCACACAAAAATAAGTTGTTGAACTTTTTGAAAGGACTTGAAAGCGATTTGAGAATAATGTAATGCCCTGCTGACTTGAACAAGCATCACTGGTGGGCTTCTGCCTATTCAGCCAGCATTTCTATTCCCTGCATGGCCTTACTCGTAAGGCCCATTCTCACTAGAACGATAACTATAAAGAAAACTATGAATGTGAATGGCTCTCACAGTACAACTATAACTATAAAACATCCAAAACGATAACTATAACGATATTCTTGGTTCCATTTCAGAGGGATTTCCCCCCTGATTTATATTATTATTGATTCTTGACCCCCATTTTCTCCCCAATTGTACATGGCCAATTTCCCCCCCTGCTGCGCCGGTCGCTGCTCCACCTCATCTGCCAATCTGGGGAGAGCCGTAGACTAGCACCATGCTTCCTCTGACACATGTGCAGTTGCCAGCTGCTTCTTTTCACCTAACATCGGGGAGCTTTACCGGCAGGACGTAGCATGTGGGAGGATCACGCTACACATACCCTTAATCCGGCTTCCCACCCGCAGACACAGCCAATCGTGCCTGTATGGATGCCCGACCAAGCCGGAGGCGATTTTTTTAAATAGTTATATTTATCTTCATATGGTAGTTCATTCTAATTGTGAATGAGTCTTTAACCCTGCTGAATCACAACTTTTGTATCGTGGCACTGTAGCATTTTGGTAATTGTAGTCCAAACACTTAGGATCCACACAGGATGAAGCTCCTGACAAGCCAAAGAGGAAGAAGAGGAAACAGGACACACCCTCCAAGGCAAAGAGGCGGTCTTCTCCCTGTCCTGAGCCTGAGGTAAGAACCGCCTCAGTTAAAGAATAATGTCACTGAATTACTCCCAGGAAACATGTTAATGAATCCTAGATTAGATTCGTGCTTCTCCGGTTTCTGGGGGGTTGCTATTCCCGTTGTCAGTAGAGCCTCAGTGGCCGGGGGATCGGCTCTCTCACCAGGGGGAGACATCGTAGATGGTGATTTTTGTGGGTCACGTCCTGTGGCGGCCGTTTGCATGTTGCTTTTGCATCTACATTAAACTACGATTATTTACTTTTTTATTTATAATTTTTGCATCCTTATTTGCACAGATATGGTGGGCTGAGAATCGTGTTTGGCTCCTTTCAGATTCAAATTCAGATTTTTCTTTTATTCACACACACTTGAAAAATATACATCTTGAAAAATGAAGGAAAACCAGAGTGTGCAAATGGGAACCCCGAGGAAGCTTTCAGAGCTTTTGGTGGGGACCCACAAGAAACATAATTATGACATTAAATAAACAATTATCATACAATACAAAACAGACAAAACAAACAAAACAAAACAAGACAGGGTACTGGCCTAATACCCCACACAACGTATAATACAAAACACAAGACAGACAAGACAATTCCCAGTCAGTTTCAATTCGAATATGTGGCTAATAGTTGTTTTTTCAACATTTTTTTAAATGTTTTAAATGTTTCACTTCAGTGCTGTTTGATGCCAGCCAGCCGGTGGTGTCAAGTTTCTGTTTTGCTATGCACGTCGCAGCGTAAGCTGTGATTGGTCTACTTTTGTGGGGACAGACATACAGTACATACAAACAAACAAACATACATACAGAAAAACCCTGTTTTAGACAGCCAGCCAGTCTGTGGCCACACCATAAAAAACGGAGATCTTAGCCTGATAAAATTTTGTATAAATTATAACCACACCACGAGTGTCCGTGCAGCTAAGTGGCGTCACACCAGCAGACGCAACTTTATCTTCAGATTTCTGACTTTATTATCAGAATCCTGACTTAAACTTAGAACTCAAATAACTTTTTTCACATATAAAGACGATGTCTCTCTCTCACTCTGCCTGAGTCTGTGCCAACTGGGGAGCTGGGAGAGGGGTCTAGGCTGCAGATCTTGTGCGCATAGCGACATCCCGCGCTACGAATACACGTCATTTATAGAAGCGGCTGCACAGCTTAAAAATGATTGGCCTTCCGGTGACTGTTAATCACGTTGCTCATGGTGTGAACGCACAGTTATGTACAGTACAGTGTTATGGATTGTCGTCATTTTATTTGTTACAAGATTGAGACTCGGCTACGATACGATACGATACGATATACTTTATTGTCAGTTCACACTGAAATTTGTCTTGCAAGACAGCGGCAGTCCCATGCACAAACACATGACAAGGAGAACAAAACCAAAAATACAAAGATACGTTACACACATACAGCACACAGAGAGCACTGGTCACTGCTCCACTGACCCTCGACCATGTTCTTGATTAAGCGTCAGGATCGACTGATGTATAAAGGACTTTCTTAGTCTGACCTTCTTGAAAGTTGGAATTAGGTATCTCCTGCCAGAGGGCAGGAGTTCATATTCTTCATGTAACACATGATTAGTGTTTGAGGAAATATTTCTAGCTAACCTCAATACACTGTTGACATATGTAGACTCATATAGACTATGCAGTGGTTTACCTACAATTTTTGAACAAATATTCATCTGTCTAAGTAGTTGTGATTTTAAGGTAACAGACAGGCATCCATACCAGGTGGTACTGCAGTACTGTAAAACACTCATAATCACTGAGGTAAAAAATAATAGAAGAATCTGTTTACTAGCACCAAAAGATCTTAACCGGCGAAGAAAGTATAGTCTTTGCTTCGTTTTCTTACACAGAGAGTCTACGTGGTCTTTCCATGACAGCAGGTGGTCTATTGTTACTCCTAGGTATGTGAAGGAGCATACCTGCTTGATCTGTTCGTTATGGATAGTAACAGAGGTGCTGTGTGTGTCAGGTGGAGACCCAAAAACAATCTCTGCTGTCTTTTTTTGCATTGATTAAGAGAGCGTTGTTATCGCTCCACTCCACCACCTTATTTACTCTATGTTGGTGCAGTCCAGGGTCGCTAGAGCTATCAAGCAGAGAGATCAAAACTGTATCATCAGAGTACTTTAGAATATATTGATCTGGTGAGTTGGTACGACACTCAGATAAACATTCCACAGTGCGACAGTCGTCGGTGTAGAAAGTGAAAAGAAAAGCTGAGCTTACGCTGCCCTGGGGAGCACCAACATTAGTAGTTATTGCTGATGAGAGGGTTCGGTTCACTTTCACCATTTGTGTCCTGTTGGTAAGAAAGGAGGCATACCAGTGGATTAAGTATGGATTCAGTTCCAGCTGTACCATCTTTGATATCAAAATGTCTGGCTGTATTGTATTGAAAGCTGATGAGTAATCCAAGAAAAGTGTTCTTGCATAATTATTGTTGGATTTATCTAAGTGTTGGGAGCGTGACAACCGCATCCTCTGTACCACATCCTTTCTTATATGCAAATTGGCATGGGTCGATTTTGTCCTTGGTTGTACTTACTAAAAACTGTAGCAGTATTCTTTCAAGTGACTTCATCATAATCACTGAAGTGAGTGCAATGGGTCTATAGTCCTTATATTCTTTTGGTCGTTGAGTTTTGGGTAGTGGTTTTATGTGTGAGGTTTTCCATGACAGAGGGCTACCTGTCTGTCCTGCAGGGCTCTGGGAGTGAGGACCATCCAGACTCCCCGAGTGACAGCTTGGACGGGACTGGGAAGGGCGAAGGAAACACTGCAAAGAAAGAGTTTGTTCGCCAGGTGAGTCAGCCTCTTCAACATTTCACAATTCAGGGTTCATACAGACATTACAAGATGAAATTCAAGGACTTTGAAGTACTTTTTCCAAGCAACATTTTTTCATTTTCAACGACTTCACGCAAAGGAAATAATTCATTTTCAAAGGTAAATGATCAATCCAGTGAGCTGGACGGGAAACGTGTTTGGGAGAGACTTGCAGGCAATGTACACCAGATGCGTTACGGCTGCATTGCGGATCCAGTAAAACTGCCGGATTGACTTTCGCCCATGTTAATAGATGGGTGATACATGTGGTACGGAAACATTACACACCTGTTCTATTTTTCTCAGATCCCGCATATGTCTGACAGATTACATGAGTGTGGGTCTGTTTGCAGCTGTACCACATCTGTTCTGGAGCTGGTGGACATTGGCCTTTATTCAGTGATAGGGCCAGAGTTGGGGACTTGGACTTGAGACTCAGACTCAAGTCGCACTTAAAGGAAGGCTTTGCAGATTTTCACCCCGCTTTGTATCATTATAATCTCAGTAATAAAAAGCAGATGGACAGTGCTTACCTTCAGTATATGTTTTCTGCATCGAGTAATCCATGTTTTTTATTTTCAACTTTTTTAAACAAAACATGAACAAGACAATCAAATCGGCTCAGACACAAAAAGGAAAAAGAAAAAGAAAAACATACATAATATTGTCGACATTCAGTATTACGTCGCGCTACCACCAGTCACATAAGGTGCTTATATGTTTGTAGAAGATATTATGCCTGGGATCCCATGCAAGGGTTCCATGAGAAACCAGCCTCCAAATTCAACGAGATAGGCCAGAAACGGGTCCCAAATAACTGAAAACTTCCCAAGTGAGTTGGTCCTCAGGAACCTAGTCTCTCTATCCGTATAACAGCGAGTAATCCATGTTTGACTGCCTGCAGAAACTCCACCCCGCCAGCTGGTATGGGTCATTGGCGCTTGTTAAGGCTCTCCGTGCGATTCTCCGGCCCTGCATACTTTAAACGTGTGTGCGTGTGTGTGTGTGTGTGTGTGTGTGTGTGTGTGTGTGTGTGTGTGTGTGTGTGTGTGTGTGTGTGTGTGTGTGTGTGTGTGTGTGTGTGTGTGTGTGTGTGTGTGTGTGTGTGTGTGTGTGTGTGTGTGTGTGTGTGTGTGTGTGTGTGTGTGTGTGTGTGTGTGTGTGTGTGTGTTTCTACAGGTGTGTGAGCAGGCCGGTGAGGACCTGGTGAAACAATACCTTTCAGGTGAGTGGATGAAATCAGTGTATCACCGTCTATCACAGGCTGGCTCCTCACTGTCGTCACATCTTTAACTATATATATAACTATATAACTATATATATATATATATATACACACACACACACACACACACACACACACACACACACACACACACACACACACACACACACACACACACACACACACACACACACACATATATTTTTTACATTCTATCACTTTTAAAGTTACATTTCTGTATAAATCATTACAATATGTGCCCGTGAGATGGAGATGCGTTTAGCTGGCGGGGGTGCAAAACTTGGCATAACACCTGGACAAATGCGCATGGCAGACCGCTATCTTCCCTGCCTTAAGGCAAGCGCAAATAGGGGATATCGCCTGTACCAAGATAGGGCCCATAGTGTTGTTTCCTCAAGGTAAACACTCAAGATTGTGAGAAAATCATGTTATCTCAGAAAACAACAACAACAATCATTATCATGGGAAAATTGCGTAAATAAAATGGATTAACATATCTCCTCAATGGGCTTCATTATGGCCTGTCACTCCCTGAAAAAGATGACAGTGCATCCTGGTGTGATCTGTCTACAGGTTTGGGAAACCTGTGAGAACCTGCAGGGCAGCATGTACCAGGGCTACGGAGGACAAGACCAGACCTCCTAACCTGGATATACAGTAGGAACATGAACTATCAGTAAACGCCTCATAATATACATGTTCCAGGGCTACGGAGGACAAGACCAGACCTCCTACCCTGGATACAGGAACATGGATTATCAGTAAACACATCATAATATACACAGCATTTCTCACCTGACCATGGCATATTTTCACCCTTCTCAACCACAGACTGTATAAAAATATGGACGCAGCACCGCCTGCTATTGGTACATGATCAGCGAGCTGCATGATCACTGGACAGGCGACCTGTCAATCATGCCTCAAAGCACATTCATTGCTTTATCGTCTATTTTAGGCTACTCTAAATTGAACCAGAATTCAGGGTTTCCACGGGTCCTTGAAATCCTTCAAAATTTGTGAATTTTAAAAATAAGAATCAAAGCATTAAAAGTTTTTGAAAATAGACACGGCGTTGAATTTAGGGTTTTTCCTGCATATTATTATGAGGGGGCCACCTTGGTCAAATTTCGCTCCGCCTCGTTCTCGGCAAGTGAAAACAAAATATAAAAATATTTTATAACAAGCGTTGCAGTCGGTGGATTTCTGTCATTTGCATTTGTAACTAATGGCACAGTTGAGAAGTGTTCACACGTTCAAGCCTCTCTCTTTGTCTGTGAGCTTCTGCTAGTTCTCATTATAAAAATGATTAGTGTTGTAACAGTAATTAACCTTGATCCATGTCTCAAACTATGCCGTGTGGCTGAATTTGGGGAATTCTCTACTCTACTCTCAGGAACTGACCAACTACTCATAATGATTAACTACTATAGTCACAAACTGACATTAACTAATAGTTAATGTCAGAACCTCATTAGTTCCCTAGTAACTTATGTAAATGTTATGTACCTTACTGTAAAGTGTTTGTTTAATATGTGTGGTATAAAAAAAAAAGTTATAATTTCATATTGAAAAATTGAAATATCCTTGGTCTTGACCCCCCCCTTCCCCCCCTCAGAATCCAAGCACTTCAAGGACCTTGTGCGAATCCTGCTTGGACCATAGCCACATCGTTTTTAGATCTTCTACTACAAAACTGAGAGTTGACCAGTCTGTGTAGCCATGGCTTGTTGTGTTGTAGATGAAGTGCTGTGTGGTCAGACCCAAAGAGGATTCAGGATTGTGTTTTGTATAGGACACTTCAAATATCCGTGTTGAAATAAAGTATTTGTGATTGATATAAAGTATTTGGGTGTAACAATATTTGTGTATATATACATAATTGTAACAGCCTTTTTCAACAGGCTGCTGTGCATAGGTCTACCTCTGAACATGCAAAAGGCATACGCCTACTGGTGAGATATTCACAATAGCATTTTCCTTTAAGGGTGTGTCGTCGGTTGTCAGATGTGTTAATTTGACTTACTAAATAACATTTTGAAAAGAGATAACATGGTTTTGAATGCAGCGTTTCATTTTACAACCAGATTTGTGGGGTTTTGTGTTTTGAGAAAATGAGCCCTCGTTTCTGAAAATGTGTGTCAGCAATTGTGCAAATGTAATCCTAAACCAAATTGATGGCATGGTGTGACTGAATGTGAGCGTCCATATTTGGTGTAAGGGGGTTTATAGTACTGAGGACATTTGTGTGATGAGGTTCTGGTTCCATGTGGCTGTATTACAAGGTAAACAATGCCATGTGTGCACCACCTACTGTTGATGAGGACAATTGCATGCTGGCTATAATGGCTTTTGTGCCCAGTATGATAGAACAGTTATACAGTTATAATTTATATAGCTAGTTATACATTCAATTATTACAATTATTCTGCCTGCTTTAAGAAAAATGATATAATAGAAGTGTCTGGGAAGAGTACTAACAACTATAACTCAGCAAGTCCAATTACATTCATTCACAATGAATTAGTACATTGAATGAAACCAGACAGGAATTCAATTTCAAATACCTTTTCTGAAAGATTAGCCTTTTGAGTCATAACTTTGCCCTTTTATCAGTGACTTTCATCTTGACTAATGTTAGATTCTGAAATACTCAGCTTCTTTCATATAAACTGATTATCTCTATCTTCCAACCATCCTGAACAGCCTCCACTTTTCCTAAACTCAAGGAGCTTCATGAGGCATCCATGCCTGATGCAACTTTTCAATAGCAAAATATGACAATACTGATGTTCATCTCAATTGAAATGCAGGAGAATATGATACATTTATTTTCAAATAATATTCCCTCATTAGCTTCATCTCGTTTTGAGACACTAATGATTTGCATTTGATCATTTAGAACATAATTGTTGTTAAAATCACTCCATCAATGGTCTCACAATACAGTATGTTTCCACTGATAGACAATGATAATGCTGAAATATTATACAGCCCAATATTAAGTGACCTCTGCTGTGTGGAGTATCGTGTTTTTTTCCAGGGTTCGTTATAACCAAAACTGTTACCATAGACTGAGCAATAAGCATAAATAGTTTATCTCCTGTGTAGACTCGCCAGTGTGGACTCTCATTTGTCTCGTCAGGTGTCAGTCCTTGACGTCCAAAACTGTAATTAAATTGCTTCTCTCCTGTGTGGACTCATGTCTTTTCGAGTGTCCATGACCAAAACTGTTACCATAGACTGAGCATTTAAATGGCTTCTCTCCTGTGTGGATTCTCATGTGTGTTCAAGTGTGCTTTACGACCAAAGCTGTTACCACAGATAATAATATAATAACTTTATTTGTACAGCACTTTTCAATACACGTAACAAAGTGCTTCACAACAATCAATAAAACAATTGTGTAAAACAGTCATTAAAAAAGAACACATACAAGCAATCAATTTAAAATAATAGAACAGTAAATACATCACACATTAAAAGCTGCACGATAAAAATGTGTCTTGAGAAGTGAAGTAAAACGGGGAACTGACTCTGCAAGCCTAATCTCCTCTGGCAGGGCGTTCCAGAATCAAGGGGCCCTTACAGAGAAAGATCTCCTTTCGTTTTTAGCCTAGTTCATGGAATGCTAGCAGCGCCGTACCAGAGGATCTCAGGCTGCGTCCTGGCTCATCAGGGGCTAGGGCCAACTCATGCCTAGCCTAGCCAAATAAAAAAATAAATTTAAAATCAATCCTAAACTGAACTGTGCAGGGATGATAAAACCGGGGTGGGCACATTTCTGGGTTTGAGTTAAAAGCCGAGCTGCTGCATTTACGACTAACTGTAAGAGGTGGACTGATTTCTGGCTAAGACAGGTAGACAGGGAATTACAAGTCGAGGCGGGAGGAAATAAAAGCATGGATGAGTTTCTCCAGGTCTGAGGCAATATTTCTCAAATGGTAAAAACATGTCCGAACAACCTTTCTACATGGGGTTCAAAGCACAAGTCCTGAGCACAGACTGAGCAAATAGTTTATCTCCTGTGTGGATTATCGTGTTTTTTCAAGGTTCCTTTGCGACCAAAACTGTTACCACAGACTGAGCATTTAAATGGTTTATCTCCTGTGTGGACTAACGTGTGTTTCTTCAGGGTTTGTTTATGACCAAAACATTTCCCACAGACTGAGCATGTAAATGGTTAATCTATGTGGACTCTCATGTGTTTGGTCAATTCTCTGTTACGACCAAATCTTTTACCACAAACTGAGCAAATAAATGGTTTATCTCCTGTGTGGACTATCATGTGTTTCTTCAGGTTTTGTTTATAAGAAAAACTTTTACCACAGGCTGAGCAGTTAAATGGCTTATCTCCTGTGTGGACTATAATGTGTACCTTCAGGGTTTGTCTATGACCAAAACATTTACCACAGACTGAGCATTTAAATGGTTTATCTCCTGTGTGGACTATCATGTGTGTGGTCAATTCTCTGTTACGACCAAATCTTTTACCACAAACTGAGCAAATAAATGGTTTATCTCCTGTGTGGACTATCATGTGTGTCTTCAGGTTTCCTTTATAACTAAAACGTCTACCACAGACTGAGCAATTAAATTGCTTCTCTCCTTTGTGGCCTATTATGTGTTTCTTCAGGTTTTGTTTATAAGAAAAACTTTTACCACAGGCGGAGCAGTTAAATGGCTTATCTCCTGTGTGGACTATCATGTGCAGAAAAAGGAAAAGATAATCCGCACACTGTTTTTGAAGCTCCCACGGTGAGTTTTTAATTACAATAATGCAACGTTTCGACCCTCACGGGTCTTCATCAGGCAGTACTGGTCTATCATGTGTAAGGTACACATGGGTTTGTTTATGACCAAAACATTTACCACAGACTGAGCATTTAAATGGTTTATCTCCTGTGTGGACTATCATGTGGTGGTTCATGGTTCCTTTACGACCAAAACTGATACCACAGACTGAGCATTTAAATGGTTTATCTCCTGTGTGGACTACCGTGTGCTTCTTCAGGTTTTGTTTATAAGAAAAACTTTTACCACAGGCTGAGCAGTTAAATGGCTTATCTCCTGTGTGGACTATCATGTGTACCTTCAGGGTTTGTTTATGACCAAAACATTTCCCACAGACTGAGCAATTAAATTGCTTCTCTCCTGTGTGGATTCTCTTGTGTCTGTTCAAGGCTCCGTTATGAACAAATCTTTTACCACAAACTGAACAATTAAAGTGTTTATTCCCAAGAACTTCACTGTTTTTCTGTGAGTCTAACAGAGACTGATGTTCACTAGTTTCTGTCCAATCATCACTGTCTTCAGTCTCAGAAGAGTCTGCAGTCTTGCCAGCACTGACTGGTTCTGATGCTCTACAGTCTTCTCCATCAGCTTCTGTTTTCATCTCAGTTGAGCTGCTGGCTAGAGGCTCTGCCTCTCTATTCTCCTCAGTTTGGCTTTGATGAAGCCGTGAGGACTGAGGTTTCTCTTCCTCATCTTCACTCTTCACAGGAGTGAATTGGAACTTGGTGATATCAGCCTCCTCCAGCCCTTGAAGCTGCTCTCCCTCCTGACTGATCCAGAGTTCGTCCTGTTAATCTTTAATGTGCTCTAGGCCCTCCTGAAGCCGCTCTCTCTCCTGACGGGTCCAGAGTTCCTCCTGTTCCTCTTTAATGTGTGGGGGCTCTAGGCCCTCCTGAAGCGCCTGTCCCTCCTGACTGGTCCAGAGTTCCTCCTGTTCTTCTTTAGTGCAAGGGGGCTCTGGGTCCTCCTGGTCCAGACTGGGGCTTCACTCCTGCAGCTCAGGGGGAACTTCTTTAATGACCAACAGCTGCTGGAAGTCTGGAGGTACATCTGCTCTGTATGATCGCACTACAGGATTTAAAACAGTGCCCAGCAGCTTTCGTTGTTGCCCGTTCTTTTTGGAACTAGAAGATTCTAGCCTGATATCAGACTGAATTGTTAAGTTGTTACAATCAATTTCTTCAGAAGCAGTCACATCAGTGGAGTGGGAAGATCTGAAGGTCTGGACTCAGGCAAAGAAGCTTCCTTCTCGTACTCTGCTACTGTATCTTCTTAAACAGCCCAAATATCTCCTCAACGGCCACAGTTAAGGCTTAGTTGCTAGCTCACCAATGCTGTCAGGTTTTGGACATTTCCATACAGTGACACAGGAACTTCTCATCATGAACATTAGGCCTAGTACTGACAAGCATTGTCCTTCAAAGCTAGCTCCAATATAACGTTAGCATCACAGCTAACTAAACCATTCATCCGAGTCCATATAAGAGAGAGGAGCTTCTTCCGGTTGGTCCGTCCACAATCATGTCCGACTCAGCTCAGCGTTGTCAGCATGAAATGAAGCATGTGTGCGCTATGCGGCGGCATATAAAATGGACAAAGCACTACTGTATCCGTTTACCGCATGGTTTACCGTCCGGGTGAAAGATGGCAGGTTATGTGATAATTGAACCGAATTGAACCAGAGCCTGAAGAACCATCTGGCCAGAGCAATCTAGTAAGAGAGTGGCGTCAGCGTAGGTCCAAAATAATGCGGATGCTACAGGAAGGGGGCTCACGCTATGTTTGAATGCATAAAATAAAGCTGATAATATACCATTTGATTATTTAAATGTCTTACCCTTTTAAAGTACATCACAACCGGTCGATTCTGCTGCAACACGACAGCGCTCCTTAATCCAGAACCTCCCAAAAGTTCCTTTTGCATGGAAAAAACTGGTCCATTGGAGATGTCGCGAGTCGCGACTCTGCATCTGGACTTCTTTGCTTCAACCAATCAGAAGAACGAACCATGTATAAGTATGACGTAATAGGGCAGCGCCGAAGAAGAGGAAAGACTCGTTATCAAGAGAACAACAGGAAACAGCAGCATGTCGTTAGGCTATCCTTGCCGTTTTTGTAAGCTATCTTTGCGCGTAAACGGTATTCTTTCGCCTACCGCAGAAATATTTGATCCAAAGAAGGTAGCAAACGAGAAAAGTGTTTCCGAACGACTATTAGAATTAGGGTTAACTTTGTCTAAAGATAAGTCGAGATCGAGTCGCATTTGTACGTCCTGCTATCGCTTGCTTGTGGGAATAGAAAATGCTTTTGCCATTTTGAGAAGATGGCAAGAAGCAGAGAAAGAACAACCAAAAACCACTCGAGGAGCATCGACTTCAGCTGCAGAGAAACGGGGCTGCGAGCCGACACCTTATCCAGTTCGTTTATACATCCGTGCTTCAAAGCCGCCAGGATCCAGGGTAGGAAACACCCCCCCCCCACCCCCCCACTTGTGAAATATGTTTCGGGGGAATTTGTATAATTTCCAGGGCAATGTTGGGAAATGCCTTCTATTTTGCAGATAGACCAATAACCTTTTCCAAGCATTATTTCTAAAAGTTTATAAACAACAATCCTCGTACTCATTTAGTCCATGGGCCAGAGCCCAACATTCCATTTGTCGGTGCCACTCAAGGTGGCAAAAGTTACTTACAAATTTCAATGTCTATAGATTATATTTTGGTATAATGTGGCAGCTGTCACTGTCACAGTAACCAGCTCAAGTTAACCAACCACGCCCATAAAGGCTCATGGTCGGGGCATTTTTCAATGTTTTATCATATTGTGTTTGGTATAATTTTAAAGGGGACCTACTTAGCTTTCTTTCAGTTGTGAATCTTTCTGACAATATAGAGGTCACTTGAGGTCTTTAAACTGTCAATGACACATCATTTCCGCCTAAACTGTATACTTTCTTTTAGCTCTGTGGCATCTTTCTAGGAACATAAGAGACTCAAAACACAAAAACTGGAATAGTTTGACAGTTATTGATAGTTGATTTGAGTTAAGCTGTGGACCAGTCCACAACTTCACTCAAATCAACTATCAATAACTGTCGCCCCCCCTAACCTCGTCAAGGTAGGCCAGAAACGGGTCCCAAATAGTTAGAAATCTCTTAAAGGGATAGTTCGGTTTGTTTGAAGTTGGGTCCTATCAGCTAGTCACATACACTAACATAATTAGGTACAGTGTTCTGGACGCTGAGCGCAGTGTCTAACGAGATCCGGCACCCAGAGGAGCAGCCTCGCGCAGCCTCACCAGCTTTTTCTCTCTCAGTACTGGGGGTCAACAACTAAAACTATAACTGTAATTTAGCCACCTAAAACAACGCCCACCTAAACAAATCGATATCCGTGTACATGCACGCTCTATTTTGACAATTTTCAGCGCTTTACTTTTCCGCAAAACAGCAGTTTCATTCGGCACTGCTTTTTCTCCCAGCCGTACAACTACCGTGTTCCTCCGCTAAAAGCCAGGTCAGAGCCGCAGCACTGGATTACTCCGCAGTTATTTGGGGGTAGGCTATTTTATTTCTCCCGGTTTGAAGACACAACAAATAGAATACACGGACGAAAATATGAGTGATTTTGATAGCGAGGATGATATGCCATTCACTTTGGTGACAAGAGGATACAATTATGAACCAGAGAGAATACAGAAGAGGAACTTTTGCAGAGAGTGAACAGGCAGAGAGATGCGCCTGCTGTCTAAATGCCTGGGTGCCCTGGCTGCAAACCTTATTCACCATTCCCAGGATAAATTGTGGAAAACGACCCAGACCAGAGAGGCCAGGTGACTTGTTGTCTCTAAAGTAAGTCAGTGTTTTATCTCTCTTCTTCCTGTTTTGTAAACCGCGGCTCTGTGCTCTGTGCTGGCTTTAGCGGAGGAATACGGTGGTTTGTACGACTGGGAGAAAAAGCAGTGCCGAATGAAACTGCTGTTTTGCGTAAAAGTAAAGCGCTGAAAATTGTCAAAATAGAGCGTGCATGTACACAGATATCGATTTGTTTAGGTGGGCGTTGTTTTAGGTGGCTAAATTACGTTTTAGTTGTTGACCCTCAGTACTGAGAGAGAAAAAGCTGGTGAGGCTGCGCGAGGCTGCTCCTCTGGGTGCCGGATCTCGTTAGACACTGCGCTCAGCGTCCAGAACACTGTACCTAATTACGTTAGTGTATGTGACTAGCTGATAGGACCCAACTTCAAACAAACCGAACTATCCCTTTAAGTGAGTTGGCCCTCAGGAACCTGAGTCTCCATCCGTATAACAGAGATCATGCCTGCCAACCACAGCTGAAAAGAGGATGGAGAGGGAGACTTCCATTCCTGCAGAATGTGCAGGGGAACAAGACTGTTCTTTACTCTGCCTTTTTCACATGAACCCTTTCATAGTGTTACATTACATCTTACAAACTGTCATCAATTGATAATCATGCTTATTGTTGTTCTGTCATCTTGTAGTCGACCTCAATGATCCAGAAAAGAGTGGACAAGCCCCAGTCACAGCAGCACACCCTTCAGACACCCACACAAGTTGGGCCACAGGCAACACATCAGCCAACTGTTCAGACTTCTAATGAAGGAGCAGTGAAGAGGACACCTGTCAGTATGGAGCCAGTAGTTTGGTCTGCAGATTCAGTTAAGGTTAGCAAACCGTTTCACAACACATGGAGACATTTTGCAGAAACGTGCTGCTAATGGTAAATCTTAGTTATTGGTTAAAGCTGGGAATATGCTCAATGTTTGGCCCGGCCGCACGTAAATGAGAGACGCGGAATCGTGATGAGAAAACCTGTGGAGCTTTTATACTCAGTGAGCGGGAGTCTTGAAAACCGGCCGCGTCCGCGTAGTTACAAAATTCGGGGTGTGCAAGGTCAGGCGAAAACCGTCCGCACAGGAGCCTTGCAGAGGGGTGTCTGCTGATTTGACGTCACTTTTCCGCACGGACACTCACGGTCCTCGCCGATGTGGGAAGCATAATTCCAGCTTAAGTGGGTGGGTGGTGGCGGTGTCTGTCACGATTGTGATGTCATCACTTGAGCAATTGTGATTTCATCAGTGATGTCATCATTGATGTAATCAGTGATGTCACTTGAGACAATTGTGATGTCTCAAGCAATTGTAATGTCATTAGTGATGTCACTCGAGCAAGTGGATTGCTTAACTGTGATGTCACTCAGGCAGTTGTGATGTACAGTTGCACGATGGCGCCTAGGTGGGTGGGCGGTGTCTGTCTGTCACAATTTTGGGAGCTCGCAGAGTGGGCAATTTCCATAACTGCAGCCATGGTGCATCATCTCCAGAGTCTCCACCCTAGGAATCGAGCACGCTGCTCCTAGTCCTGGACGGGTGGGCAGTGTTAGTCACATTTGTGACGTTGGCCGGTACCACGGTATCCCCCACAGCCCCCCCCCCCCCTCCGAGATTAACCCCCAAGGTGCCAGCTCATTCGACATTAACCTGTGAGGCACCAGCTCATATGACATTAACCCCTGAGGCGCCAGCTCATATGACATTCTCCCCCAAGGCGCCATTCCTTACAATCACAACACAACAACACACACACACACACACACACACAAGGGGCCGGAGTCCCACCAAACTAGATTTGAAGGTTGCATAGCAGCCCGATAGTCTAGTTATTCTAAATTGCTACTAGGCCGTCTCAGTTCAAAATAAAATGCCATGGAAATTGGTATCCGCAGTCAAGGCCAAGTTTAAATGTGATCCTATTTCTTGTCTTTGATGTTCTCTGCTGTAGTCTGCTGTCTGTAGTCTGCAACCTAGTCCTCAGCCTCAGACCCATCTCCAGTCCCAGCATCAACCTCAGCCAACTGCCCTGCTGTCTGACGATGGAGCAGTGAGGAAGACACCTGTCACCATAGCCCCAGCATTGCATTCACAGCCAGTTCAGGTTTGTTAGCCTATATAAAGGTGACATTAGTATGGAAATCACACGTCTAGTTAAGTCCCATCCTGCAGCAGATCATTGTAATTAGTCTACACATGTTGGGAAGAGTCAGTAATAAGCAATAGAAGTAATGTATCTATGGGTAGCACTTGCATTGTGTGTTGACAAGACTCTTCTTTACTCTGCCTTTTTCACATGAACCCTTTCATAGTGTTATATTACATCTTACAAACTGTCATCAATTGATAATCATGCTTATTGTTGTTCTGTCATCTTGTAGTCGACCTCAATGATCCAGAAAAGAGTGGACAAGCCCCAGTCACAGCAGCACACCCTTCAGACACCCACACAAGTTGGGCCACAGGCAATACCTCAGCCAACTGTTCAGACTTCTAATGAAGGAGCAGTGAAGAGGACACCTGTCAGTATGGAGCCAGTAGTTTGGTCTGCAGATTCAGTTAAGGTTAGCAAACTGTTTCACAACACATGGAGACATTTTGCAGAAAGGTGCTAATGGTAAATCCTTATATAATAAAACTGCCTAGGCGGACAGGCGGGTGGTATTAGTCACGTTTGTCACCGAATGATACCACGCCAGCCATACGACATTAACTCATTGAGTGCCATGGACGTCTTTCGACGTCCAATTAAATAGTGACGTAGAGTGCCAAGGACGTCTTTCGACGTCCAATGCGTTTTTTGACGGTGGGACGTCGATCAAAGCCTTCTGCAGCTCCTGTACAAATATTGTAGCTATTGGAGGTCTATAACCTATTTTACAAACCCATTAGGTGGCGACAGTGCTCTCCAGATTAGAGACAGGTCCTGAGAAACAGGAGGAAAAAGCCGTGATCAAAGAGAAACCGATGCATGCTGCAGCCAGAGCCATATAGATTGCTCTGTCTGGAGCTGACGTTGGCTGCGAACATGAGTCAATCCGCGCACACAACTGAGCTCCTGTGTCTCTGTCTGTCTGTCTGCATAGTTTCTCCACCAGATTAGCCACCAGAAAAGCAGCACCCGACGCCAAACCATTCAGCAGTCCGGTTTGGCTCTTCTCTATCGCGCTGGGAGCCGCCCGGCACACACAAACGGAGCACTCCGAAAATAGAGTGGGTGCGTGAGGCTGTGTAGTGTGGGGAGGAGTTTGCAGCTGAGGAGGGGAGGGGGGGAGAGGGGGGTGGGGCACGCAGGGCATCACACAACTACACCACGGTCACTACATCAGAAAATATTATCTTCAGACTCAGTGAATGTGCTTGAAATGCTGCATTTCACAAAAGGCGGAATATCTCAGCTAATAATTTGAAAAGGCTGTATTTGCTCAAAACGACCTATCTTCTCCGGCTCATAACTAAAGAACGGAAAATGGTATCAATAAACTTTTTTTTGCTGATGATACAATAGAGCCAGCTCGTTCTTTGTGCGTGTTCGGTGTTTACATAGTAATATCACACAATATTCTGTGGGCCTCGAGAAATCACTGAAAACGCTCTGAAAACTCTGGCACTGGGAGCGTCCGTTCTCCAAAAGTGGCTGGCACTCAATGAGTTAAGGGGTTAAGGGGTGGGATCAAAAAAGTTTATACTTCTTCCCACTCGCTTTCAAATATGCTAAGAAGTGAAAAAAAAAAAAAAAAAAGTGAGACCTTTGTTTTTTATTCTGTAAATTGTAAATGTTTTTCTTCTTGCATATTTGAAATAAAATGGAATCAAATCAAACCCCCGAGGCGTCAGCTCCTTACAAACACAACACACACACACACACACACACACACACACACACACGGGGCCGGAGTCCCACCAAACTAGATTTGAAGTCTGCGTAGCGGCCTGATAATCTAGTTAATTGCTACGAGGCAATTCAGTTCAAAATATAGTACCATGGAAATTGGTATCAGCAGTCAAGGACAAGTTTAAATGTGATCCTATTTCTTGTCTTTGATCTTCTCTGCTGTAGTCTGCTGTCTGTAGTCTGCAACCTAGTCCTCAGCCTCAGACCCATCTCCAGTCCCAGCATCAACCTCAGCCAACTGCCCTGCTGTCTGACGATGGAGCAGTGAGGAAGACACCTGTCACCATAGCCCCAGCATTGCATTCACAGCCAGTTCAGGTTTGTTAGCATTTGTTGAAGGTGAAATTTTAGTAGATGGAAATCACACGTCTAGTTCAAGATTCATGATTCACTTCTGCCATGCGGGAGAGCCCTAAAGAGTTTATAACCTGGGTGGGAAGGGTCGGCCATGATCTTCCGAGACCGCTTCAGCGTCCTGGCAGTGTGTAGGTCCTGAAGGGATGGCAGGCTACATCCAACCACCTTTTCAGCACAGTGGATGATGCGCGGCAGTCTGGAGATGTTCCTTCCCCCCCCCCCCCCAATATTTTATTTTGCAATTTAAATTTTTCAGAACACCAACACACAAAAACGAACAAACTCGGATACAGGAAAAGAAAAGAAAGAAAAAACAACAACACCATACACTCCAATATTACAACGTGGTGCTACCAGCTGCTTACAGTGCTTATGTGCTTGTAAAAAAAAAAAGTTACGCATGGGATCCCACACAAGGGGGTCCATGGGAGACCAGCCGGGCGAATCACCCGTCGCCCCTAACCTCGTCAAGGGAGGCCAGAAACGGGTCCCAAATAGTTAGAAATCTCTTAAGTGAGTTGGTCCTCAGGAACCTGAGTCTCTCCATCCGTATAACAGAGATCATGCCTGCCAACCACAGCTGAAAAGAGGGTGGAGAGGGGGACTTCCATTCCTGCAGAATGAGTTTCTTGGCAACAATTGTCCCGTGTCGGCTGAAGGGTTATTTTGTAGGCCTTAGAGTAGTCTATATATGTCCTTGAGGGCAGAAGCAGCATACCAGACGGTGCTGGAGGTTAAGTCCCATCCTGCAGTTCAGTGTAATTACGCATGTTGGGAAGAGTCAGTGATGAGCAATAGAAGTGTCTATGGGTAGCACTTGCATTGTGTGTTGACAAGACTGTTCTTTACTCTCTTTACTGTTCTTTCTTTGCCTTTTTTTTAGATGGTAATCTGCATGAGAAATTTTTAAAAAATCGGTTATAATGATCATCCGCTTATAGTGATCAATTTGACCCATCCCAAGGTGATCGCTATAAGAGGATTGCACTGTATTCTTCTTATTCTTTCTCCTCCTCCTCCTGTGTTGACAAGACTGTTTTTTACTCTGCCTTTTTCACATGAACCCTTTCATAGTGTTACATTACATCTTACAAACTGTCATCAATTGATACTCATGCTTATTGTTGTGCTGTCATCTTGTAGTCGACCTCAATGATCCAGAAAAGAGTGGACAAGCCCCAGTCACAGCAGCACGCCCTTCAGACACCCACACAAGTTGGGCCACAGGCAACACCTCAGCCAACTGTTCAGACTTCTAATGAAGGAGCAGTGAAGAGGACACCTGTCAGTATGGAGCCAGTAGTTTGGTCTGCAGATTCAGTTAAGGTTAGCAAACCGTCTCGCAACACATGGAGACATTTTGCAGAAACGTGTGCTATAGATAGAGCTGCAACGATCAATCAAGTCGGTCGACAGAAAATTAATCATCTATTTTGATAATCGTTTTGAGCAATCTTTTAAAGAAAAAAGTCAAAATTATTAAATGTTTATATTTTCTGATTTATGTACTCCTATTCAGTAAACTGAATATCTTGAGTTGTGGACAAAACAAGACATCTTCGCCGTCTTGGGTTTTGGGAAACGGTTCCTTTTTCACCATTTTGTGACATTTTATAGACCAAGCAAATAATCGATTAATTGAGAAAATAATCGACAGATTAATCGATAATGAAAATCGTTAGTTGCAGCCCTACTAATGGTAAATTATTCTAAAATTGCTACTACACCACCTCAGTTCAAAATAAAATGCCATGGAAATTAGTATCAGCAGTTAAGAACAAGTTTAAACATGTTCCTATTTCTTGTCTTTGATCTTCTCTACTGTAGTCTGCTGTCTGTAGTCTGCAACCTAGTCCTCAGCTTCAGACCCATCTCCAGTCCCAGCATGAACCTCAGCCAACTGCCCTGCTGTCTGATGATGGAGCAGTGAGGAAGACACCTGTCACCATAGCCCCAGCATTGCATTCACAGCCAGTTCAGGTTTGTTACAAGACCGTCATTTAGTCTGCCTTTTTCACATGAATGAACATCTTACAAACTGTCATCAATTGATAATTATGCTTGTTGTTGTTCTGTCATCTTGTAGTCTGCCTCAATGATCGAGAAAAGAGTGAAGTGGAAACCTATCAGTATGGTGCCAGTAGTTTGGTCTGCACATTCAGTTAAGGTTAGCAAACAATTTCACAACATATTGTGCATTCCTTTATAACTGGGAACTGGTAATCTTACGGTTCAAAGGTCATGAGCTGGGACGGTGACGTCACTAGAGCTGGTATTTCCCATTCCAAACTCGTAGGAGCCTCAGCAGCCCCGGTGCCGCGTCTATGTGCCAACAGACCACAGTGCCGACAGTCCGCAATGCCGATAGCCCACAAGCAGAACCAGCTGAGCGAGGCGGTGTGCAGCGTGTCGGGGGACCGGCTGGACCTAACCTCTCCCAGCCCCCACGCCTAAACCTAACCTCTCCCACCCCCCATGCCTAAACCTAACCTCCCGCAGACCCTAACCCTAACCCTAAACCTAACCTCTCCCACCCCCCACGCCTAAACCTAATCTCCCCCAGACCCTAACCCTAAACCTAACCTCTCCCACCCTCCATGCCTAAACCTAACCTCTCCCACCCCCCACGCCTAAACCTAACCTCTCCCACCCCCCACGCCTAAACCTAACCTCCCCCAGACCCTAACCTCTCCCACCCCCTACGCCTAAACCTAACGTTGGCATTGCGGGCTGTCGGCACTGCGGGTGGTCGGCATAGCGGGTGGACACTGCAGCCCCGACCTCAAAAATCCAAGATGGCTGCTCGGCGCAACAACAGTAGTTATGATCATAGTAAATGCTATTTAGCACTTCTGTCTTGTTTGTGTCTCATTAAATCAGCTGTACACACAGCACTGCCTAAATTCTATCTGTGTGGACATGTTGCTGGAGTCTTCGTATGCGCAAAATGCCGCGTTATCAACTGTTATTGCTAACAATGGCTAGCCTGGGTAGCGACTGGATCTGACCAAGAGCTGACTCGCAACAGTGAACTTCCCAGCTCCAGTTTTCTGCAAATGGAACGCTAACAAAACGGATGTGATTACGGTAATGTGACGCACTAATACTGTTAGTGGCCGTGTCCACAGGGAATGTCTATTTGAGCTGCCAGCGCCTTTCTGCAATTCACTCTCTATGGTAAGCACTAGGGGTGTCACAGTACATGTATTTGTCCCGTGATGTCACGGTTCGGTGCGTGCAGCTACACGAAGAATACGTCGAATCCAGATGGTGGCAGTAAAGCACCTGAACGCCACAGAAGAAGACACACCAAAACAACAACACAATCCGACCGATAAAAATGGAATCAACTGTACAACGTGGAATACTGCAGAATTTGCCGTAATTGGGCTGAAATTCAGTTTTCGGGAGGTTGCTCCGGCATGTTTACAAGCCGTACGTCGCTTCCATGCTATGTACTTCACAAAACCACAACAATATCGAAGCGTCCAGCTGCTCCCCCTTTACCGTCCTCAGAAAAGCTAAGAAATTCCGCACTAAGCCCTGACTTCAGTGCAGGGCAGTATCCTGATGACTTTTATGACTCAGGCGATAAGCTGTTTTGCCAATTCTGTCAACATTCAACCAAAGCCAACGAGGTAAGCTTGCTAATGTAACGTTACGTAACACTGACAAAGCTGTTGACTTATAAATAAGCAACTTACATCGTGTGAGATAACAAGCAAGATCCGGTGACGAAGAGGTGGATGACTCCTTGTCAAGTTCCAATAATCCATTATGATGACTTTAGTTTTTATCGATGATTAACGGCTCACCGAACGTAATCATTCATATGGTAAACAAAACGATGAACTGAAGTGAAACCCACCTTTCCCCCGCTGTCTGACAACTCTACATGCACTCTGTTTAGAAACTTGTGTACAATAAAGATTTAAAGTGGGGAAAAATGCCTTTGCCCTCTTAAACAGCTGGAATACAGACTTCTGAGAGGGAGGCATGCCTCACACTTTGAAATCTGCTGCTGTAGAGTAAAACTCTTTTGTGTGGATTGCCTAGATCTTATTAAATTGTGGACATTTATTCATTCCCACTTATTAGACACTATTTCTGATGGTAAAATGAGTGTAAAAAGCAAAACACAGAATTCAGAAAATGTTTAAACGGAATTTGGGATTTGTTGCTTTTCCCCCCGCTGTACCGTATTCGTACCGAATCGTGACCCCAAAACCGAGGTACGTACCGAACCGTGACTTTTGTGTACCTGTGACACCCCTAGTAAGGACGCCTTAGCAGCGATCCTCTGAGACCGCGTCTGGCGTTTAACCGCTCTTGAAGTCTAGTGTTTTTTGGACGGAGTGCTTTTCGCACCTCAAGCAGAGAAAAATTAAAGAAATTAGAGTGTGGACATAAATCAAAATCATAAGTCCACAGTACTCAAGTCCCATCCTGCAGTTCAGTTATAATCAGCTGAAGCATCTATGGGTAGCGTCGGTATTCTTTATTTGACAATAAGCACTTTGTGTTGATAAGACTGGTCTTTACTCTTCCTTTTTAACGTCTGTCTTGCATGCTGTCATAGGTTGAGCCTCAGCTTCAGACAGACACACAACCCACTGTCCAGACGTCTGCTGGTGGAGTACTTACGAAAAGACTTGCTACTGCAGCTCCAGCGCTGTATTCACAACCACAGCGGGTTTGTATATCATCACCATCATATCAACTCATATTAGTTAATCATCACATTCTCAATTAATCAAATGTGTCCTTTCAATCGACTTTTAATTTAGCCCACACTTCAGTGTTACCATTCCCATGATAGTCTCATAACAGTGTCTTCAATACTCAGAATCAACTGGATGGCAGCCATACCATGACAGAACAAGGTCCAACCACACCATCACTTTGCCCTGCACTGGTTAAAACGGAGTGGTTGGAGCATGATGCATCAACACTGTCTGCAATCAGAAGAGGACCCAGGAGAAAACAATCAAAGGTTTGTTGTGAAAAGGCAACCCAGCAACCCAACAATTAACTAGCTACTGGGGGTGGGGAATTGATACAGCATATTATCGTGGTATTTTGTGCGGGAATATATCATATCGCACAAATGCAAAGTATTGCAATATTGTGTTATATATATATATATATATAGATTGTCAAGTGCATCCAACATTTAGGACATAACAGGCCCTGTCAGACTGACCAATACTATCATAAAAAACATAGGGCCCTATCTTACTTAATCAAACTTGTCTCAAACATAGACTTGTACTCAAGGATGAACGGATTAGATTTTGGTGGTCAAAGGTCAAACGTCAAGGTCACTGTGACCTCTCAAATGCCATTTTCCAGCTTGTTCACGCGATATCTCACGAATGCCTTGACGGAATTTCATCAAATTTGCCTCAAACATCGACTTGGACTCAAGGATGAACTGATTAGATTTTGGTGGTCAAAGGTCAAAGGCCAAGGTCACTGTGACCTCTCGAACGCCATTTTCAAGCTTGTTAGCGCAACATCTCAGAAATGCCTTGACGGAGTTTCATCAAATTTGCCTCAAACATCGACTTGGATTCAAGGATGAACTGATTAGATTTTTGTGGTCAAAAGTCAAGGTCACTGTGACCTCACGAATGCCATTCCCAAGTTCGTTAAAGCGATATCTCAAGAACGGCTCGATGGAATTTCTGCCAATTTGGCTCAAACGTCGACTTGGGCGCAAGGATGAAAGGATTACATTTTGGTGATCAAAGGTCAAGGTCACTGTGACCTCTCCAATGCCATTTTCAAGCTTGTTAATGCCATATCTCAGGAATGCCTTGACGGAATTTCATCAAATTTGCCTCAAACATTAACTTGGCCTCAAGGATGAACTGATTACATTTTTTTTGGTGGTCAAACTTCAAGGTCACTGTGACCTCACGAACGCCATTCCCAAGTTGGTTAACGCAATATCTCAAGAACGGCTTGATAGAATTTCTTCTGATTTGGCTCAAACATCGACTTGGACGCAAGGATGAACTGATTCCATTTTGGTTATCAAAGGTCAAGGTCACTGTGACCTCTCGAATGCCATTTTCAAGCTTGTTAACGCAATATCTCAGGAATGTCTTGATGGAATTTCTTCAAATTTGCCTCAAACGTCCACTTGGACTCAAGGATGAACTGATTACATTTTGGTGGTCAAAGTTCAAGGTCACTGTGACCTCACACACCCAATTTCCAAGCTCTGTAACACAACATCTCAGGAGCGCCTTGACGGAATTTCTTCCAATTTGCCTCAAATGCAATTTGGACTCAAGAATGAACTAATGGCGGAGGCATAAGTCCGCGTTGCGGTCGTTCTAGTTTATGACAGTGTTGGTCAGTCTGTCTGCTTGACAGTCCCATTTTGCAGCAATATAAAAGGTGAAGACTGGACATTTTGATCTCATTAGATAAATCAGATCGATCAATCAATCAAAGTTTTTTCCTTTGGGGACATAATTTGCAGTTGAAAATCACAATACAATATATCGCAAGTTGTTTTTTTAATCGCAATAATACCGTATCATGGGGACTCTGGTGATTCCCACCCCTATTAGCTGACATGTTATGCTCAGTAATTCAGTCATCTTTTGTTGGTACTACAGTACTGAAAAGGGAAACTGTGGCAGCTGTACAGCCTAATCATTGACACATTTGAATCCATGGTTTTCACAGGTCATCGTGAACCAGGGATGGTGCACGAGAAGTCGGATTGTTACTGGACCACTAGAGGGGGTACTTGATAAAATAGCTCGAGGACGTGTCGATAGAATTCCACATGCACTTATGTCTGTCCCTGGACTGTGTGATGTTATGGTCAAAGAGGTGCTTAATGTTGTCGAAAAGGAGTGCAAGAACCTAACAAGCCTGAAATTCAAATCTATTCTCCGACAGACCAGCATCAAGGACTTAAAGAACTTTAAATGGATGAACGTTGTTGCGGAGTGGAGGATGAACGCACCAACCTATCTGAAGTTTTTACAGTCTGCAAGTTGTGTGTCCATGGACGCCACAAGAACACTGGCTATCCAACACGGCAAGACCAATAAATACAAAGTAGCAATGGCTGGGGCAATGCTCCTAAATGCACGCTGTCCTTCAATGACAGCACACATGTACAGGAATGCTACAGTTATGCAGCAGGGCGGGGTCAAAAGACGTTTTCAAAGATTAAATCGATTGGGGTTCTGCATATCTGGTTCCGCCCTTGCAAAGCTGAAAGAAATGGCACAAACATGGGACAGCAAGTCCCTCCAAGAGTCCACAGCATCAGAGCGTGCCTCTGGAGGAGCGGAGGAAGAGTCCACAGCATCAGAGCGTGCCTCTGGAGGAGCGGAGGGAGAGTCCACTCGACAGCTGCAACACACACCTTCAGATGAATGCCAGGCAAGTCAAATGGTGCCAAAGTCACGCCCTCTTCCGCATTCAGTATACCACACACACACACACACACACTTATTTCACCAGGCAAGTCAGGAATAAAAACAAGGTAAAAGCATAAAATACAACAACAACAATAACAACAGCAAACAGGCATAAGAAAACACAGGCAAGTAAATGAACAAACGGCATGGAGAGAGAAAAGTGTTGAAAAAAGGTTGCAGGAATCGGTGAGAAAGATGGCATCTTTGCAAGCAGAAATGGGAATGAATGTGTCCAGTTTGAGGGTTTTTTACAGAGCATTCCAGCATACGAACAATTAAAGGGACTTCATCCCGCATTCATTTTTTCCATCAAAATTTCTCAAATGCTTATACAAATTGTTTAACTTAGTCAAACCAAGGAATTCAGCTATATTTAGAATCAAGGGGGGGCCATAGAGACAATCCGCATGTCTGGGAACGCCCACAAAATGTTAAACGGCTGGCGCGCGAGTGGGGTAAAACCGCCCATATATCTCATGGGCTGACTCACCAAAAGACGGTGCTGCGGCTCTAAACTACAGGTTTGGGGGTTCTAGAGCAGAACACAAGACGTCTGCTCAGATGTGCGTTTACTGCGGTGGTTAAATCCCTGATCGTGTCTGCCTAGGCTGCGCTATCAGCTAAATTCTAACTTTGCTGAATGGATCGAACAGGTTTTTTTACCCCACCCTGACCACGCCCCCGGCCAGGCTGAGCCAGCTAAACCAGTGTCTATGACGAGACGTGGCCTCAACCTATAGAACATTTCACTCGGACCAAAAATAAAACCGATTAAATGTTGAATGTTTTTAATTTTGAAATATTATATGGTCTCTCCTGATTCTAAATATAGCAGGTTTAAACAATTGCTTGGTTTGACCAAGTAGAACTATTTTTATACATATTTTACAAAAATGTAGATGGAAAAATCAATGACAGATGAAATCCCTTGGTTCATATGCTGAACACGGAAGAGGGCGGGACTTTGATGCTCTATTACCAAATAAATGAGTTGTGTTGCACCACATGAAAACATTGTCAACTATTGTGTAAATAACCTATACTAAATATGTGTTCACCACAGGATAACACTGAAAACAGCACGTCACCAGAGCATGCAGCATCTATTGAGATTGAATTGGATGGCATACCACCATGCAAGCTGCTGTCTTCTGATGATGAAGAAGAGGAGGTATGTCATTACATTCAGTCTTTCAATGTGACCCTATCATTATGTATTCTGATGTCCAGCTATTCTGATACATCAATGCGATGATCATCAATGACATCGTACATACGTGAGCAGATGGATATACACATAAATGTTGGGGGGGAGGGGAGGGGGAAGAGATTTTTTTTAATGTATGATTATCAATAGTAATTTTTCCCATATCACCCAGCCCTACTTACCGGTTACTTTCACCAGAAATCATAGCTTTTTTTTATAAAAAACCTGAATTGCACACAATTGGGGGCATGGTGGCGCAGTCACTGTCGCCTCAAAGCAAGAAGGTCCTGGGTTCAATTCCCACCTGGGATGCTGTGGCGCAGAGGGTGTGTCCCCCCCATGTCTTCAGTGCCTGGTGCCCAGGTGGGCTATCTTGTGAAAAGGGCCTTTCTGTGTGGAGTGTGCATGTTCTCTCCATGCTCCCCTTGGGGTTTCCTCCAATATGAACCCCCCACTAAAAACATGCAAGAAGATCACCACCTGACCTGTGATGACAAGGAAAATGGTCCCCGGGTGCTGTACGCTGAAAGCTGCCCACTGCTCCTGGCTGCTCCTCGGAGGAAGGACATGCCTTGTCTGGGTTAAACAAACAGAGACTGGGTTTCACCGGCCACCATTAGTGTGGGTATGTGTGAGACTGGCTGCATGCATGTGTTGTGGGTGTCATCTGACAAAATAGAGACAGGATGGGTTTTGTCCATAGATATCGCTATTTTATGATATATCCTGCTGTGCTTATGAAGTGTGAATTCTGATATCTACTGACGGTTACTTGCACAGAGCTGTCTGACATTATGGTTTGTGTTGATGCCTCTCTTGATTTGCTCGCTGTTACAAATGGATTTTTCACAAGGTTAATTTTTGGTTATTGGTGGCAGCCAAAGTTTTCATATCGGTGCATCCCTAAATCCAAGAATATATATATATTGTATACATGCATATACTATCAGGTAACCTAATAGACCTACCTCATGTACGTATATAATTCAACCTGTTACATTAATTAATAATTCTATAATTCCAGCATCTTTGCACTATTGTCTTCTTCTTTACAAATGTCAGTGTTGTTTATATACATACGATATACTTTTTTTTAGGTACTGTATATTTATATCTGTACATACTGTAGTAGTTACATGGTTATGTTTACCTCTGTATGGCTTTATTGTACCTGTTTTTGGCTGTATGCCTATTTCTGTTAAACTAATTTACATTGAGAGCAGCAAAAAAACTCAAATTCCTTTTATGTGAACGCATACTTGGCCAATAAATCTGATTCTGATACATATTATGCGTAGCAACAGTGATGGTTACTTAATAATGAATCTTTTGTTTTGTCTTGCAGCTTTTTATTCACTACCCGTCTCATCCAACAATCCAAAACAAAACGATATGTAAAGAAAACACATCAGGGATTGTGGAAAACATTGCAAAGGAGAATTGGAGAAGGGCTGCCAATCTCATAGTCAGACATAAAGAACTTTTTGGACAACTCAAGGAAAATATCCTTCAAGTCATAGAGGATGAAAGCAAAACACTCTGTAACCCAAACAGGGGTTTTATGCTGTGGCGGTCGTCAGCGGATGATTTAAAGGCATTTTCATTTGCAAACTTGCAGTCAGATCTGGAGCGTTTGTCTCCGTTCATATTTTCTATCTTTTCTCAAATCACCAATGAGTCTCTCCATGCCACTTGTGCTGCTGCTGCTATAGCTTTGAGAGGGAGGGAACCCCGCTTGTCAGCCTTCGCATATTATGTGGATAGTGTCCTATATCATGGTGTGAAGAAGAAGGGGGCAGTTTTTAAAAGTCTAAGCAAACTAGGCATAACAACATCGTACAGATGTGCTGAAAGAAAACGAAAGGAATTGGCAAACGCCTACGGCCACGATTTTCGGCTAGACACTGAAATCGATTTTCGGCTAGCCACTGAAATCTTCCTCAACTCCCAAGAGGAAGATGGAGACACAGACACTGATGATGCTGCAGAGGGCGCCACTGGAACAAGCACACTAAGTGACACCGTGAGGGACCAGGACAAACCTATGCATAGCATGGAGCAGTCTGTCAACTCAGGTGAGAAGGGCCATCCATTAAGGTTGTTAATATCCATGGCAAGTGTCTGTGAACTTATTCATGTATTTTTGTGCGTGTTTTGGTGTTCATGGTTTATATTTTTACTGCAGTTGTATTTGTGTCAATGCTCAATTTTCAGTGGCGTCTTTGGGTAGTGTAGAGGTGAAAGCACTCGCCTGCGTGGAGACCGGGTTCCATTCCTGGCAGCGGTGCTTGGTCAGACCTTCCTACAGACACAATTGGCTGTGTCTGCGGGTGGGAAACTGGTGGGATATGTGTCCTGGTCGCTGCACTAGCACCTCCTCTGATCGGTTGGGGCGCCTGTTCGGTGGGATGGTAACTGGGGGGAATAGCGTGATCCTCCCACGCACTACGTTCTTACCAATGAAAGTCCTCGCTGTCAGGTGAAAGGCTGGCGACTACACATCTATCGGAGGAAGCATGTGCTAGTCTACAACTCTCCCCAGATTGGCAGAGGGGGTGGGGCAACAAACTATCCAAAGCATTTCAGAGGTCAATTTGAAAGAAGAGAGACCCCTTTTCCTTTATTTGTGGTCAGAATTTTGGCTCACCACCTCATATCATTACAACACTTTCATCACGCTTGTGGTGCTCCACTGCATTCACTATTTCTTATAGCCGATCGTTCCAGAAAGACTTTGCGCGTAGGTAAAAACATCTCTTCTCTGCAGCTTTTGGGGGTTTCCAGCGCCACTGGAGAGCAATCTGTGCTTCTTGTGTTGATCATGTTGCCACAAATAGGCCATTGTGTACATAGTTTGTACACAGACGGTGAGGCTGAATATTGGCATAAAATGTCCACCTTGAAAAGGCAGTGTAGAAGTGGCTCATGACGAGTGTCTGATCTTATTGATGGGTTTCATGTGTTTTGGTGTTCGTGGTTTATCTTTTTACTTCAGTTGTTTGTGTCGGTGATCAATGCTAATTTTCAGTGTCCATTTCTACATTTCTGTTTGTTTTATACAGAGGAAACTACCCAAAGCACTTCAGAGGACAATTTGAAAGTGAAGACAAAGAAAAAGAGAAGAGAAATTGAAGGAGTGGAGGAACGTACCAGTTTGAAAAGGGGGAAAATGAGTCATTTTCATTGTAAAAAATAGTAGAAAATGCCTCTTGCTGCTGACGTGAATAGAATCAATGTACTATGGAGCAGTGATGTATCAAAGAAGTTCTGTTTATACCTGTAACTCCCCATGTGACATTATTCTCACAAAGTAAAATGTCAAACTTGATTAAATCTTCTAGCATCATTATTTGAAACAAAATCCATTTTAACAGGTGAAAAGAAACACCACCAGACCGTTTTGAGCAACACCCAGTTTTAATCAATTGCATTTGTTCAAGTAACATACATAGCAAAACTATTTTAATTCTGAGCGGTCTTTCAACTAAATAACTACACCAAATCTCTCTCTCTCTTTCTCTCTCCCAATGTGGACTATGTGTGTTTCAAGAATTTTGTCTGGCCACAGCTATGCCGTTTTACGTGCGATCGGAGCCGGATTTTAGGGCAGATTAATTGCCTTAAGGCTGATTAGCTATAGTTCAGTGATGTCACTGATGACAGCTTTTTTTTTAATTAGCTAATGATGTGATGTCATGGTAAATGGCCTGCATTTATATAGTTATTTTATCAAAAGCGCTTTACAATCAGTAGATAGTCTACATTCACCCATTCATACACAGATGGCGGCAGGCTGCCACGCAGGGTGCCTACACACCATTGGGAGCAAGGAGGGTTAAGTGTCTTGCCCAAGGACACAACGACAGCAGCTGGGAGGGAGCGGGGATCGAGCCGCCAACCCTTGCGTCATTGGCCGACCCGCTCTACCTCCTTAGCTAAAGCCGTCCCTATCCGACATCATCAGTGATGTCATAAGGGCACACACACACACAAGGAGGCATTGTGACAAGACTGATCATGTGATCAGTGATGTCATGGGGGGCACACACTGACGATGTCAACAGTTATATCATAATGGGGCACACACAAGGAGGCATTGTGACATCACTGATGCAATAACATTTAGTGAGCAACACACACACAAGGGGGCATTGTGACAAGACTGATCAGTAATCGTTGCTAGGAAACAAATTCTGCAGGAGTGGAAGTCCCCCTCTCCACCCTCTTTTCAGCAGTGGGAGTAGTTTATTTGACACAATGTAAAATCCACATAAAAAAAGCTTCAAATGAAGACAGTTTACATACATTAACACATGCTGAGGATTAAGTACACAATAAAGCCAAAGGCTTATTTCCATTGTGATCCTCTTGATCCATTGTGATCCTCTTGGCGGATATGATCTCTGTTATATGGATGGAGAGACTCAGGTTCCTGAGGACCAACTCACTTAAAAGATTTCTGGTTGTTTGGGACTATTTACTGTCAATGTTTACACAGGAGAACCTTGGATGTGTCCAGGTCGTCCATGGAAAAGTGTAAGGACAAGTGTCGGTGTCAGGTGGTAACCAATCAGAAGAATGAACGATGTATGACGTAATATGACAGCGCCGAAAAGACTCGTCATCAAGCCGCAGCCGTCAATAACGAATAATATATGCCGAGGTCTCTGCATCTATGGTCTGCATACACGGAGACAAAAACAACGCTATCATGCCTAAAACTTGTGCTGTGTGGGGATGTAAGACACGTTGTAAGCCTGGCTGCCATGTAGGATTTTTTCGTTTCCCTGCTTTAAAAAGTGTGTCCCACCAAAGGAGTCTTTGGATTCAAAACTTGGTGAGGAGAAAAGATTGGCAACCAAAAGAGCACGACCGAGTTTGTGGAGATCATTTTATCTCAAGTAAGTTAAATTCTTTATTTTCTAGTCATGTATTTGTTTGATAATGGCTGTAGCCTGTAGTTTTAATGTAACGTTAGTGAAAATAAATCCTACTGAATCGAGACCCCCCTACACACTGTGCTAGCAATTGTTGTGCGTCTTGTAACAGTAAAGTCAAAACATACAGTAACAACGGAATTGTAGGTGATTTAAACAATCTAACTAAAGTTAAAGCATCTCTGGTATCGTGTCTACAAGCGCGCTGTCTAGCCTCATATCAGACTGACTCACGCCATGAAGTAGCCCCAGAAGTGACCCAGCCAGTGTACTCCAGTCCGTATATTGCTCGTGCAGTATTTACTTCCGGGTACCCCCGGGGTCAACACATCATAATGGCGGTGAACGACACAAACTGACGTGTTGAAGACAAATAAGACAAAAATGGTTCGTTCGTGTTGTGTTGTTGGGTGTCCAGTAACCATAAAGAGCGGGTCAAGATTTGGATTATTCAGAATTCCCAATGCAAAGGGCAAACATGAGCAAAGAGAACTCTGGATTCGGCGTATTCGGCTGCAGAGGCTTACAGCTAACGCTAACGTTACCAGTAAGAAGAAAGACAAGCTGGCTGCGAAGACCTGGGAGCCAAGTCTCAATACCAGAATTTGTGGGAGGCATTTTGTGACACGTAAGCTTTTTTGTCTAATTTCTTAATTTTCATGATCAAAGACACGAAGTTATTTTGAGGGTGCCGCGTCTATGTGCCGACAGGCCGCAGTGCCGACAGGTCGCAATGCCGATAGCCCACAAGCAGAACCAGCTGAGCGAGGCGGCGTGCAGCGTGTCGGTGGAGCTATACCTCTCCCAGCCCCCACGCCAAACTTAACCTCCCCCCATGCCTAAACCTAACCTCCCCCAGACCCTAACCCAAAACCTAACCTCTCCCAGCCCCCACGCCAAACCTAACCTCCCCCCATGCCATGCCTAAACCTAACCTCCCCCAGACCCTAACCCAAAACCTAACCTCTCCCACCCCCACGCCTAAACCTAAGGTCGGCATTGCGGGTGGTCGGCATAGCGGGTGGACCCCATTTTGGTGGTGTTGGTGTTGTGCTAGGCTAAGTAGCAACACAACAACTAACCTAGGCTAGAGCTTTAGCTAGCTAGAGAGAGAGAGAGAGAGAGAGTGTGTGTGTGTGTCTGTGTGTGTGAAAATAAATAAATAAAAAGACATTGAGTCTTAGTCGAGGACATCAGAAGTTAGTTGATGTTGATAATGCCATAGGACCCCTCACAGAAGAGACTATTACTGGGCTGTCATAATTTCTTATTTGGCAACTTCTTCTTTTTGGTGTTTTATGGCCGTTGGCATCTACGCAAATTTAAACCTACCGCCTTCCCAATCGGGTACCCGGAAGTAAATGGTGTTTACATGGTGACGTCACGGTGATTTGGTCTATAGGAGGGGTCAGCCGAGCAGCATTTTGGTAAACAAACCGCGTCACTGGGTGGCAACAGCAATGGATCCCTATGGAGCCCAAGTGACGCGAGGCTTGTGTGTCTGACTCTAGCCGTCGAACTCTTGTTTACATTTTAAAAACTGTGACAGTTCACACACACGTTTAACACAACATGTTATACATCAAACCCTTGAGCTACTTCTGCTCTCACTCAGAATGTCAAAATATAAGCGATGTGATGTATAGTTTTTGAGATATTAATGTTTGTTTGGCACAACTCATACTATTAACTCCTGCGGGGTTGCGCATTCCTGGGTGTCAAGTGACATCACGCTGATTCGTCCCATCTATAGGCAATAAAGGGGAAAGTAAATTACTGGCTTCCGTAGGAGGACTAGGGTAGGGAGATGGGTAGGAGAGCATTTTGAACAGCCTTTCCCCCCTATTGCCTATTGGAACGCTATGTGACTCTTAACTACTGCATGAGTATATTAATTATAATATATGGAGTACAGTACTAGGGTCACTCACTTCTGGGGCTAGCCATGAAGCAGCCAAAACTCAACTCACTGGAGGCAAAGCTGTCTCCCTACTCTGGATAGGAGTGATTTTTTATAATCACTCTTGCGATTCGCAACTTTTAATCTGTTGCATGTTGCCTGTCTGTAATGTTAACAAATGTTAGTTAATTGTACAGCTGTCGACCAGGACGCCACTGAAAAAGATATTTTTAATCTCAATGAGGCTTTTCCTATGTCAAAAAGTGCGTGTGCGTGTGTGTGTGTGTGTGTGTGTGTGTGTGTGTGTGTGTGCGCGTGTGCGTGTGTCCTTCCAGAGCGGCCAAGCTCGGATGCTAACCATCCAGACTTTGCCCCTTCTTTACACCTGACATCTGAACCTGGTGCGGACCCATCCAATGAGTGTCCAGCCCACTTTGCCCCTTTACACCGGACACCTGATGCAGACCCGTCCAGTGACAGTCCAGCCCAGGGTTGCTGCCATGCGGCAGCAGAGCCTGGGCTGCTGCCATGGAGTTGCTGCCATGTGAAGAGATATGAAAGAGCCATCAAAGGGAGAAACCTGCTATCCTCTGCTGCTGCACAAGAACCTGTGTCACCACAGACTCCAGATGAGGTGGTGATTTCTGAGGATCATAGCAAGCAGGAGTGTGAGGCTTTAAGGGAAGAGGTCAACCAACGTAAGAGTTACTGCAACCGGACACCTGATGCAGACCTGATGCAGGGCGCTACAGGGACAAGCACACATCAGTGGTGGATGAGTTGAGTCGCTCCCCCTGCTTCTCTACCCTGGCTCTCCCTCCCCTGCACCCCCATCTCTCCTTCTCTCCTCCTCCACATTCCTATTTTCTCCCCCCCCCCCCCCCCTCTCCTCCGTCTATATTGCTCATTCTCTCCCCACCTCCCCCCCCCCCCCTGCTCTCTTCTCCCCCACACCTCCCCTCCCTTCCCCTCTCCTGCTCTCTCCTCTTGCTCCTTCCCCACCTCCTATACCCTCCCCACCCCATCACTCTCTCACATTCCCCCTGCTATTCTCCCTTCTCCTGCGCTCTCCTCTGCTCTCCCCTCATTCCTATATTTTCTATATTATCAATTGTTCAAATGTTATCTTTATTCTGTATATTCTTGTTACTGTTGTGTCAGCTAGAATTAGCTAGACATACTTTCTGTGAAGCCCTCTGAGACATGCTTGTGAATTAGGGCTATATAAATAAACTTGACTTGACTTGACTTGACACACACACACACACACACACACACACACACACACACACACACACACACACACACAATGATATGTAAAGCGCTTTGGGTGCCTTGAAAAATGCTGTAAATCCAATCAATTATTATTATTATTATAGTGACCAGGACAAAGCGATGCCGGAAGGAGCAGTCTGTCAAGTCAGGTGGGTAAGAAGGGCCAGGCATTTTTTTTTTCTGATTTCCTCCCCAATTGTACTTGGCCAATTTCCCCCTGCTGCCCCAGTCGCTGCTCCACCCCCTCTGCCGATCTGGGGAGAGTCGTAGACTTAGCACCATGCTTCCTCCGACACGTGCAGTTGCCAGCCGCTTCTTTTCACCTGACAGCAGGGAGCTTCACCGGTAGGACATAGCACGTGGGAGGATCACGCTATTCCCACCAGTTCCCTTCTGCCCCAAACAGACGCCCCGACCGACCAGAGGAGGCGCTAGTGCAGCGACCAGGACACATGCCCGGCTTCCCACCCGCAGACACAGCCAATTATGCCTGTATGGACGCCCGACCAAGCCGGAGGTGGTGCGAACTTACGGCCCTCGCGTTGGGTTGGTAGGCAGGGAATCTACCGCTACACTACCCAGACGCCCGCATTAAGTTTGTTAAGTTGTTTGTTTATCCACGGCAAGTGTCTGTGATCTGCAGGGATCCCACCATCACAAAAAACCTGGAAAAGTCATGGAATTTCAAAATCTAATTTTCCAGACCTGGAAAAGTCATGGAATTAGTAAAATCCTTGAAAGTTTTAGAAAAAAGTAATTAAACTCTGTAATTGTTAGAGTAATCTTCTTCTTAATGTAACATAACCGCAAATATATTTTCTGTAGCTGTTGACGTAACGTAGCTCTAATATGTTGATGCATGACCGTTTTGTTTACTATCACATAGGTTTCTTCACTTCATGTTCACATGGTGCAGCGTTATCAGTGGTCCGTGCAGCGCGGTGAAGTTAGTTTTAAGTTGGATATTGAACAGACATTCATTCTGGACCTAGCATCGTCTTCTTCCTCAGTTTCACCCAGTGCTTAACTCACCTCCCAGAACCTCGCCTTTAACCACTGGTTTCCATGTAATGTGATGCAGTGATTTTAAAGCAGGAAAATCCTATATAAAGAGGTGTGTCCTATTTGCCCAGTGTAGCAATAATGTCTGGTATTGATTCAGAGGCACTGCCTCATATTGAATGGACATTCTATTATGGATCCTTGAAAAATCATGGAAAAGTTTTGAGATTTTATGCATGAGAATGTGTGGGAACCCTGGTTTTTATAGATGTATTTTGGTGTGTTTTGGTGTTCATGCTTTATATTTTTACTGCAGTTGTATTTGTGTCAATGATCAATGCAAATTTTCAGTGTCCATTTCCACATCATGTGCAGGATTTCTAAATGATGATGATGATGATGATATTTTAATTTTATTTTTATACAGAGGACACAGAGGATACGGATGACACTCCTGATGGTATAAGTGCTGTTCGAGGAGTGGACAACACGGGCAGCAACATGGATGCAGAGAGCGCTACAGGAACAAGCACGGTTCAGTGGTGGATCAGTTGAGTCCTCCCTCCCCCCCTTCACACACACACACACACACACACACACAGTGTGTTTACATATGTAAAGCACTTTGGGTGGCTTGAAAAGCGCTATACAAATCCAATTAATTATTATTATTATTACAGGGACCGGGACAACCCTAACCCTTTGCAGGAAGCAGCAGTCTGTCAAGTCAGGTGAGTGGGCCAGGACAAAAGCAGGGTGTCAACTCTCTTAAAACTGCCATCTTCAATGTTAATAGATAGGGATGCACCGATATATCTGCTGTGTATGGGTATTGGCTGATATTGGCATTGTTGACTGCACTCGGCCTACTGGCACAAAGGTGTTACTGTTCACCGATTGAAGTGGCAGAGATTTAGCCATGTGATACATTGGGTCACATCATTTCTGTCTTTAAGTACTTCAAAGTACGGTATATAGAGTGGAGCACACCCAAAAAGTTTGAAGAGGTGCAGACTAATGTAAATTCACAGTAACATAAAGAAAAGAAGTCGCTATAAGTACTGAAAAATTATAGTTGTATGTATAGCAGGCTAAAAAGGCTTTGGAAACATTTTTTTCACAAAATAATCTTTGTCATGTGAAAGGTTTTATTAAAGGTTATTTGTTTAATAATTAAATTTGTACAAATTAATTTGTGCTAATTCAAAAATAGTGTGAAGTGCTCAAAAGACTTTAAAACAGTTCAGTTATTTATTTATAATGAAAATGTCGTTTGTTTCCCTGTCAGAAATAGGGACGAAACATTAACCGGTTTAATGATAAACTGCGATAAAATTATTCCTTACATTTTTATTACAGTTTCAAATATTAAGTATCATTAAAATTGTGTTACAGTGATTACAGTGCTTTGAAAAACACAGTAAATACTGTCCATCATCAACTAAAGTTAGCAACAGTCTCCCAGATGCAGACGCACAGCCTTGGTGAAATAATTTCAGTGAGTGTATCAGAACTTTTTGAACATTTTCAGCTTATTTTAACAATACCGCAATAATACTGATAACTGTGATCATTTTGGTCACTATAATAGTGATATGAAATTTTCATACCGTTTCATCTCCAGTCAGGAAAGGGGTAATAAAAAAGTTGCTATTGGCCAAATTGTTATGCTAAACATTTGTATCAGCCGTGAATTTTGCAATTGGTGCATCCCTATTAATAGATTATCACAAAAAATAAGTTGTTGAACTTTTTGAAAGGACTTGAAAGCGATTTGGGAATAATTGAATGCTGACTTGAACAAGCATCACTGGCGGGCTTCTCCCTATTCAGAGCTGACAGCATTACTATTCCCTGCATGAATCACAACTTTTGCGTCATGGCAGTGTAGCATTTTGGTAATTGTAGTCCAAACACTTAGGATCCACACAGGACGAAGCTCCTGACAAGCCAAAGAGGAAGAAGAGGAAACAGGACATGCCCTCCAAGGCAAAGAGGCGGTCTTCTCCCTGTCCTGAGCCTGAGGTAAGAACCGCCTCAGTTAAAGAACATTGTCACTGAATTACTCCCAGGAAACATGTTAATGAATCCTAGATTAGGTTTCTATAGATTTGCCGAAGTAGAGAAATAGAAATAGTGCTGTATCAGGATAGGAGAGTGCTTTTCTTGGGAGCGCTTGATTTAAGAGTTCCTCTGTTTCTCACCGTCTTCACAACAGCATCACTATTGGTGTTCAACAACACATTTATAACAAGACACAGAGTCTAATGACGGGTCGGATCACACCCCTTTTCTTATCTGCCTTCAGTTTGATGTCAACTACACAGCTGTAACGTTTGGTGAGTGCATCTTGCACGGTTCTGATGCTATCGCCTTCACAAAATCTGTCCACAGACAGGCAGACATAAACACCTGGTAAAGTACCCAAAACAGCTTCTGTGGTAGTTGATGAGACACACACACACACACACACACACACACACACACACACACACACACACACACACACTCATAAGATGAAAACTATACCAGCGGCTGGTAGTCACATAGGTAGTAGTTTTGATTAGCTGTTGACTGTGAAAAGTTCAGCTGTGGCCAACTTGAGTCTGCCGACAAGCTTGTTGAGCGTCCACACGTCAGCTGAGTTTCCGGCACTGGTGACTTGGACTTGAGGCACTGGTGACTTGGACTTGAGGCACTGGTGACTTGGACTTGAGGCACTGGTGACTTGGACTTGAGGCACTGGTGACTTGGACTCGAGCATTCATGCTAATTGATAAAACCCATTTTTTGTTTTGTTTTGTTAGTTTTTGTAATAGAGTACCGCAGGGATGACGTATTTTTGTAGGCTTAACCAGAAATCGAAAGTGGAAAGGTCTTATGGGGTTTTAGAATGTGGATTTCACTTAAATGCATCAAATAAGGTCTGTTGTTAACAAAAGTTTATGGGAGCGCGAATTTGGGTTCAGCAGGATAATCTTCACAAGATTTTTAGAAAACGCGTTGGCATTTACATGGAATTTACCTCAAACATCCACTTGGACTCATGAACTGATTAGATTTTCGTGGTCAAAGTTCAAGGTCACTGTGACATCACGGCCGCTCATTTCATGCTTGTTAACGTGATATCTCAGGAACGCCTTGATGGAATTTCATCTAATTTGCTTCAAACGTCTACTTGGATTCAAGGATGAACTGATTACATTTTGGTGGTCAAAGTTCAAGGTCACTGTGACCTCGCGAACGCCATTTTCAAGCTCGGTAACGCCATATCTCAGTAAAACCTTGATGGAATTTCTTCACATTTGGCTCAAACGTCAAAGTCTGGACAGACATGGATGTCGACTGCTCCCTTGTTGGCGGAGGCATATATGCGCGGTGCGACCGTTCTAGTTCTTTTTCTGTTTTTCTTATTGGAAAGGCGACTTATTTACTTGGAGGCCAAGTAAGCCAAATCCTCTTATTTCACTCAATGGCCTTTGTGCCATAAAAATGTGTGACACCAAACGTCAGTTGGCCTTGCCCTTAAAATGACGAAATTCCAAACCTGCAGACTCAACTTTGATGACTTGGACTCGACTCAGGTAATGGGGACTCGACTTGGACTGGACTCTCCTTTGGTGACTCGGACTCGAACACTGGTGGGGACTCAGACTCGACTCAGACTCGAGATATAGTGACTTGACTACAACACTGGTGTGAGCGCACAGTTAAGGAAGTGTTATGGATGTCGTTATGTTGTGTGATGTCGTCAAATAACTTTTATGGAAAGAAATGGCAGCTCCATATTGCCCCATTGCAACATCAGCGCCCAGCAGCCTCCGCCATTTTTGATTTTTGGAAACGTGACACCGCCAAAAGAACCTTGCAGTGGTCAGCTGCGGCAGCGCTGGCCCCTATAATCAGCCTCTCTAAACAGTAACTCAACGGGAGAACACTCTAAACTTCGGGGATTCACATCTTTTCCGGGCGTACTGCAAATATTGATTGAAGTGGTGTAGTGCAGGGATGTAAAACAACAACCATATTGTGGAAATTAAGCAACATTTTTTTTTTTTTTTTTAGTTTTTTCAAGATAAATAGCTAATGAAAAGGACCCGAGGTTAAAACCACAGCAACGCACTTCTGACGGAGTGGACGACAGCCGCATTTGCGCAACAGTGACAACACAAACTGCAGGATTAACATCTTTTCCGGGCGTATTGCAAATCTTGGTCTATTCTATTTACTTATACTATTTACTTATTTATTCAATGGCAGGATCAAAGCAGAAACATGTAAACGTTCATTCTGAATTTCATTTATTAAATAAATACAGCACTTTGAAATCATGGGTTCAGATTGACTAATTCAATTTACTGATTTATTTATTTCTAAAGAAAACACATTTATTGATGAAAAATCAGCTCCATGTGTGCTTATAGATAAAGCTGCATTAATTTGTCCCAATTTCCCCCCAGGGATCATTAAAGTCTTTCTGATTCTGATTACATTTGCTGAAAAATTCACTGACTACAACAGTATATGCAGACATGGTCCAGACTATAATCGGGGGGGAAAAAATGTCAATGTAGAATTTGCAATCATGTATAAATCTATACCCATAACAAACATTCAAGTAAATTTAAAGTCCCTGGAAACCAGAAATATTTCTTTATTATTTAGCATTTTGAGTTCATCACATCACAGGACCCTATGTTAATAAGCCACCAGCCAAATTTGAACGATGATGAACGTCGCAAAGTATATAAATTTAGGTTTGACAGTCATGGCAAAACTCATGAGAATCAATTATTTTTTAGAGTGTATTTTCTCCCGCGGACTGTGTGGGCGTGTCCCGTCTGCAGCAGGGAAATTTCTCTCGGAGAGAAGGAGAGAGAGAGAATTTAAGAGAGATTGGGTGAGTGTGTGTGTGTGTGTGTGTGTGTGTGTGTGTGTGTGTGTGTTCGCGCGTTGCTCCCTTTGTAAACTGGAACACTTGTAGAACAAAAATGTAGAGTGGATAGGCCTGGATAGACTGAACCTGGCTAGAACAGTTAAGCTATTTTTTTTTTAACTCTTTATTTAACAATTTTATTTTTCAAACAACAAAGAGACAAGACATGACATACTCCCATTGCTAAATCACCCATTTATAAATTAGTCGACTCGAGTGGAAACGGTCAAATCATGGAATTTTAATGCCAACATATAAACATAAATTAAAACACCTAATTGAGCCAAGATAGCCAGATATTGCTCTTTGACATTTTTTTTACATCTTTGACAAGGCAGCTGTATTTGTAGGGAAATTGGCGAGTTTTAACAAACTGCTTTATAGTGTTTTGACCAGTTCTAATGACCGAGACCGGGTTTGGGAGAGGAGGAAAGCCTCAACTATAATTCGGCTGTCTGTAAAAAGCTGACTGACAATGAAAACTGACAGAATCCAAACTTAACAAGAAGCTACTAACCTGTAAACAGTTTGCGCAAATGCGGCTGTCGTCCACTCCGTCAGAAGTGCCTTGCTGTGGTTTTAACCTCCGGTCCTTTTCATTAGCTATTTATCTTGAAAAAACAAAAACAAAAATACGAAACATTTTGCTTAATTTCCACAATATGGTTGTTGTTTTACATCCCTGCACTACACCACTTCAATCAATATTTGCAGTACGCCCGGAAAAGATGTGAATCCCCGAAGTTTAGAGTGTTCTCCCGTTGAGTTACTGTTTAGAGAGGCTGATTATAGGGGCCAGCGCTGCCGCAGCTGACCACTGCGAGGCGCATTCGGTTTCCAAAAATGGCCGGAGTGACGTCTCTTTCCTTCCACGCTCTTTGATGTCGTTATGTTGTCGTTTTATTTATTTACAAGATTGAGACTCAGCAACCAATCTGTCCTGCAGGGCTCTGGGAGTGAGGGACGTCCGGACTCCCCCAGCTTGGACGGGACTGAGAAGGGCGAAGGAAACACTGCAAAGGAGTTTTTTCGCCAGGTGGGTCGGCTTCTTCAACATTTCACATTACCTTCACTTGATTGAGTTTGAAAACATTTAACATTACCCTCACTTTATTTAGTTAGAAAACATTTCACATCACCTTCACTTGATTGAGTTTGAAAACATTTCACATTAGCTTGTGAAACTCAACTCCCGTTGAGTTACTGTTTAGAGAGGCTGATTATAGGGGCCAGCGCTGCCGCAGCTGACCACTGCGAGGCGCATTCGGTTTCCAAAAATGGCCGGAGTGACGTCTCTTTCCTTCCACGCTCTTTGATGTCGTTATGTTGTCGTTTTATTTATTACAAGATTGAGACTCAGCAACCAATCTGTCCTGCAGGGCTCTGGGAGTGAGGGACGTCCGGACTCCCCCAGCTTGGACGGGACCGAGAAGGGCGAAGGAAACACTGCAAAGGAGTTTTTTCGCCAGGTGGGTCGGCTTCTTCAACATTTCACATTACCTTCACTTGATTGAGTTTGAAAACATTTAACATTACCCTCACTTTATTTAGTTAGAAAACATTTCACATCACCTTCACTTGATTGAGTTCGAAAACATTTCACATTAGCTTCTTTATTTAGTTAGAAAACATTTCACATTACCTTCACTTGATTTAGTTAGAAAACACATTACCTTCACTTGATTTAGTTTAACACATTTCACATTACCTTCACTTGATTTAGTTTGAACATTTCACATTACCTTCACTTGATTTAGTTTGAACATTTCACATTACCTTCACTTGATTTAGTTTGAACATTTCACATTACCTTCACTTGATTTAGTTTGAACATTTCACATTACCTTCACTAGGGATGGGAATCGAGAACCGGTTCTTGTTGAGAACCGGGTCCCAGTGGATCAATTCCTTGGAATCGTTAGCCAAAATCCTTAACAATTCCACTATCGATTCCATGCGCGATGACATCACACGCTGCGACACGCACGCAATGCAACGCAGCCTTGTTTTGTTTAGACCGCAGCCACCGGTCTAGCCACCGTCTAGGCAGAAGCAAAACGATGACCACAGTGCCACTTGCAATGCTTGCAAAACCTCTATTTCGTCAAAGGGGGGAAATACTAGCAATATGCAGAAACATTTGTCCACACAGCATGCAATAATTTTGGAGGAATGTCACGTTTCTGATGTGCTACGGAGTGACGATAACGTGGCTAACAGCAGCGCGGCTAACGTTAGCGCTCCTCCAGACCCTGGCTATTGTGTGTTTATTGTTTGTGCCATTTGTTTCATTGCTTAAACCAGATTTCACCAATACTCCATTTCCATCCATTTAATTTAGAGGATGATGACGTTCAGAGTCAGACTGGTTCAGAGGCTGGTAGTCGCTCTGGGTCAGGCTGCAGCGAGTAGCCTACTTCTTGTGCTGCGCACTTCTAGCCCCTCCATTCACCCAGGCAGGGAAGAGTAAAATGACCGAGGCGAGGGTAAACGAATGTCACCGAGCAGTGGCTAGTTTGTCTGACATGCCAGCTAAAGTAAAATGTCAAAGTTGCATGTTGTCATTCTAACCACTAGTTCTGTTTCATTCATTCCCACTATATATTTTCTATAGGGAGATGACAAAGATGCTCAACCCAAAATACAAACCCCCAAACAAAGCCAGTTTAACAGACACTGATCCCTGCTTGGTATGGGATTGAAAAGAGCAATCTGATCTCAGAGCTGAATAAGAATACATAATTATAATGATAATAATATAAAAGAAAATGAATGTTAATAAACCCGTTTGTACTCTTTTTTTTTTTCCTTGCCCAATGAGAATCGATAAGAGAATCGATAAGGAATCGGATCGATAAGCAGAATCGAAAATGGAATCGGAATCGCTAAAATCTTATCAATTCCCATCCCTAACCTTCACTTGATTTAGTTTAACACATTTCACATTACCTTCACTTGATTTAGTTTGAACATTTCACATTACCTTCACTTGATTTAGTTTGAACATTTCACATTACCTTCACTTGATTTAGTTTAACACATTTCACATTACCTTCACTTGATTTAGTTTGAACATTTCACATTACCTTCACTTGATTTAGTTTGAACATTTCACATTACCTTCACTTGATTTAGTTTGAACATTTCACATTACCTTCACTTGATTGAGTTTGAACATTTCACATTACCTTCACTTGATTGAATTTGAACATTTCACATTACCTTCACTTGATTGAGTTTGAACATTTCACATTACCTTCACTTGATTGAGTTTGAACATTTCACATTACCTTCACTTGATTTAGTTTGAACATTTCACATTACCTTCACTTGATTTAGTTTGAACATTTCACATGACCTTCACTTGATTTAGTTTGAACATTTCACATTACCTTCACTTGATTTAGTTTGAACATTTCACATTACCTTCACTTGATTTAGTTTAACACATTTCACATTACCTTCACTTGATTTAGTTTGAACATTTCACATTACCTTCACTTGATTGAGTTTGAACATTTCACATTACCTTCACTTGATTTAGTTTAACACATTTCACATTACCTTCACTTGATTTAGTTTGAACATTTCACATTACCTTCACTTGATTGACTTTGAACATTTCACATTACCTTCACTTGATTTAGTTTGAACATTTCACATTACCTTCACTTGATTTAGTTTGAACATTTCACATTACCTTCACTTGGTTTAATTTGAACATTTCACATTACCTTCACTTGATTTAGTTTGAACATTTCACATTACCTTCACTTGATTTAGTTTAACACATTTCACATTACCTTCACTTGATTTAGTTTGAACATTTCACATTACCTTCACTTGATTTAGTTTGAACTTTTCACATTACCTTCGCTTGATTTAGTTTGAACATTTCACATTACCTTCACTTGATTTAGTTTGAACATTTCACATTACCTTCACTTGATTTAGTTTGAACATTTCACATTACCTTCACTTGATTTAGTTTGAACATTTCACATTACCTTCACTTGATTTAGTTTGAACATTTCACATTACCTTCACTTGATTTAGTTTGAACATTTCACATTACCTTCACTTGATTTAGTTTGAACATTTCACATTACCTTCACTTGATTTAGTTTGAAAACACATGACCTTCATTTGAGTAAGTTTGAAAACACAAAAAAAGTGTCACATTACCTGAATTTAATTTGGTTTGAAAACGGCACTACTGTCCCCTGGGTTTGTTTCCACTGCTCTTGTCATTACTTTGACTACAAATACACAGAGTTCCCACTGGTCCTTGAAATCCTTCAAAGTTTGTGAATTTGAGAAAAAGAATCAAGGCCTTTTGAAAATAGACATGGGTCATTGAAAGTGCTTGAATTTATATATTTTGTGCCAGAATAGTGTGGTGAAACTCTTCTACGGTATTTCTGTATTATTTAGTCCTCCCAGGCAGGGGGGGTGCTGTGGCTGTTGTTAACCTGCAGTAGCAGCTGCCCAACATCACTTCCTGTTCAAGGCTTATAAAGAGCCAAAGTGAACGTCACTTCCTGCTTTTCTCCCTGTACCAGCATTGAAAAAATGTGAATGGTGGTGATAAGTTACCTTTTTGATCCCATTTGTCAATATAAGAAATAACTCTGCAAGTCGAGAACGTCGTAGTTTGTGGTAAAACTGTGGCACTATAAGTTATAAATCAGAAAGACTACACACAACCAGTCACGTAAGTGACATCTCACTCTCTCCCCCCAGTCCATTGTTGTTGATGGTGTGACGTATAATGTGCGACACGAGATGTCATTGATTGACAAAACTAAACCTGACGTTTCAGTTTCAGCCAGGACAAACTGCAACTTTCTTGACATGCATAGTTATTTTTTAAATTTACAAAATGTTACATGTGTACCCGTGGGCCGTGGCACAATTCAAACGGGATAAAAAAAGTAACGTATCTCTCCATGCACCGCCATTGATATTTTTTCACGCGCTGGTAGAAAAGCAGGAAGTGACGTTCACTTTGGCTCTCTAGTCATAGAGTAGCGCAGCCATTATACAGGGCTGTTGTTTCTGTATGCTCGCTAGGAGTTAGAGCCCATCATTACTCGTTTCTGTAATAAAATAATTTACAAGCAGTTGTACAAGCAGTGCTGCCTGCTTGTACAACAGAACCCTTATTCAACTCTAAAAGGACATTCTGGAGTGTTGGCCTTTTTCCTCTTCCAGATTTTGCCGTGGCCCTGCACCTTGATTGAACTTTATTTTTGAGTGTGCTCGCTACTGTTGTTTTTTGACATCAGTTAAATATAAAATCTCACAACAATAGAAATTCACGTTCTTTTGATTTTTTTTTTACTTAACGTGGCTGGCGTATAGTATAGATAGTATAGTATAGTATGATATATTATAGTATAGTATACATATCATGGCAATGTTGACACACAGACAAATACATCTGGTTGAAGAGTTTTGTATGAAAAACAAATGTTCTGAATGGTGTGTCATTCAGATGACTAATCATTTTGTCTTCCGTCCTGCCTGCTCTTGTTGTCCTCTGAACATAGTCCCAGTTACTTATAATACATCTTTTATATTCAAGCTCCTGCATTTCTGCTGTCTTGATCACATACACTGAAGTGTGTGTGTGTGTGTGTGTGTGTGTGTGTGTGTGTGTGTGTGTGTGTGTGTGTGTGTGTGTGTGTGTGTGTGTGTGTGTGTGTGTGTGTGTGTGTGTGTGTGTGTGTGTGTGTGTGTGTGTGCGTGCGTGCGTGCGTGCGTGCGTGCGTGCTCCTAGGTGTGTGAGCAGGCTGGTGAGGACCTGGTGAAACAATACCTTTCAGGTGAATGGATCAAATCAGTCTATCACAGACTGGCTTCTTACTGTCGTCACATATATATATGTATATATATATTTATTTTTTTCAAATTCAGTTTATAGCATTTGTGAGAGGAAAAATCTAGTGATTATCACAATCCTCATTATCATTAAATCTTTATCATGGGAAAATGGCGTAAATAAAATGGATTAAAATATCTCCTCTTCACATCCTGGTGTGATCTGTCCACAGATTTTGGAAACCTGTGAGAACCCGCAGGGCAGCATGTACCTTGACTACGGAGGACAAGACCAGACCTCCTAACCTGGATACAGGAACATGAACTATCAGTAAATGCCTCATAATATACATGTTCCAGGGCTATGGAGGACAAGACCAGACCTACCCTGGATACAGGAACATGAACTATCAGTAAACACCTCATAATATACATGTTCCAGGGCTACGGAGGACAAGGCCAGACCTCCTAACCTGGATATAGCAACATGGATTATCAGTAAACACCTCATAATATACATGTTCCAGGGCTACGGAGGACAAGACCAGACCTAACCTGGATACAGGAACATGAACTATCAGTAAACACCTCATAATATACATGTTCCAGGGCTACGGAGGACAAGACCAGACCTCCTAACCTGGATATAGCAACATGGATTATCAGTAAACACCTCATAATATACATGTTCCAGGGCTACGGAGGACAAGACCAGACCTAACCTGGATACAGGAACATGAACTATCAGTAAATGCCTCATAATATACATGTTCCAGGGCTACGGAGGACAAGACCAGACCTCCTAACCTGGATATAGCAACATGGATTATCAGTAAACACCTCATAATATACATGTTCCAGGGCTACGGAGGACAAGACCAGACCTCCTACCCTGGATACAGGAACATGAACTATCAGTAAACACCTCATAATATACAGCCTTTCTCACATGACCATGGCATCTTTTCGCCCTTCTCAACCACAGACTGTATACAAATAAGGACATTGCCACCGTGACATCACCAAGCTCCCAGGAACAGCTCTGGTCCGTGAAGATGGTGGCCAAGCTCTGGATTGCAAGTCACGTGACGCCCTGCAGCCCAGAAACAGAAATTCCCGTCCACCTACATAAAGTCAAAAATGTTTTACTCAAGTTTAACTTCATGAGCCAGTTTTTCTCCACAATCCACCAAGAGCTGTTTACTCTCTCTCTCTGGCTCTGGTCACTATAACTCTGGGCCTGGGCTCGTCACATGACCTTAGGCTGCACATCACGGAAGTAAAAGCAGGAAGAAAAGCCATGCTGTATTCAAGAAGACTTGAAACTAGTTCTTGAGAGCATAAAGTAGACTCATTTGGAAAGTGTTTACTGAGGTAATAAATCAAGTGAGAAGTAGCGTCGTTTTCCCATTGACCTCCATACAATCAGACTTCTTTTAGCAAACGGGTGACTGAGATAAAAATTCACCCCCTGTACAGTTGTCATGAACGGGGAAATTGTCCATAGAGACCAAAACCATTTTTTGAACCAGGCTCTAAGGGATAATGTAGAGCGAGCCGGTTATTGTCACAAAATAAACCCTGACAGGGTGATCAGGACCCTGATGCCAAGCGGAGGGGTTTGTCTCACGCTGTCCAGTGCGATTATTACACAGCTACTTACTAAAAATCTACGGTAATCATCTTTTTTGCCATCGGGTGTCACAAATGAGTTAAATTGATTAAAATTCAGCAGATTGATATGACTGGACGTGGTCCTCCAGTCTTTCAGAATGGTGTGCATAGCAACGGTCTACACGTAGCAGTGGTCTTTTATCCAGAAATAACAGACCGAGGAATGCTGTGATTGACCAATCAGAATCGAGCATTGAACAAAGCCGGCTAATGAACATGTTTCTGCTGTAAAGTTGGGCATTTTGACATGGGAGTCTATGGGGATGGACTTGCTTTTGCAGCCAGCCTCAAGTGGCAGTTCAAGGAACTTTGTCCGCTTAACATTTTTTGTCATGAGTTTATTTTTCTAAATAAAGGGATTATTTTGCTTTATAATGTAGTGTACCGGTATTATCAGGACTAGAAACGGAGCGTGTTCCTTTCTGCCTCGTCCTTCCCCATCTCCTCCTCATCGGTCATTTCTACCGTACCTCGTTGGTTTTTCCTCGAGGTCGCAGACGCAGCTCGTGCTTCTCACCCGGTCGCATGTGCAGCTCGCCCGCAGGCCTCGTCTGCACGACGTTTGACGCAGACTGTCGCCGCTGCCCGTTCATTTTGTATTTGACGCGTAGCCAGGTATCCCAGCATGCTTTGCAAGGCATCGAGCGGCGGACGGCAACGACTAGAGGAGGGGCCATTTTGAAATCGACCAATTGAAGACGGAAATACAGCAAAACAGCCAATCAAGCTGCAAGCACCAAGCGATCAGCAGGCAACAGCAAGTGTCTACACGTGACAAACGTTGCTGTAGTCTGGCCGGGGGGCATCAGCTGACCTGCCCTTCGTGCAGGCGCAGTTGAGCTGCGCCGCGCCATCCCGCTCTCCAATTATAGAGGATATGCACAGACGTCACTTTACTGCATTTAAACTGAGTGGCAGCTGTCACTCAGTGGGCGTGACCCTGCAGTGACTTTTGCCTCTGACGTCACATGCATACCCTCTATAGCAGGGCTATTCAACTATATTGTTCACGGGCCACATTGTTAAAAAGCTAAGGGCCCGCGGGCCGGACATTTCCATGAGCTATTATTATCATCAGCGCCACCACATCTTTTTAGATTTGACTACATTGCAAAAGTAGCCTAATCATAGCCTCATGGTCCATGTTTTGATTTTGTTTTGTAATTCGATTTTCTTTTCAGAAATAGAAATTAAAAACTAGTTACACATCAAAATCAATCCACAGATGAAAAACAGCAACAGGACTTATTTTTTTTCTGCTGATGAAACCTCTGTGTCATCGACGTTTGACATCATTTTGACATCGAGAGAGGGGGCAGAGAGACAGATATAGAGAGAGCGGGAGAGAAAGAGGGACTTTCCTCAGAACTGGTCGGCGGGCCAGTCTGACTTGATTGGCGGGCTGGATTTGGCCCCCGGGCCGCCAGTTGAATAGGCCTGCTCTAGGGTCGTGAGATGTTATGGTGATTTTAAGTTGCCTGTAATTTTTAGCTGAGGATTTATTCATTTGCATCAGTCATCAATGCTCTAATCCTTTGTTGTTAAAAATAAATTACATTTATTTTGGAGCAAAGTGCCCCTGATGACCTCATTATTTTGTCAGAAAATGTTAATGCACAAGTACTTTTTTTGACAGTAGGTTAAACCCCCATATGGGGGGGGTGTAATATTTTTATTTTGATCTGAATCGTTGCTTTGTTGGCTTTCCAGGGGGGAACTAGTCATTCAGTTAACTACCCCCCCCCCCCCCCCTCCCTTCTTGGTGCAGATAGTTTCTGGGTAAAATGACTGTCACGCACCAGATGGTTTGTTGCACAGAAGAACCAAACGTGGGAAGTCGTCCTTGGAAAGTGTTTGGAAAAGGACAGGTAGGCTACTTGGCAGGTGATGTGATAATAAACGTGTAATGAACCATCTGGTTGACTTCAACCAATCAGAAGAACGAGCCATGTATGACGGACATAGGACAGCGCCGAAGAAGACTCGTTCGTCATCAAGCCGCAGCCAGCTGAGCCACTGGACGGACGGACGGACGACCCGAACGGAGCATGTCTGTAGACGATTCTTGTCGTTTTTGTAACATAACTTTGCGCATAAACGGCACTCTTTCGCATACCGCAAAAATATTTGATCCAAAGAAGGTAACAAACGAGAAAAGTGTTTCCGAACGACTCACAGAATTAGGGTTAACTTTGTCTAAAGATAAGTCGAGATCCAGTCGCATTTGTTTGTGCTGCTATCGCTTGCTTGGGAGAATAGAAGATGCTTTTGCCATTATGAGAAAATGGCAAGAAGCAGAGAAAGAGACAACTCGAGAATCATCGACTTCAACCGAAGAGAGAGCACCTTACGAGGCAGCTGGAGAGAAACTGGACGGGGAGCCTTATCCACTTCTTTTATACAGCCATGCTTCAGAGACGCCAGAGTCTATTGAAAAAGTCTGTCCCAAACCCCCTGTAACCACGGTAACACCAAATCAGACCCCAACTGCGACCCAGATTCCTACTTGGTTGTTCAGGATGAGTACTGAGATGCCAACGCGGCGGAGTCGGACAGAGGTAAAAGCTGGTAATGTGGTATTCAGAACCATGCAAATTGTATATGGTTAAATGTAGAACTGATTTTTTTGCCTGTCAAAGGTCATCTATGCCAGTGGTTCTCAATCTTTTTGCACGTCAAGGACCCCTAAAGACAAACAGGGAGCAGAGCAGTGTGTTTGCAGCAGAGGGTCGCTCAATATCACTGATATGAAGTCAGCGTTCCGTGCGTAAATACGCGCCGAGCTCCATGCCGTGCGCGCCCCTGGCACTCAAATCTCCATGATATGCCTACATTAGATTGGCTATACCTTTTTGTGTGATGGTGAGTGGTGACGTCACATCATACAAAACTGCCCCGCCAGAAATGTCATACTAAAATCGCCACTGCATGGACCCCTATTTCACAAGATTTTGTGCTTACAGTTTCAGATTTATTTGTATCACCATTAGCTACAGCCAGTGTTGGGCAAGTTCGTTTCAAAATGTATACTATTACTAGTTACTTTCATTTGAAAGTAATAAGTTACTTTACAATAGGACTAGTAACTTATTACACTACTGATAGAGAATAGAATTCTATAATAACAGCAGTAGCAAAATGACATTGCGGCGATCAGCCGCCCAGGAACCATCCTGAAAAATAATTTCAACCGTCTTGAAGTCAGTGTAGACTGTCCAAAATTCGAAATGTCATCCTTTTCCTTTGTTAGTGTCATCTATAGTGGTTATTTGCATACATTTTAAACCCGGAAGTCAGAACACATCACCCCTGTCCTCCACTCACTCCACTGGCTCCCCATCAACCAATGCATCACCTTCAAACTCCTCCTCCTGGTCTACAAGGCGGTCAACCACACTGGTCCCACCTACCTTCAGGAACTCCTCCCCCCCAAGCCCCCCTTCCGGTCACTCAGATCCGACACCCTCAACCTGCTTGTTGTCCCCCGCACCAAGCTGGCAACGATGGGTGACCGCGCCTTCTCCACTCTGGGGCCACGCCGGTGGAACCAGCTCCCAGGAACTGTTCGGGCCTCTGAATCCCTCGCTGTTTTTAAACGAACCTTGAAACCCACCTGTTCTGCTCTGCTTTTTACTAGCTCTGAGCTTTTAGCTGTTTTTAGCTTGTTTTTATTTTGTCTTTTAGCTACTGTAAAGCACCTTGAGATTTGTTTTACATTTTAAAGTGTGCTATATAAATTAAAGCCATTATTATTATTATTATTATTATTAAACTGGAGCTCTGGATGATACCCGAATTTCCGATCTGTAATTCCGACCTGGACGACCGTCCAAATTCACTTGTTACAGGTTGGAACCCATTTTTTCTGGCGGTCTGAGTTGTCATGAACGTGGTATGAGTAGTAGTAGAAGTGAGGTAGTAATGTTAGCGGTTAGCGAACTCAGCAGCATCTTAGTTTTGTAAATATTTTAGTCTCATACATATTTGGAGGATTTCCCACTTTACCAAATGTGGTAAAGTGGCATGGGTGTTTAATTGTCACTTGTTGAAATGTTATCTTAATAATTTTGAGTGGATCAATTGTTTTGATGGATTGGTCTAATGACCTTTATCAATTGTTTAATTGAATATTGTGGAATATTATGATCCAGGTAACTAATGCTATGAGATAATTGATTACCAAACCAAATACTAAATGATGTCACAGTAGGAGCCAGCTGCTATGTAAAGGTGGAGGCTGCAGCTACGTGGGAGAGTTGCCATGAGCTCTGGTATCGGAATCGGTATCGGCAGATATCCAAATTCCGATATCGGAATCGGATCGGAACTGAAAAAAGTGGATCAGTGCATCTCTAATGTGAACCCTTTGGTTTGTCTTTCAGGTTATTATTAGCTACCCGGCTCATCCAGCGATCCCAAGGAAGTTGGTTTGTACAGAAAACACATCAGGGATTGTGGAAAACATTGCAAAGGAGAATTGGAGAAGGGCTGCCAATCTCATAGTCAGACACAAAGAACTTTTTGGACAACTCAAAGAAAATATCCTTGAAGTCATAGAGGATGAAAGCAAAACACTTTGTAGCCCAAACAGGGGTTTTATGCTGTGGCGGTCGTCAGCAGATGATTTAAAGGCATTTTCATTTACAAACTTGCAGTCAGATCTCCAGCGTTTGTCTCCGTTCATATTTTCTATATTTTCTCAAATCACCAATGAGTCTCTCCATGCCACTTGTGCTGCTGCTGCTATAGCTGTGAGAGGAAGGCAACCCCGCTTGTCAGCATTTGCATATTATGTGAATAGTGTTCTACAGCATGGTGTGACCAAGAAGAAGAAGACCGTTTTTAGAAGGCTAAGCAAACTGGGCATAACAACGACATATCAATATGCTGAAGAAAAACGAAAGGAGTTAGCAAACACCTTTGGCAAAGATTTTCGGCTAGACACTGAAATCGATTTTCGGCGAGCCACTGAAATGTCCCTCAACTCCCAAGAGGAAGATGGAAACACACACACTGATGATGCAGAGGGTGTGGCTGGAACAAGCACACTAAGTCACACTGCGAGGGTCCAGGACAAAGAGAGGGACCTGGGGAAAGGTATGCAAAGCATCATGCTTTCACTGGAATTATATTGTGATGATATGAAGATATTTTAATACCGTGACACATTTCTGCTGTCAGAATTGATGATTACAAGCCAAATTTTGCTTAAAAACTCAGATAAAATGATGCATGCGGGGTTTTTCCTTGCTCAAAAGGAGGTGGAGGTGGTACTAGAAGCCTGACCGATAAGGGAATTTTAAGACTGATACTGTTTTTTTTTGTGGGGGGAAATTCGCCGCTTACCAATAGGCGGCCGATGCTTTTTTAAACAAATAACTTTATTAAAGAATATTTAACATTAAATTGCCAACACATCAGCGTATTGCCGCAATTACAAATGACAAAATCCACAGAGTGCAATGCTTGCTAGAAAATGGTGTTTTCCATAATGTTAAGAGCTGGAGGTGGCCAACTCTGAACTCTCTATACAGGAACAACCCTGGTAGAGAGAGGTAGAGAGACAGAGGGAGAGAGAGAGAGAGAGATTCTGACATTAATGTCCATTAAAAATCCACCTGGACTCAAGGATGAACTGATTAGATTTTGGTGGTCAATGTTCAAGGTCACTGTGACCTCAGGAATGCCATTTCCAAGCTTGTTAACGCAATATCTGAGAAACGCCTTGACGGAATTTCTTCCAATTTGCCTCAAACGTCGACTTGGACTCAAGGATGAACTGATTCGATTTTGGTGGTCAAAGTTCAAGGTCACTGTGCCCTCAAGAATGCTATTTCCAAGCTCGTTAATGCGATATCTCAGGAACGCCTTGATGGAATTTCTTACAATTTGGCTCAAACGTCGACTTGGACATAAGGATTAACTGATTAGATTTTGGTGGTCAAGGTCACTGTGACCTCACGAACACTATTTCCAAGCTTGTTAATGTTGATATCAATCTCAGGAACGCCTTGATGGAATTTCTTCCATTTTGGCTCAAACGTCGACTTGGACTCAAGGATGAACTGATTAGATTTTGGTGGTCAAAGTTCAAGTTAACTATGACCACAACCACCCGTTTCACGCACGTTAACGCGATATCTCGGGAACACCTTGAAGGAATTACTTCAAATTTGGCTCAAACGACCACTTGGACTCAAGGATGAACCGATTCGATTTTGATCGTTCAAGGTCACTGTGACCTCACCAACGCCATTCTGTAACTCATTAATGCGATATCAATTTCTTCGAATTTGGCTCAAACATCAAAGTCTGGACAGACGTGGATGTCGACTGCTCACTTGCTGGCGGAGGCATATATCCGCGGTGCAGTAGTTCTAGTTTCTTTTCTTTTTCTTTATACAGAGGAAACTACCCAAAGCATCTCAGAGGATAATTTGAAAGAGAAGAGCGAGCGAAGAGAAATTGAAGCCAACAAAATCTTCCTCAGCTCCCCAAAGGAAGATGGAGACACAGACACTGCTGAAGGAGTGGACAACACACGCAGCAACATGGATGCAGAGGGAGCGACTGGAACAAGCACACTGAGTGACACCACGAGGGACCTGGACAAAGCAAGCGACCTGGACAAAGCTATGCAAAGTATGGAGCAGTTTGTCTCGCCAGGTGAGAAGGGCCAGGCATTAAGGTTGTTATGTAAGGGATAATGTACAGCAAGCTGGTCATTATTGGAAAATAACAGCCTGACAGGCGGAGGTACCTGATCAACCTTATTACATGGCTACCTACTAAATAAATAAATTATTTGACACAAAATATAACGACAACCATTTTATTGATTTGAAAAAGATTTCATTGCTTCCGCCAGGAAAATAGTCTGGTTCCTGCTTGCCGGCGTGGCATTGCAGTTAACTTGACACACCTGGAAACAATGGAGAAGGAGGAATTAAGGAGTCCAGTTCTTTGAAAAAAGCCAATGTGAGGAATATAGGAAGGTTTTGACACAGATAAGAGGAACCTGGGAAGTGAAACCATGAGTTTATACGGCCTATCATGGACAAAGGCAGGATTTTCCAGTTTTCTATACATTGTTTAAGTCTTAAAACAAAATCACCAAAATTCAACTTAAATATTAATTTAGGATCTCTGGGTATGGTCAAGCCAAGATAGGTGAGGTGGTCCTTTGCCAATTTGAATGGGAGATTTTCCAGGAAACCAGGAGTGAAGACATCAGAGAGAGGCATAAAGTCACTCTTTGTCCAGTTAATGTGTATCCGGACAGCTTACCGAAGGAGGTGATTAATTCTAGGAGAGAGGGGATTGATTGTTCTGAGTTATGTATGGATAATATTACATCGTCGGCGTACAAACTAATACGTGTCTCTCAACACCTCTGACCTTCAAGCCTGCAATATTTGGGTGACCACGTATTTTTAAGGCAAGGGGCTCGAGCGCGACGGCGAGGAGGGCCAGCGAGAGACGGCAACCCTGCTGAATCGAGCGAAGTAATGGAAACCTGGTTGACATTGGTTATAACTGAACATGTTGGATTAGCATATATGAGCGTTACCCAGGATATGAATGAATCGCCAAACCCGAATCTGTGCAGTGACTCGAACATATAAGGCCACTCAACCTGATCGAACGCCTTCTGTGCATCAAGTGATAAAATCTCTTCACCCTTGGTCTTACTGTGATCCGCGTATATGGTGTTAAGGAGGCGTCTGACATTGAAAAAAAGAGAACATATTCCGGATGAACCCTGTCTGATCAGGGTGAATGATGGATGACATGTTGATTCAACCGGGTAGCCAGCGTTTTAGTGATTACCTTTCTGTCAAAATTCTGGAGCGCTATGGGTCTGTAACTGGCCGGGTCTACCTCCTCCTTCCCCTTTTTTAAAATGAGGGTGATGTTAGCTTCATACAGTGTTTTAGGGAATATTTTGTCCTTTTTAGAGGTAGATGTCATTCTGAGGAGGAGTGGGGCGAGAATGTCGCAGAATTTCTTGTAAAATTCAGCGCCAAATCCATCCGGCCCAGCTGCTTTGCCTGATGGGAATGATTTAATTGCAGATATCATTTCTTCCAATGTGAAATCAGAATCTAATTCCTCACTGGCAGTGTCATCAATAGCCTTTTTTACACAGATACCGCAATATTGTCGCAAAGAAGAGCCGCCATTAACCCGACTTTGTCTTTTTATACAGAACCTACAGTAGTCTCGCTTGCCAGACTTCTCTCCGTTTCACGCTGTAACCGTGTAGGAGAGAGGATTGCTGCTTTTACTCTCACTCTGATCTAATAGGAAAAAAGGCTCTGTTATCTTTACAACCATGCACCGAAAGTACCAAGCAGGCCTGCTTTATTGCACAATCTAAATCTTCGTTAAAACTTCGTCAACGCAGGGAGTGGAAAGGGATTTGCCTTTGCTCTGACTGAAATGGTCGGAGCCAATGGCAGAGCTTACAGGGATTTCCTTCCTCTGCCGCACCAATGACGGAGCTTAGACCCACAGCCTGCTTCCAGGCAGTCGGGCTACGCAGAACCAAACAAGAACGCAGTTGCCGTGTAAAAGGAAGGCACTAAAGCAAAAAAGTTGTCAGTTTTATGCAGGGAGCATTGCCGTGTAAACAGGGCCTCAGCCTGTTGAGTATCTCTTTATCACAAGAGGTCCCTTTCAGTGTGAAACTTCACACCCAAGACTTACTCTTTTAAAGAATTCCTCAGATTTACACCAAATGTCAGGATTTTGACCTGCATTCAACACTAGTAAATTTCCATATACATTGATTTTTCAGCAGAAAAAAAGTGGAGTGTTGAGTATCTCTTTAATGCATTTTTACAGTATGTGTGTTGGTGTTCATGATTTGTATTTGTATTACTGCAGTAGTATTTGTGTCAATGCTCATTGCTAATTTTCAGTGTCCATTTCTACATCATGTGTTAAGATTCTTTTTCTTTCTTTCTTTTTTTTAAACAGAGGAAGCTATCCAAAGCACTTCAGAGGACAATTTGAAAGAGAAGAGAAAGAGAGGAGAAATTGAAGGAGTGGAGGAATGTACCAGTTTGAAAGGGGGGAAATCAATTCATTGTAAATAAGAGTAGAAAATGTATTTTGCTGCTGATGTGAATAGAATCAATCTACTATGGAGCAGTGATGTATCAGGGAACACCCACATAGGTCGCAGTACATTGTTATATGCTGATTTCGTTTTACAACCACCTGCTAGTTTAATTACACATCCTTAAATTACAGTAGGTGGATTGGAGAGTGAAAAACCTCAAAGAATCCTTATGGCTACATAAGTGTGGGAGTGGAGCCTTGAAATATAACTACATATTTTTCTATCTATTTGTATTTAATAGTTTTGCATGCAGTTCTATATCAGAACAAGTTATGTTTCTGTCTGTAACTTCCCATGTTTTGTTCTATTATCACAAAGTAAAATGCCACACTTTAATTAAAGCTTCTAGCATCATTATTTGAAAAAGAAAATAAATTTTAACCAGTGGAAAGAAACACGACAGTTTTGAGCAACACTCATGTTTTAGATGCGCGGCTCTTTGCAGGTGAATGATCGCCCCACATTGTTTTTATTCTGTGAATGAGCTCATGTGCATGTGCCTGCGTGTGCATGCTCAGGACACATCGGGATGGAGCTTTGAACTTGTCTATATCAAAGTCAGCTTAAGTTTTCTCTCTGCATTTCACATGCCATCAGTGTGTGTGTGGCACACACACACACATCCATATGAACATTTTAGCTGAAATTATTTATCCCATTGGGCTGTAGTGGCCCATATGGGAGTGCACATTTTTGAGTCCCGGGGCCAGAAATGAGCTGAGGTACTGAAGTGTGAAAATCCTTGATATAAGCCCCAATCCCCCCCCGCCCCCAATGTCAAAATTCATGGCCATTTGACCATTTATATTACATTTATAACAATGCGAACACAGAAAATTACATTGATTTAGCCCAAAATGTACCAACCATCTATGAGGGTTCACTAAGTTCCAGTGGGTTTATTGGTGCAGCTGGCATATTTAGTTGTTGGTTAGCATACACCCAAGCTACATTTGGAAAGCTAAAGCAAGCTATTATGCTTTTTTTAATTTTTTAGCAAGCTATTAAACTAGTAGAAGCAAGTAACATCAGAATATTTTCTGAAACTTGTTTTCATACTGTATTTATACTGTATTTGATGGAAAACAAACGTTTGAACCCCAGACCCCACTTGAGAACCGCTGACCTAGACCACATCATTCATTGCAGCATACTGTATCACTCTTATATATGTCCTTTATTTACACATTTAAATACATGTCATCAAAATGCACTCTGGCAGTTTAAAATGAGCAAACTGAATTGCAGTGCACAATACATATTAAATATTAAAATTCGTTCAATATCTAAAAATCACAGTAAAGCCAGAAACACAGTAACACAGGATTGCTCTTATTTGTGTCCATTCAGCAATCTGACCATGGAGGGTATAGGACTCTTTTTGTAGCGCTGTTTTACACTTGATGTCTCTCAGCCGTGCTCCTTGTCTTGTCCTTGCTCCTTCTCTCTCAGCGCACGTTGGTGGGAGCCAGCTTGAGAAATCTGTGGAACTTTGGAGTTTGAGTGCAAAGTTCAGGCACAGCTCCTCTCGTCTCTTCTGCAGAGGTTGGATGTTGAGGGTCTGGCAGGCCTCAGAGTAGGATCTGTAGTCAGAACCCAGGATGATCATGAGTGCCCTTTTTTGGACTCTTTCTAGGGCCTGGTTCTGTTTGCTGGTTATGCTGAAGTGCCAGACGACCGCCGCATACTCCAATACTGGGCGGATGTACGTTGTATACAGTGTCTTCAGATCATCTGTTGGGATGCCAAACTTTTGCAGTCTCTTTAGGATGAACATGCGTTGATTTGCTTTTTTTGTAGTTGCATTCACCTGCATGTCCCATCTTAAGTCTGCCTGCACCCACAACCCAAGCAGCTTAGTGGCTGGCACGCTCTCTAACACAGCGCCACCAATACTCAGGTCGGGGAGGGGGGGTGGCTTCTTTGCAAAGCAGACATTGAGTACTTTGCACTTAAGGGGGTTCAGTTTCATCCTGTTTGCCTCTGTCCAGGCTGATAGCTCATCCAGATCATTTTGCATGATGCTGGGTTCCTTTATCTTTCTAACCTCTAATAGATTTAAATCATCCACAAACTTCCACCTTTCCGCTCTTGCTGATAATGAGGCACCATTTATTTTAGCAAGGAAGAATAGTGGACCCAAAATTGTCCCTTGTGGTAGGCCACAGGAAAGAGTGATCCATTCACAAAGGCTAGTTTGATACCTCACACGCTGCCGTCTTTCTGTCAGAAAGTTGCACACCCATGGAGTAGCTCTGGGCGAACTCCTAACTTCCACAGGTCAGCAACTACTGTGTGGTCAACTCTGTCGAACGCTTTAGAGAAATCTGTAAGAACTAAGCTGCACACTGTTCCACTTATATCTGCTGCCTCACATAATTTGTGATAGATATTTACAAGGCAGTGGGTTGTAGATCGTCCCTTCAAACAGCCAAATTGCTGTGAGTCTATGTTTTGTGCCATATCGCTCATAATCCAGTTAGCCACATGCTTTTCCGCAGCTTTTGCAAGCAAAGATGTAAGAGATACCGGCCTTAGTTGGTCTAATGTTGGCGGTTTCACCTTTGGAAGAGGGACAGTTGTGGCCTCCTTCCATTGCACTGGTACTTGACTGGTACTGGTACTCTTGTTAGTCTTTGCAGTGAATATCTTGTGTGAAATTACGGCAGGTGTACAGCTACAGAAAACCAATATATTGGGACTGAACAAAACATTTCTTCAAGTGTTCCAGGCGTTTTGCACGATCCTAAAACCTCTCAAAACCTGGAAAATGACCAAACTGCGTTCCCGTACTCCTTCAGACCCATGAAAACATCAGGCTGATCAGCAACATCCATCAAATGAGTTTATTGTCCTTTGTCATTATTTTCAGGGACAACACATTTGACATGTAAAACAGGCGTCATGTCAGCCAGCTGAAGCAAAATGTCAACCAGGATTAACACAGAAGTCCATTGACATAATACTCAGTGTCAGTCTGTCAGCTTTCTGTATAGTAAACAAGTATTGAGGTACAGTAAGTTAACCAGGCAGTCAGTTGTCACAGGAATTAAACATGAACCAACACGATCCCACAGACACAATCTCAGCTTATTAGAACAAAAAACACACTGGAATTCATTCCAGTTAAAATAGCACTTTGTGTAAAGTTTGAATGTCATATCGTATTTTACAAAACCAATATTTTTCAGAATCTAATAGTTTCAGATGACGGTTGGATTTCTGACAAAATGGCTGGCCGAGTAAAATTCAATTATCATAAGCTTATTTTAGAGGTGTGACCAAGTCAACTTTGCTCCAGTCCCAAGTCTAAATGTAGATTACCAAGTAAAGTCCTTGTCATTAATGTCAAGTCCCAAGTCTAAATATAGATCACCAAGTCAAGTCAGAACAAATCAAGAGTCAATTATCAATTTCATATCTTTAAGAAATAAATGTCTAGGAACTTTTACTTAGAACCCTTTTCAAGTCATCAAAGTACAAGTTAAAGTTAAGTCCCAAATCACCAGAACCCAAGTCAAGTCTGATGTCTTCTCTTCACACATCAATTCAAGTCTCAAGAAATTAAAATTGTGACTTGAGTCTGACTCGAGTCCAAGTCATGTGACTCGAGTAACCAACTTCTGCCTTATTTCTATTGGACGTCATTTTTCCAAATTTGCACATGCACAGGCCAATTTTGTGTGTGATTGAATCTGAAGATTTTGGTAATTGTTTAATTTGATGTATACTGATGATGGCTGGGCGTTATGACTGTCAGTAGCTGAAGATCACACTTCACAACATCAGATACCACAACATGTGAAGATTTCATTTTCTTCCCCCAATTCTCAAACTGTCCAAAACCCTGGAAATGCCCGAATCCATTTTCCATCCTTTTTCCAAACTCGTGTTGAAACCCTGACCATAATACTGAAAACTCATTCAGATTGTCTAGGAAACCCAAACCTTTCTTTTCCCCAACTGGTTTAGCTTTTACTTGGCATTCCTCATGGACAGGTGGAGGAAAATCGGACTTCAGAGCGACGTTTCCTTACTGCTTTTTGCATAAGCATTCTTTTTACCTTTGACATAAAAAAGGTCCTAACACAATACATCAGACAAAACAAAAATAATCTGTACAAGTACTTCTTTGTCGGTGTTTGTCACAGCAGTGCACAAACCACCGGAGAGAAACACAAACACTATTCTTCTTTAAATCCAGGCATCTGGATGTCCGGTTCATAGTCGGGTCCTTTCTGTGTTAACTCGGACATCAGTAGGATGTACGGTAGTGCTGTGAGTGTGCGTCTGGAGAAAACATGTGCTTTGAAGTCAAAAAGGTCCATCTGAAGCTCCTTCAGTGGAGAAGAGACTGAGTGCTCGTTATCTTGAGTTCAACCTTCTTTGAAATACAGTCATGTTCCACAGTCACTCACACTGGACACACTGTCACACTGGACAAGAATGACTGGCAGTCTTCTTCTGAAGGGAGGAACATGAGCGCTGATATCTGCAACTATGCTGCCTGTGTGCAGACCCCAGAGAGGAAGCTGCACCTATTTTCTTTTTAACAGCGGTATTCTCCGTTAATTTGCCCAGGGTGTTCAGAACAGACTCCATTTCGGAGTCACAGCTTCCAAAGACTTTTCTGCTGTGTTGTTTTATTGTTTTATATTGGACAGTATGAAATGGCTCATCTCTGGCTGGCAGGGGTCACTGAGTGTGTGTGTGTGTGTGTGTGTGTGTTTGAGACAGAGTGTGTGTGTGTGTGTGTGTGTGTGTGTGTGTGTGAGAGACAGAGCAGGGGGGAGAAACCTGCCTGTGTGATCCCCCGCCCTTCTCGCATTCCAACTGGCCGTGTCCATCATCCTGAAGCGCTGAGGGTGAGTAAAGGCCCCACCCTCTTTATGTGACCTTCTCATGTTGGATCTGATAGTAACATGCCTGGGAGGGAAGAGGAGGACACATTAAATACGCACACACACACACAATATACCAGACCTGGGCATTATACGGCCCAGGGCCCAGAACCGACCCTCATGATGGTTCTGCCTGTCCCGGGAGGTCTAAGACAAACCACACCATTTTACTTATGAAGCTAAAAACATCAAATGAGGTGACCTAAATTGGCTGTTGTATGTGTGTATATATGTATACATACATACATACATACATGCATACATACATACATACATATATATATATATATATATATATATATATATATATATATATATATATATATATACATACATACATACATATATATGTATATATATATATACATATACCGGTATATATAAACACACACTCTCACACACACACACACACACACACACACACACACACACACACACACACACACATACAAAGTGTACAGGCAACATACTGTGCGGTTAGATAGAAATCTGCTGTGCTGTAAGTAACTTACAATGCAACATTTTGGCCTTTAATTGTAGAGAATTTGAGCTGTAAATTTCATGTCAATGGGACTTACAGTGTAGGAGTTACAGGCTTTCACATTTAGAAATGTTGACCTTTACTTATAGCACCCCCATCAGGTCAGTCAGTATTTTTTCAAACAGGAGAACAAAGTTTGGTCAAAATCAGACAAATATTCAACATTTTTGTCGAGATTTCTCCAAACCTGCATAAAAACCCTCAGCAGTGCAATCATGCTGCCTAAAACCCATCCCTGGTTTGACGAATGTGATGTACTGTATGTGGGGTGTGTGTGTGTGTGTGTGTGTGTGTGTGTGTGTGTGTGTGTGTGTGTGTGTGTGTGTGTGTGTGTGTGTGTGTGTGTGTGTGTGTGTGTGTGTGTGTGTGTGTGTGTGGTACCTTGAGTGTGGTGAACATGATGCCATGCTCTCCATGCTGCACACAGGGGTCCATCAGGTCCTCGATCAGGCTGACCTCTGAGCCCAGGTTCCTGATTCTGAGGACGACACAGCGCTCCATCAGAGAGACCACACAACAGAACCACATATGATGTGAGCTGTGAGAAGTGTGTGCAGGGTTCCTACACATTTTCAATACAAAAGAAATCCATGCTTTTTACCTGACCTTGTTTTGTTTTCAAATGTTTGCCTTGTGTTCAATATGATTTACACAGATAGACATCTTGAACCTGCTAACTAGATTGTATAGATGGAGATTGTTCTTCACTGTGACAAATATCAGAATATGTGAGATGATTGGCAGGGTCCCTACACACTTTCCATTTTAAAATCCCATATTTTCCCCAGACCCTATGTTCTTGAGTGGATTTGATTTTGGTGGGTATTTGATATAATGCATTATATGGGTAATTTATGCTCAATTTTTATCCAAAAATAAATGTGTCTATTTCAAACGATATAATTGTTACTCCCCAGTGTGCCCACTGCCCACATACTTCCATGCATCTTTCACATTGATGGCAATACACCCACTAGTGGGCAGTAGTGAGTCAAATGTGTGAGTGTGTGTGTGTGTGTGTGTGGAACTGCTTCGTTTCTTCCATATTCATAAGCTTGCAGAAAACGTGCAGAATTACACATGAAATGAATGCAGAGTACGGAGAGAAAGCTCTGTCCCCATATCCATATTTAACGTTGAGCATAATTGGGCCTTAATAACAGCATCCCTCTATCTTCACATTATTCTTCACATCAACAAAAACTGTGGACTCTACAACATAAAAGCTATAACGTTTTTTATAATTTTCCAGACCTGCGTAGTGTGTGTGTGTGTGTGTGTGTGTGTGTGTGTGTGTGTGCTGACCGAGCGCGCAGCACCACGTAGAGGAAGACGGGGAAGAGGTCATCCATGGACCAGAGGAAGTCTGGCTTGAGCAGAGACAGAACCTGCTGGGTGATCTCCTCGAACGTCTGCTGGATCACCGAAAGCTTGTCCGACGGCGTGAACGTTGTGCTGCAAACAAAATAAAACCATAACAAAATGAAACCAAAGGGCTCTTCTCCTTCTTCATTTCGGGGGCGTTCTGAAGAGGAAATCTATAAAAAGGCCCTTCCATGATACTGAGATATAAAAGTGAATAATAACAAGAAAAGAAGATGCTCAAACAGTTGTTTTGGACATCACACCTTAAAGGAGAACTTCACCTAAAAACAATGTCGATTTATTTTGTACATGATCTCACACATATCTGAAAACTGTAAACAGTTCTGCAGGCATTCATTTAGTTTGACATTTATTGAGAGTTGATTTGAGTGAAGTGTGGACCAGTGATGTCATCACAAGACAAAAGACAATGATTCAGTGCCTTCTGATGACATTACTGGTCCAAACTGAACTCAAATCAAATCTCAATAACTGTCAAATTTTAATTATTTAAATTTAATTTAATTTTAATTTCTGCAAAACTGTTGAATTTTCAGATATATGTGATATAATGTGCAAAATAAATCAGCTTTGATTTTCAGTAAAGTGTCCCTTTAACGTTAGCACGATTATTTAAAATCAAAATTACCCCAAACTTATTTTTATACTCACAAAAACAGACTCTTAACTCACTTTTAGAGGCCAATGTTAGGAAATGGTTGCCAAAAATGTCCAATATTTTAACTTAATACATTTGTGAACTTGTTTAGGTATGATGAGAAAAACATAAGACTGAACTTTTGAATAGACAAATGAAAAAGAAAGTCAATAAAGTCTACCTGATCTGTTGTAGCGTTTCCACTGCGGAGGCGAAGCAGGCATCCTTGGTGCTGGAGAGGACCTGAAGGACAAACATCTGCACATTATGTTGGGCACTGTCTGAAATTAGGCTAGTCTGATTCACCTGCTCAGAACAGGCAAACTAAGAATGCACCTGCCAAGAATCATTTTTACCAGCCAATTTATTAGACATTGTATTGAACCAGGTACAGTGTTAATTTGAAACTTTACACAAGGACAGTTTCTGAAAGAAACGACACAATAGCGTTTCCTTCACACCTTCTCCTTCACACCTTCTCCGTTTACATGAGCGCTGTTGAATTTTTAAAATGCCGTAATGTACATGCCAGGTCGCTAGGTGGCAGTGTGATCACCTTATTGTTTGCCCATACAAGGACGCTTCTGCATGACGTAATTTCATAATCGTCTTTCCGGTTTTAAACACTGAAGTAGAGTACGCTTTCCGCAGTCATTTAGACTTGCCAAAAAGCTTTTTTCAAGCTAAAAAAAAACCCAAACTGTTTTAAAGTTTTAATATTTGTCGGGTGAGAATGTAACATATATGTGACCAGTTTATCAGAATAACGCCTATTGGAAATCTTTAACGAGCAGCGAGGACCAGGAGCGCTGACTGTGATCTGTCAAACCCTACTGTAGGCTACTGGCAGTGAGAAAACACTGTCGACGTGCTTTTGTAACTAACGTTAAATGCCGACCGGGTACAGCCATCGGCTCCTCGCAGCAGTAACGTTCTGAACATGTAACTGAAGTTGGCCGCAGTGTAGCTTAATTCTGAATGTTGCCAAACTTCATTCATACTGACCTTTTATTTGGTTGCCAACTCGCGCACGGCTATGGCGTAATCGCGTGTGTCGCGTGTGTAGGCACGTCAGAGTTTCTGAAATGTGCCGTTCCAAAGCGATTACATGGAGCCCTCAGCGGGAAGCGGTGTCAAACAATTTCACTCTGGAGGGTGGTTCCAAAATGTGTCGTTTCCTAAGAGCGAATTCGCCGTCGCCGTCTAAAAGGTAGGGACTAACGATAAAATAATTCCCCGTTTCCATAGGAAACCGTCCTCGTGTAAAGTGCCCCGAGGACGTTTAGAGAATAGATTAGGTTTGTGAGTGTAGAGTGTGAAGCAAATTAAATACCAGAGATGTTTATTTTAACTTACTTGCACAAGTTTGTACATTTTCCTGGACTGTGCAAATAAAGTCAACCAATCAACTAAACCATACCTGCTGCTTCTCCCCCAGTGTAGGCATGGAGACGGGGATGGAAATGGGCCAAAACTTTCTGAGGACACAAAAGCAGGACGGAGACAATATTATGGACCTGCCGCATTACTGTCATGCACACCCTCTTGTGTCATATTGTGGGGCAATTCGCTCTCAAAATAAAATTAATACAAAATTGCAAGTGTTTCCCTGGAAATACATGGGGTCTGACTAATAAATGGAAAGCAATTTTTCAGATCCAGTAGACTCCTGTCCTGTGTAATGAAACCTAGTCTACTACTCCAGCAAGTAGCCTGACCCTTATTAACAGCCTAGCAACAGAGATGAGAACTAGTCCCTGTGGAGTCAGAGCCAGCCAACTTGAGCTAATGGTTTCTAAAGATCGTGATTTCTCAAAACTGAACAAATACCACACATAAACACAAAACTGCTTTGCTACCTCAATCTTGTTGTAACCAAGATAACTGGCGATTATTATTATGTGTATTTTTTCTATTAACAGATTTAGCAACTACGTTAGCGAATTTCACATGTATTTTTAAGCTAGCTCGCGGTATGTCACCGACTCATGAGGATGGCAGAGCGTCTAGTAACATCAATGCTGAATGGCGGAATACTATTTCAGTGGCAACTGGCGAGGCATTTTTTCATTTGAGCATGGCTGAGTCATAGGTGTGCTGTCATGCTGATTTCTAAATGTTTAGTTGACCGATCAGATTTCTTGGTGGGAATGCGACGTACTGCTGGACCCCCAGGAAGGCGAGCAGGGCGAGGTCGGGCTGCTTGTTGAGGCGGAGGACACAGTCCCAGTAGACGTCGTCCTCCCTCTCCTTGTCCAGAGCGTACAGCGTGAAGAGGGGTGGGTAGAGACGCGGCAACAGCACGGGCAGCAGCAGGGCCCAGCTGCTCACCACACGCCTGCATGGGACGCACGCACGCACGCGCGCACACACACACACACACACACACACACACACACACACACACACACACACACACACACACACACACACACACTCACACTCACACTCACACACACACACACACACACACACACACACACACACACACACACACACACACACAATGGCACCAGTATGGCACTTGTAATTCCATGTCTTCACTCCATACAATAACAAGCGAGCGATGTGGAGTCTTTACCCAGGTTTGGGTGACTCCAGCTGGGAGTCATTCGAGCCTGGCTCCCTCTTGTCCTGGAGCTCTGTGGATGGCTCTGGAATCAGACCGCCCTCTTCTGGCAGGTCAGGGAACAGGAACCTAGAGGACACACAGCCACAATCCCATTTAATAACGTATACAAAAATGGTGACAATCATCACCTCCATACCCAATGTAGATATATCACCTATAAAAAGATGTGTGAGAAAGTTTAAAATATAATAGGAATTGAGCTCATCTGGTTTCACCTCTTTCTATCATGTATGATACACATTTAATACACTGGACATTCATATCACATGATGGCAATAGGCTCGTATCCCTTTGTCAGCATGTGAAAAAGTAAATTTCCCAGAATTAAGTGTTTGTATTGATTGCTATATTTTTCCTGTAGCTTATTAAGCCACTAACCAGTTCACCTCCAGGGACTGATTGATTGATTCATACACAAACAAAAGAAGTTCACCTGTAATTATCCATTTATCTACCCATCCTTCATTCACATCACATGAATCTAGGGGTGCACGATATACGGTATATATATTATATATATATATACACACACATATTGTAGCAAATAACCCTAACCCTCGTCTATAATAATATCTATAAAAAAATGATTTGTTTACAAGGAAAACTCCTTTGTCATTGTGTTTTATCTGCGGACCAAGCAGCCAAAGGCTTTTGCTTCTATAAAAGCCTTTATTTTTGTATTGAGTCATGCACTTCAGAGTCAGACGTGTTTTTTCTTCTTTGTCTTTTCTTGTGTTCACATTCACAATAGTGATGTCAGTTAGATTTGGTTAGGTCAGAGCTGTGGAATGGTAAATCATCCATCTTTGCTCACTACATCTTAGCCTTTCCTACCGTCAGGTGTGCATAAACTACAGGTTAAGAACTTATTTATAAAATGCGGAAATGTGAAATTATGGGTTAGCTTATATCAGCCATGATGAGAAGCACGTAATTATGGGTTATCGGTATCAGCTAAAAAAATCTATATTGTGCATCTCTACAGTAATGTGTGTGCAGTGTGTTGTGTGAGACAGTAATGTGTGTGCAGTGTGTTGTGTGAGACAGTAATGTGTGTGCAGTGTGTTCTGTGAGACAGTAATGTGTGTGCAGTGTGTTGTGTGAGCTACCTGACGATGTGGAAGATGCGGCTGAGGTAGGACTTGATCTCATTGACGGCCTGCGGCAGGAGGCGGCGGTTAGCCCCCACGCCCACGTAGGTCATCCTGTAGACTGCCACCAGGGTCTCAAGCAGCCGGCCCAGAGGGTGCAGGGGGGTGTCACATGCCTGGGGGGGGACCATACGTTAGGTGTTTTACTCTTTTTGTTTGTGAAATCTATTTAATGCCTTTTGTTGATTGATCGTTGTCATCCATTTGCTTTGGCAACTTGTCATGCCAATAAAGCAACTTGAGCATTGAAATTGACACGCACGCACGCGCGCACACACACACACACAGAGGAGCTCCCGTCTCTTCTTTCATTTGTTGTTTTCACAATTTCCATACTTTTTGAAAAAATTCCATAATGAAACTTTTTCTGTCTATGGGGATAACTCACCTTGATGAGGTAGAGGTGGATAGTGTGGTATCTGTCCATGGTGATGGGCCCCACATGCTGGGGGATGACCTCCAGGCTCTCCAGCGTTCTGCTGTGGCTCCGGGACAACAGCTCCGGACTGACACAAACACACACACAAATCAGTTGTTCATACACCTAACAGCACTCTATTCCTGCCCCAAGAGCGGCGTTACTCTCAACTATCACTGTCGCTCTCAATTTCTGTCACTTTAAAAACATTTCTCTATAAACGTGTCTTTAATTTATTTTATTTTATTTTGCATACATACATTATGCACAACCAATTAGGCTTCAGGTCTTATCAATGGAAGGTCTTTGGCGCAGAATCAGATGACGCGCGACTATACAGCAGGCGCCCACAGAACATTAGAACGTTTGAAATAGAACACCAACTGTGAAACAGATATAACTAGAAATCCCGCATCGTGGTTGTATGCCTCCCTAGCTATGGCCCATTTTCCCTAGCCCCACCCCTTACTGATCACGGCCCCTCCCACCACCCACATCCCCATAGACATTCCCCCAAACCACCCCTCGAATTCCGACTCTCTAGGACCTTCATATCCCTAGCTACATCCCCTTTTCCCCAGCCCCGGCCTCCTTCCTTGACCACCTCCCACCACCGACCACTCACCCCTAGCCACTCTCTCTAGCCACCTCTCTACGACCTTCCTATCCCTAGCTACATCACATTTTCCCTAGCTCCTCCCCTTTCCCTCACCACGCTACCTCCCACTACCCACACCCCCTACCGACCACTCAAATCCCAGCTCTCTATGACCTTCCTATCCCTAGCTATGGCCCCTTTCACCTAGCCCCAACCCCCTTCCTTGATGGAACAGACATGCAGCCACAGTGACCTTGAACTTTGATGACCAAAATCGAATCAGTTCATCCTGGCATCCAAATGGAGGGCTGAGCCAAATTTGAAGCAATTCCGTCAAAGCGTTCCTGAGATATCACATTAACAAGCTTGGAAATGGCGGTCGTGAGGTCACAGTGACCTTGAATTTTGACCTTTGACCACCAAAATCTAACCGGTTCATCCTTGAGTCCAAGTGGATGTTTGAGCCATTTCCCTAGCTCCGCCCCTTTCCCTCACCACGTTCCCTCCCAACACCCACACCCCCTACCCACCACTCGAATCACAGCTCTCTATGACCTTCCTATCCCTAGCTATGGCCCCTTTTACCTAGCCCCAACCCCCTTCCTTGATGGACCAGACAGACATGCGGCTACAGTGACCTTAACCTTGGTCTTTTGACCACCAAAATGTAACTGGTTCATCCTTGAGTCCAAGTGGATTGTTTGAGCCAAATTCAAAGCGTTCCTGAGATATCGCGTTAACGAGCATGAAAATGGCATTTGTGAGGTCACAGTGACCTTTAACTTTGACCACCAAAATCTAATCAGTTCATCGACGTTGAGTGCAAGTGGAGGTTTGAGCGAAATTTGAAGAACGGACGGACAACCCGAAACCATATGCCTCTGGCTCGGCTATCGCAGACGACGGAGGCATACAAACTGAAGGGGGCTTTAATTCCATATTTTATACAGTCTATGAATGTGACAAATTACTTTTTAAGCTAACTTTGCTCATCGCTTCAGACGACAGACAGAATGAATGCAAACAAACCGACTCAAACAGCAGAATGAGAAAATCAGACAGACAGACAAAGAGACAGAAGCACAGAGAAAAGGGTGTGTGTGTGTGTGTGTGTGTGTGTGTGTACCTGTCCTGGATTTGTCTGCGGCTGGTGGTCAGGGCCACAGCAATGTTCTCCCAGGCTCTCCAGGTGTCCCCGCAAGTCGGCGCCTCGCAGCCCAGCCGGCTCCAACACTCCTCAAACACCGCCTGCCACTTCTCCTCCGCACACACAGACAGACGGCCCAGTTTACTGCAGCACACACGCACGCGCGCACACACACACACACACACACACACACACCCACGCACACGCACACACACACACACACACACGAAAGCTGTTTATGTCGGTACACACATACTAGCTAACGGACAAAAATAAAAAGGTCTTATCTCCAACTTCCGAGTCCGAAAGCATAAATGCTCCAACACACACTGGGTCTTACACAGTGGCGCGGGTCTTGTCCTTGTCGGAGTCGTACAGGTTGGGCTTGAAGTAGGAGCCGGTCAGCTTGAGGCCGGAGCCCCACTCTCCGCTGAAGGAGCCCTCCAGGTAGTCGCCGTTGGGCATGGTGAGCACGCCCTGTGGGAGAGCCGGGGGGGTGTCAGGTGGGTGTGTCTCAGGGAAAGGTGCGACTAGCAAAACAAAATGGCTGGATAGGTTTATTCTGCAAGTAGTATGTTGTGTCAGTCACCTTCCCATTGAGGGTCCAGTCCTCTGAGAATTCACCCTCGTACGTTGTGTCATCTTCTGACACAAGCACACCAGAGCCCTGAGAGTGGAAGAGGCAGAGAGAGAGAGAGAGAGAGAGAGAGATTTGTTTACACACCTCTCTATATATCTTTACCTACCCGTATGTATATTTTGATTGCAATGTTACTGTACACAGATGTTTACACACTTCTTTAGTATATCTTTCATTCTAAGCATTTTTTCTTTATTAATTTGACCTTCATTGCCGTTATATGATTGATGTTTAGCTACGGTGTGTAAAGTCCAGAAGGATCGCAACACACTAGCTGGGTGTGCCGTGCTCCGATAAATTCTTAACGGGCTGCACAGTTTGCGTTAGTGGTTATTGGTTCCATGTTGGTTTCGTTTTGTAGTTTTGTTACAGCATGATAAATAAATAAAAATCCCAAAAACACATTTAAAAGGGAGACTCAAGACAGTTAATGCAACCTTATAAAAGTAACATTAACTTCATAAACCAACCGATTTTTAAGACCTGCCAAAATCATATTTAAGACATTTTAAGGCCTAAAATTCAGACTTTTTAAGCACCCGTGGAAACCCTGAAGAAGTTGTCTCCTGCCCTCCTCACCATCATCTTGTTGTCTTTGAAGGCTCCTTCATAGTACAGACCAAACTGGGTGACGATGACGCCGGTGCCCTGCCTCAGGTGGTCCTGCCACATGCCCATGTACTTCTCCCCTCTGGACACAAAACAAATAATACAGGTCTCAATTATCCAACATCAAGTGTAGCCTGGGATTGAATCTAACCAGTTATTTCTCTAAAACTATTCACCTTATGTAGAAGAGGCAGTCTGGCTTGAGAGGTTAACAGGAATTGTAAACACAATCGTAAGTTCTGATTGTGTTTACACTTCCTGTGACTCATAAACCTAGTCTGGCCCATATGTGAGTCAAACTACGTTTGACCAGGTGAGTCAGACTAGTCTGAGCAGGTAAAACAGGTGTTATTTGAACATGAAGTCGTGACACAATGGGTCAAGTGAGCGGGGCTACATAGGGTGAATAAGGGTGGAACTTTTGTCTCCCACTTCTGACACAGTATGCTGCATTCATGTGGTGTCGGAAACATTTGTTCCCAACTGTTTCCTTTGCTCTTTGTTGTCACAAAAACTGGAAACAGCTATGAACATGTTTAAACGCTCTGAGCAATAAAATGCAACACACATTCTTTGTGGCGTCCATGTTGTTTCCACATTACAACTTTAAAGCTCTTGAACACACCAAAGTTGGAAGGACTTCCCAACTCAGGAAATACAGGTAGGACCATCCAAGGAGCACGTGAATGCATCAACTGTCATACTGTAGGCTCAAATGTAGCCTACTCCATTGCTAAGGGTGGAACCCCCTCAAAATTACTCGTTTCACTATCACAATTTGATCCGTTTGGTCTGAAAACATTTGGAAACTCTAGAAGAGCTGCACGATTGAATTATTTCATCCATATTCAAGATGGAGGAGGGCTAACCAGAACTTAGCCCGCTGGGCCGGGCGGAAGTCTCTGGTGTGCATGCTCCAGGCGCTCAAGGCCATGTTGCCGGCGACATGAGATATAAAAACTCTGTTCAAGTTAATTTACTGTAACAGTTATGCACTCAAGCTTTACAAATGGAAAAGAACATGGTCTGAAAGAAGGAATACAATGAAAAGGAATAAAATTAATAATGAAAAAAGCCTACTTGGTGATGTCATCGAAGACTCCGTAGCCGGTCTTCTTGTCGTGGACCCAGCGGCCGATGAAGACGCTGGGGGACGAGGTGTTGAGCTTGCCGCTTCGCAGCATGCCGTGACCGTGCCGCGCGCCCTCCAAGAACCAGCCCTCGTACACCTCGCCACTGGCATACCTGCAGTCACATGGAGAGACGGGCCGAGGGCAGAGATGGGAAAAGTACACACATTCTTTACTTGAGTATAATAAGTACAGTTACTTGTGTAAAAATAGACTGCTAAAAGTAGAAGTACTGATTCAACTTGCTTACTCGAGTAAAAGTAAAATAATATAGGCTGAATTCTAGGGTGGGGACTCTGGAGACGATGAACGGTGCAAACACGGCATCATGATATTGTGAGATAACATAAATAAACAAATATAAAATAAATACAAATCCTACTTGAGTACAGTAATGAAGTATTTGTACTTCGTTACTTCCCATCTCGGCCCGAGGGTCACGCTAAAGACGTGATGTAACCGGAGGGTCCCCCAAGCCCCCAGGAACAGCTCTGGACTGTGATGCAATTTTGGCGAAGGTCACGTGACGCCATGGGGGCCAAATTTTTTTCCCCCATATATTATACTATATGAGCAGAATACCCGTCCCGTGCAGTGTTATCGAGTGTAAATGTTGCGTTCTCTGCATGCCCAACCCATATGGACTGTGTGCTGCAGGCTGGCCAGCGTGGACAGACATTTCCACATGTTGTTTGTTTCCCAGATCCATATTGTAAAATTAGTCGAAAATGGCTCCCCAACAGATACAAAAACATGAGCATAATGTGTTTGATGTAAATACAAAGAACTGCCGCGATCGGATTTGAAAAAATCTCCATTTTCCTCTGCCTGGAGCTGCAGGTTTCTCCTCCGACAGCTCCCCAACTCACCTCAACAGGCAGCCAGCCTGCGGGAGCTCTACCCCCGGCTGATTTGCGCAGTGGAGGCTGCGCAGCCATTGTGCAGCATGGCCAAGTTCAGACATGAACCTGCGCATTCGGCAATTAATCACAATTCTGCTCACAGACTTCGCATTCTTATGATAAGATATGGGGAAAGAAGTAGCTGTAAAACTGTGGGAAAATGTTTCTGGGTGTTTGTTACTCAAAGTCAAAAACCACTTCGAATGATCAAGTTTTAAATTATTGGGTCAAATTGTCTTGAAAAGCCACCAAGAGCCGTTTTCTGAAGCCCCCCCCCCCCCCCCCCTCTCTCTATGGCTCTGGACACTATAACTCTGTTCATGTGCCAAGAAAAACACTACTGCGCAGACTCTATGTTGCACGGAAGTAAGGAGTTGAATAAACCTTTTTGGCACGTGCGCTGGGTGAGCAACTTTCATTGGAATGAATGGGCCGACCTCTTTACACAGCGCCTGCAGTTTCTTTTATACTTCCATGGTGTCCCTGCACTCACCTGTATGTCCCCAAGCCGTGCATCTTGCCCTCTTTCCAGTGGCCTTGATAGTGATCGTTCTTGTTCAGCGTCTTGGTGGGGGAGATGTATTCACCAAAACTGCACACGCACACACACACATACACACACGCACACACACACACCAGGAGGAAGCGAGAACGGAAAATCACTAGGGATGCACAATGATATCGGCACGTCATGGACCGATAAAGGCTTTAAAATAAAATATCGGCCGGAAAGCATTCCTGCTGATAGGACAGGCCGATAAAATTACGCTTTAATTATGCCCAAATGTTTTACATAACCTAAGTTGAAGTAGCTTTCTTGTTTTGCCCAGTGTATGTTTTTTGAAAAGCATTTTGTCTGCATCTGGCAGTGGGCCATCACGATAAGAGTAGGCATAATAATGTGTTAATTCCACTACAGGAGAGACTTGATGTTCTCTGAAATGAAGTGGGAAAAAAGCGTGCATTTATCAGTATCAGCAATCAGCCAAGAGTTGGCGGGGAAACGGCAGAAAATCCAATATCAGTGATTTTAACTTTGTTATTATGACAATATGAGTAACAAAATCTCTAAACAATATTGTTCATTTTTGTATTTTATTTGGAAAATGCTTTATTCATAAACCAAAGTTTTTAGGTACTCTGCCCTCTCTACCTCTTTTTTTGATTGAATTTAACTCATTGCTTAATTCTCTTGCTCTTGTAAACAATAAAAAAGCAACACAGGTTTTTAGAATATTACAGTCATCCAATTTATAACCTCAACAGGGAAGGATTGATCATCATGTCCAGAGCATCAGCGTGCTCCCAGCCTGCAGGTCTCTACTCCTCCCAGCCTGCCTTTAGAAACTGCCCTCTCTGAGTCCAGAGACTGGCAGGTCTCTACTCCTGCCAGGCTGCACTGCCGACGCTGCAGGTTCTCTATCATCACCTGGCCAAAGCGGTCCGACATGTTCACCTGTTCGCAGCTGATGAACATGGCAGTGTGAAAGGTGGGAGGTGTGAGGTCAAACCTCATTTCTGACTTGCAGGAATCTGAGCCAGTTCATGCCGGGCAACTCAAACTTCCTCTTCAGTAGATCAAAACATGCAAAATGACCATCTATTTATAGGTCTTTGATGGAAACTAGCCCCTTCTCACTTCAGGCATGGTAGTTTCTGTCTGACCATGGAGATAAAAAAGAGTGATTGAAACAAATTGGCGTATGGACAGAAACAAAAGCAGGAGGAACTTCTTGAGTTTCTCATCCAGGTTTGAGATGTGCCGTACGTCTGCACTGATGACGCAGTAGCACAGGTCTGAGTCGAGGCTGCGGCCATCCAGTGTATTTTTCTGGCCACTGCAGTTGGAAAGTCAACTTCCTAGTACTTCCTACAGTAGGCATGGGGTTTTCATCCTTGACTCTCCAGAATGTTTTTTTTCATTTCTTTGTCGGCAGTATACGTGTCTGTGAGGGGTTGCCCAGTAGCCACCACCGAGCCTTGTGCTAATGTTAGCTGGTTAACATTAAAACTGTATGCAGCAGCTGACGTTACAGATCCCGTCCACCTGCTCCAATTACACTGGTTAGCTAACGTTACTAGCTAACCTTGTTAGAATCTTGCTATAAAGTTGACGTGTGGGCAAATAAACTAGGAGGGGAGCGGAATAATTCAACAGTGAGCACAGTCGGGTTGCTACGTATATTACTACCTATGTTCAGCAAACAAGAGGAGTTGCATGGACTTATGCAATATCTAACGAATTATGCTAATGATGACAACTTGCATGGCGCTCACATCAGTGTTTTATATCACTGATGTCGAGTGACATCACTCACAATTCTTGAGTGACATCACTGATGACATCATCACTGATGACATTTTCATTGATATCACTTACCTACTATAATAGGGTGGCCACTTTCTTTCAGGGGGATATCTCACTACTATAATAGGATCTGTCTAAAAAAGAATAAGCCTGACCCTACACAAGCCCGTTTTGTATGAGTCCGGCCCGGCCTGGCCCGGCCCATTCCATGCATTTATGGGCCCGAGCTCAGTTTAACCATGATGACATTTTCTTAGTAAATTGGCTCTTGTCTCCTCAGAAATACACTTCATGTCTCACGCGTGTGCTATGGCACCACACTTGGAACCTCATTAGTGATCTAATAAATCCTACCCTGCTGACCAGTAGACACTGTCCTGGCGCAGCAGATAGAGCATCTCGTGCTGATGAAGGAACAGCTGGAGGACAAGATGCAGGCCGAAGAACAGCAATACGCTGCAGAGAAAGAAGGGGAGGAAACACTTCTTGTGTGTGAAGAGGAAGAGGTCAAACAGCTGAGGAGGGACTTGGGGCTGAAAAAGCAGAGACTTATGGGAGAAAGAGAGGACTTTCAAAAAGAGCGTGACCAAATGAGCATGATGAGGAAGGCCTTCAACTTGGAGAAGTTCAACTTGGAAAAACTGAAAAGGACCTACCAAATTGAAAGTGACAACTTCCATATGGAAAGGGAGGCCTTCCAGCTGCAAAAGGCAGAGATGGCATTGATGAGGAAGGCCTACATTAAGGAACAGGCGGGGATACATAAGATGAGAGAGGCCTTCAACAATTAGGCTGACGTGATGAAGTGGAAGGAAAACTTCAGCACAGATCAAGAAAGAGCGATGACTGCTCTTGGAAAATGTTCCCACAAGATCACAGACCCAAACAGTTGTAACGAGGCAGTATATGTTAACGTCAACCTCCTCCCCTCTGACCTTCAGGTCCAGGTCAGAGGGCAACACTTGCCGCACTTGGAGCAATGCATAGCAAAGCGCTTCAACCGCTCCCGGCAAGCACTTGATCTGAACAGCATCCACACAGACTGGGACCTGGCGTCCAAGAACATTGAAGTCATCCTGAATAGGAAGGTGAGCATGGAGGCTGTGTTCAAGGTCATTGAAGAAAACATTCCAGAGTTGGTGCACTTGAACTAGGGGTGGGGGGAAGAAATCGATACACCATAGTATTGCGATATTTTGCCTGACGATATTGTATCGATATTTGGACGCCAAGTATCGGTATAAAAAAAAAAAATAATTGCAGGCCATGCCATGCCAGGCCACCGGGCATCTGCCTGAAGCGCCCGATGTTGCAGTCCGCGCCTGCAGTGTCGTATTGAGTCCAGAGAAGCTTACTAATGTAGCCTACATGTGGGGCAAAAACAAAACAAAACAAAAAAACACTGCATGTTTTACTTTCCCTTGATGTCAAGGAAAAGGAAAAGGAGTTAGACAATATATCGAAATATCGCATATCGCAATATTCAATATATCGCAATACGAGCATATCGCAATACTATCGTATCGTGACTCAAGTCTCGTTTTAGTATAGTATCGTGGGCATCTGGTGATTCCCACCCCTAACTTGAACCTGAGCAACAACCATATTCACGAATTGGATGAACTTTTGCTCGCTAAGACACCCAAACTGAAGACCCTCAACCTGTCCCACAATAGGCTGAGTGGAGAGCAGGAGCTGGACAAGGTGAAAGGCCTGGAGCTGGTGGAATTGTGGCTGGTCGGGAACCCGCTGTGTGAGCTGTTCAAGGACCTTGCCTCTTCTGTATGCCTACCATGATGAAGCTATCTTCTCCCTCGTGACACAGATCCCCTCTGTATGCCTACCATGATGAAACTATCTTCTCCCTCGTGACACAGATCCCCTCCAGCAGCAGTCTGGGAGAGTACCAGAAAGACGGTCGAAACCTGAAACATCTGCTGGTAGCTTTCCTCAACAAGCTCCCCAAGACTCAGCATGACCCTGCCTCCTTCACTGTTGACGTGAACACCTGCACGAATACAGTGCTGTCATTCACAGTCAGTGGAATTTTCAAAGACGTGGACGGTAAATCACAGGTGTCCACTAAGGCCTTCTCTCGAGTTTTCAAAGCCGTCCCTGCCGAGAATTCTGGTTTGTGCATATTGAACGACCAGCTTTTCATCGGGTTGGCCACAGCAGAGGAGACCCGCCAAGCCTTTGTGGGCCCTGCCGCCCTGCCACCGTCTTCCAGCCCTCAACACATCGCAGAAGGAGATGCTCTCAGCCTTCTCGCTGAAATCCAGCATGAACCTGGAGTGGTCCCAAAGGTGCCTCAAGGACAACCAGTGGGATGTCAAAAGAGCTGCAGAGATGTTCACCAAGTTGAAGGAGGAAGGCACGATCCTTGTTTTTGCATTCACAAAATGAATAAATAAATAAATGTTGCATTCACACACAAAAACAAGAGTAGTCAATTTACAGGGCTTATAGTACTCCGGTGTGGTGCTGGATTTCTGATCACCGATGACATCATATTGCACGGTGTCATCGGTGTAACATCATCGGTGACCTGGCCACTTTCTTTAGGCGACCAGGCCACTTTTGTGGGGAGAATCAGACATACAAACAGACCCTCTTATAGACGCCTCGGCCCCTAGTGGCCATGCCATAAAAGTTGCCATATCGGCCGAGGGATAAATTCCTCTGTGCTGTGCAGTCGGGCGCAGTTAGTGGGGAGCAACTGCGGTGCTTCGCTCCAAATCTGCGCCCGCCTCACTCACGAGTCACGTGGCTCACGCAGTCGGACAGGCGGAGCAAGTCTGACAACTTTTCTAACCATCATGCACCTGGCGAAGCAAGTCGCTGGTCGAATCTGCGCAGAATTTGCTCATCTCAAAGGAGCCTATTGTTAAGGGAGGCTGAATGGGCGGAGAGCCAACCCTATGAGATTATAGGGTTGGGTCTCCTCATCTGAGGATGACAACAAAGTCCTCTCTATGTAAGTGCGGGCGCGCACGCACACACGCACGCGTGCACACACACACACACACACACACACACACACGTGTTTCTGTTATCCGGTAATTGTCAGTCTTTACCGGTAAAATCAATTAAAGTCCAAATAAAATCTCTCCGGTCACCAGTCCGGTGAAAATAATTCCCTCAGGACAATTTGAATTGTATTAAAATAGTCTCAAATTAAATTTCCACACATCTATTTTTTTTTTAAATATGATGTGTAGTTTATAGCCTATGTGATGAACAAAACTGTTACATTTAAAATTAGGAAGCTCAGATTGAATGCAGCGCGCCTCAGTCACCAGGCTCTCAAAGGGTGGAGACAGTGGGTACTGGTCTGCACCTGCATACCGATACCGTCAAACAGAGACGAGCGCGAGAGTTAAGACATGACCAAACAGTCAAACCTTACAAGTATTTTCTGAAACCAAGCAGGTCTATTGACAAGCGGGTCTAATCACAAGGACGACGACAGTGTTAACTCAATGCTCGCCAGCATTTAAAAAAACAGCCACTGCCAGCATCTTTGATCATTTTCACTAATCTTTCAAGACCCACAGAATATGTCCTATGAATAACACTGAATATCTAAGAAAGAAGCCTCTTGTACTTTCACAGAAAAAAACATCTTATTCTAGCTTCATCGGTTCTTTAGTTATCAACACTTGAATGTAGGTAGTGTTCATCAAAACGTCCGTGTGTCTCACAAAAAGCTGAGGAAAATGCATTTTTGTAAATGATAGTCATGTTCACGGGTCTTCAACCGAATCAAATGTCTCGGAGGGCGGATACTGGCCGGTGTTAATACCAAACTATGCAGCCCATATGATTTGGTTTCCCTTTCCGGCCAAACATGTTGGTGGTCACAGCTTTCACTGTAACACCGGGGCATCAGGGAGATTCACAGTCCGCTCTCGGGAGGGGAGGCGGGGTCGCGCTCTCGTCTTGCTGGGGGGCGCAACTGGTTCTCCGTCTCTGGAGGTCTGGGACTCATCTACCAGCTGAAATTTACACGGAGTGAGAGCTCACAAACTGGATTACTAAACTACCTGAGAGGATAACTGACTTGGCTACATTTGTCAGCGCCTGGTGAAAAAATCCTTCAGGTTTGATTGAGAGGCTGCTCTGCTGTCACCAGTCCGTGTTATCGGCGCGTCAGGTCGGTCAAAGGTTCCCCGGTACCAGCACTTTGAGCAGGAAGCTTGGAGCTTTCCTGATGGGAGATTGCTTTTCCTCTGGTTCCTGGTTTTGGCGGACCACACGCGCGCGCGCACGCACACACACACACACACACACACACACACACACACACACACACACACACACACACACACACACACACACACACTCATATGATCTGTGATATGATCTGCATGTTGGGGCTGGGGGAGCGTGACTGCCTGGTGATGAGGGGGGCTCCAGGAGACAGGTTGTCCTGGGCCTCCTCTGGCCTGATTAGGTGCTCCTCCTGCAGGCTGATAGTGGAGTGGCGGTGGGAGCCGCCGACTGGAAGGCCCCCTCCCCTGTCTGAGCCGCCCTTCGCTTCCCCCTTGCAGTCCCCTCCTCCATTGATGGTGAGGCTCATGCAGTCAAAGGACTTGCTGGAGGAGGTGCTGTCAGTCCGAACCAGCGTGAGCACAGCGGGGAAGCTCAGCTGGGGACTCTGCTCAATGGCCTCCAAGGAGATGCTAGCTGGGGGGCACTGTTCCCTCTGGGGGTACCTCCTCAGGGCAGTTTGGGGATCTGCCGTCAGATCCCACTGCTTCTCCACCTCCCTCTCTCGCTCCTTCTCCGCCTCTCTTTCCCGCTCACTCTCTTGCTCCTTGCCCTCACCGCCGCCTGCCTTGGTGCCGTTGGGCTGGCTGCTGTCAGACGCCCTGGAGGGGAAGTCGTTGTCTGGGTTGTTCACATTGAGCGAATCATCCCCGCCGCTCATGCCGTCAGTGTTCTCTATGGTCCGGCGGTGGGGTGGTATGGAGTCGGTTGAGCTGGCTGAGATGGTGACGCGGCAGGCGGTGGGTGTCCTGTCGGGAGCGCTGTCGAGCAGCGAATTCTTCATGGCATTCCCCAGCAGGAGAGGCTGGGAGTAAAGCTCCAGTCCGGCTCTGTACAGGACGTCCTCCAGTGCTTCCCGGCCCATCTCCCACTCTCCATTGTGTATGGCGTGATGGATGGCAGTCAGCATCTGGACCATGAACTCTGGGTCCAGCAGCACGCGGTTACACGGCTCCATCCAGACCTTCTGCTGCTGCCGCGGGAAGCCGCAGACGCACAGCCGCGAGCTCATTCTGCAGACTGCCTGATAGGAGGAAAGGGGCATGTAAACCACCGCCGAGTTGTAGCAGAGCATGAGGAAACACAGCACTTCAAACCTGTTCTGTGCAGTGAAGGTCTCTCTCTGAGGGTGGTGGCCGCGGTACACCACTTTGGTCAGGTCATGTCGACAGAGAGCCCCCTCTGTCAACGCCATGGACCCCAGGCTGGAAGGCTCGTGATATACCGATGGTTTTGACAGAGAGGGGATTGTGAAGGACAGGAGCCTGCTGTTGCCATCTTTGTCCACGATCTCCAGGTTATAGATGCCCAAGAGGAGGGCCTCGATGCAGCCATTGCTCTGGCGGTCCCTGCTGGCCGTGTTGCGCAGGTACACCCACACCAGCTCAGGCAGGAACTGCAGGGTGAAGCGTCGCAGGCGGTCTTCAGCACTCCGGTACTGCTCAAACAGCTGGTGGCAAACGGGGTGCAACAGCTCATTGTTGGGGTCCTGGATGACTCTGTAGAGTGCTGGCACCAGGGACTTCTTCAGATGAAGGCTGCCTGCGTAGCTGGGGATGTGGCCTTCTGGTAAAGTCTTGAATTCTGAGAGCCATTCCTCTATGACACCGCGCTCCGAAGCAGGCATCTTCCTCAGTGACCCCCTCTATGTTGTTGACACAGGTTCAGGCTTTATTGGCTGGGCTATGAGCAAGAGTCGTCCAATGTATAACCTCAACAGGGAAGGATTGATGACATCACTGATGTCACAATGTCTATGACATCATCAGTGGGTATGACACTGATGTGGTCACTGATGTCACAATATTTATGCTTCAGATGTCACTCAAGCAATTGTGAGGTTGGTGAAGGTTTTCTGTGATGTCATCGTTGTGACATCGAATCACCTACCTCTTCTTCTCCTGTGGTGTTTTATGGCAGTTGGCATCGTTTATGTTGCATTACCGCCTCCCTCTGGACTTATCCACCCACTGTTTCCCTACATTCGTCAATCTGGCCAAGCGATCCATAACTGTATGACATACAGTAGTGGGTGACGGCGCATGGCACATTTTTGGGCCAATCGGGGCACATTCCCCGGCAATTCACATGGACGCGCATTGCTACGACCAGCGTAGTTAAGACCAGATGTAAGCCCTATTGGTGCAACATGCGTAAATCCACTCTAAAGACCGGTCTTAACTAAGACCGACGTAGGAGTTACGACCAGGCATAGTTAAGACCACTTGGTGCAACCGGCCCCAGGTGATTAGCCTCTACACCCAGAAGGCAGCCAACGTGACCCGAATCACATTTTCACAGCAGCCATTTTGAGTCTAAAGGGCAGGAAGTAACAGGTGCAACCAAAACATTAACGAGGGCGGGCCCTGTCACTGGAACACCTAAACGGATTGGAAGTTGAAATGGAAACCCTCAATGTTGTTTTGCTTGCACCTGTGTTACTTGCTTGCTTTTTAGACACAAAATGACTGCTGTGAAAAAGGCCCATTGTGGAGCTCCGCTACAGTCTAAAGAGGGGAGGATCATCTTGTCAACATTCAGCACATTCACCAGCAGCTTCAGATGAGTCATCCCCTTGCTATGATAACATCTCTCCAGCAGGATCAGAGGGGAGACAGACATTGACCAACTGCAGTGGGAGAGCTGCAGTTGCACCAGCAACAAGACAAGCACTACCCTCCACCTCCACACGGTGCTGCTCCACATCACACAGACAATCACAGCTACCGCGCTCAGCATCTAACCTCTACCCAGTACAGACAGTAACTAATAATAATGCCAATACTCACCCGTCCTCCAGTCCGTTCTTGAATGTCCCTGTGTATATTCTCCCATCAGGCCATTTCAGCACTCCCCTGACAGAGCACACAGTAAAAAAAGATTTACATCAGTGTTTCCCCTACCATTCTACAGGCCTGGCGGGCCTGTAGCCATTCAAAACAGTAAGCATTTTGCTTTTAGAAGCATTGTGCCAGCGTGCAGCGCTGTTCTAAAACGTGTCAACATGTGACGTTGCCTGGGAAACGCACATGCCATAATACAACTGTTCGCATCGCATCCCATAATAGTATGATGATACTTGGGATGCCATTGCCAAAATAGATGCGAACAAGTTAGCTAAAAGTTTAGCGTCGTTAGCGACGGCCCCCACCGTTGCGGTCGGGGTACGTTTCAAAATCCCTCCAGACCTGAATTTTTTTCTAGGGGAAACACTGTACATGTAATGTGCCAATTCACTTTTAGAAAGATAGTTTAGTTACATTCACAAAGATGATTGATTTCAACACATCAAGGAAAAGCAAACTTTCAAACGAGCATGCATGCTCAGTCAAATTTTCCTGAACAGTCTACCGTACTTTACTAATGTCACATTAATCTAAGGAAAAATATTAAACATCTTTTTTCATTAGCACATTTTTTACAGACTCAAAATGCACGTAAAACCTAGGCTGACGCCTAAAGTCAATGGAACGCCATTTAAGGGACCATCCTAGTTTCTCGGTGGAATGTAATGGCACCAAGCTACAGGAAAAATGTTGTGTAACGTATCTGGGATGTCAATTGGACCAGTTCATGACAGGTGAAGCTATGGTCCTGTCTGTCACTGGGAAGATTCACTCAAGGACAAAGTATTTAGCTAGAATATCAAAATTCTTGGACAAGAAGACCATGAAGCTGTTAGCTACATCTTTAATTCAATGTCACTATGACTATACCTGTATATCCTGTAGGGCTGCACAATTAATCGTATTTTCGTCGTCATCGTAATATGAACATGCGCAATAAACACATCGCAAAGACTGCCTGAAATGCAATGAATAACAAAAGTGGTTTTATTTACATGCATCATGCATTCCCACTCAGCATCTGATCATTTTGTCTTGTGTTGTAAATCCAGCGTACACCTTTCCCTTGCAACAGTGCACTCCGCCCCTCTGCCAAAGCCCAAACACGCTGTGTGTAGTTTCAGCTAGAGTCAGTGTGTATTTAATTTCTTTATTCATAGACTATGTTTGGGGTCTATGTCAGCATTATTAAAGCAGAAAGACATAGGAACTGTATAGCTAATATGCATACTTTAATATTTGTTTATTTATCGCAAGTCGTATCGTCATCGTTATATTGAACAATGTTATCGCACATTCAACAGTTAAAACTCTTCATGGTCCATAAAATACTACATGGCCATTGTCCAAGCTACTTTACAAAGTATTTTCAATTTGTACGGGATGCTCATGGCCGGAATACGAGAGCTAGTGCAACAGATTTGAAAGTACCTAACCTAAAAAGCAAGGTTCACTCCTCTATATGTATAATCAGCTGTATAATCAGCGGTGCCTCAGGAGGTCCCTGAAGATCATCAAAGACACAAACCACCCCCACAACAGCCTGTTCTCCCTGTTACCCTCAGGGAGGAGATACAGGGTCCCAAAAGCACGCACAAATCGCTTGAGGGACAGTTTCTTCCCGCAGGCCACGAGACTCCTTAACATACACAAATAGTGTAGTAGCTGTACTGTACCGTACTGTAGCTGCTACCATTTCGTATGTCTAATGTTTAATTGTATGTTTAATTAGGTATATGCTATTTGCACCTGTGCAAACAGAACGTCAACTATGTTTAAGTATGTCTAAAGTATGCACATGCCATGTGCACCTATGTGCAGTGAATATGCCACTGTCTCTGACTTGTCTTATCACTCTACTGCCTTATTGCTTGTTGTGTCTCTTGTTGTTTTCCTGCACTCATAAGCCCTGTTATTTTTTGTACTATGTTGTAAATGGAGTCCACAGCACAAGAATTTCACACGTGATACTTGTACTACGGAGTGACAATAAAAATCTTGAATCTTGAATCTTGAATCTACACGGGGGGAGAAGAGTGGAACAAGCTCCCAAGCGAAGTTAAGGCGGCGAGTTCTCACGAATTCTTGCAGAGTAAGCTAGAGTAGTTGGCGAGGGTCTTTTGTGCCCGAAATCTTGTTATATCTATTGTTTTTCTCTTTTATTGTTTATCTCTTAATTGACTTGTATGTGCATTATATGTTATGTGTACTGTATGTCCTGTTTTTAACAACAGGGACCATGTTGGAAATAAGTGATTGCACTTTCACATACATGCTATCCCTTGGATTGTGTTGTATTTTGATAGCCATAATAAAATCTAATCAAATCAAATCAGATACTTTGCATTCTTATTATAGGATGAGGAGAGCAGCGGTTGTCTCGGGGTCCGTGCGGCCTACCTGCCATTGGGCTTTCCGGCCAGCCAGCGGCCCTCATACGTGGCCTCTTTCAGACGGCTGTCCTTGTAGAAGGTGTAGGAGGCGGTCCTGGAGATGGGAGGCTCCGCCTTCTGCCCCGCCCCGCTCAACGCCTGCTCCACCGCCTGGTTGATCGAGCGCAGCCACTTGGACTGGACACACACACATAGACACACACACACACACATGGACACACACACTCTTATAAAAGTAAAGCTCACTGTGGAATATTTGTATTCTTATTTTATATTCATATATATATATATATATATATATATATATATATATATATATATATATATATATATATATATATATATATATATATATATATATACACACCACACACTACCACAGCGTAGTGGGGTGCGCACTCTGCTGCGTTTTAGTCTGTTCTATTTTTTATGCGACAGCGGGGGCAGGGGGAAAGAGAGAGAGGTGGGAGTGACGTCGCTATCTGAAGTGGGGTTTCAGGTGGTCATCCGGCACAACAGAGCTAGAGAGGGACAGAGAGAGACAGAGAGAGAGACTACAGACCTACCTACTCAAACAACGTTGTTAACAAACACTCTTTGTCCTACTGTGGTCATTCATTCAGTGTTTACTCCAATCCCAAGACATGGACATGTCATGAACAGTTGTCATGAACACATTACGTTATACATGAGCTTATAAACTCATGATCAAAATGAAAAGATAAAGACGAGCGAGTCGCTGATGCCCGGCGCAGAAAAATGTGCTGCTTGTGTGGACAGCCAGGCGCCTGATCGTGAGGAAAATGCGCTTCGCTTCCGCACTTCTGCGCTTACGCGTCCTGTCTGTCCATAGCGTAAGACCAAAACAAATCCTTATTTGCATGACGCAACTCGTGGGCGGTACATTTTGAACGATTTACGGTACCAATGTACACAGAGAGCCGGGATTCCACCATGATACTATTGGAGCCATGGGATTACCTCTGGCAAAACCCGGAAATGCTGACTTGTGATTCAGACCCGCCATCGCTGGAAGCATGCTGACGTAAGACGGGTCTGACCACGTGAGACTATCATTGACAGGTCGCCTGTCCAGTGAGCGCGTAGCTCGCCCCTCACGGACCAATAACAGGCGGTGCTGCGGCTCTGTGGGAAGTGAGCTGCTTCTGGCTGCGAAAAAAAAACAAGATGGCGACGGTCAAAATGCCAAACTCGAGGCTTAAAAACGGGAGTCCACAAACCAATCGGTGACGTCAGGGTGGCTATGTTCATATTTTTCTACAGTCTGTGGCATACAGTACACACTAGGGATGCACGATATATCGGCAATCATATCGGTATCGGCCGATGTTAGTCATTTTTTAACATATCGGTCATATCGGTATCGGTCAGATGTTGCAATGTTAATATCGGTTATCATTATCAGCCAAATTCTTCACATTGATATGAAATAATGATATGATTTATGGGCTTTTCCAAAGGCTTTGCAAATAAAGAAATGCATAACTTTTTCAAATTCAGTGTTAACATGTGTTTTTCAGTATGTACAAAATGTGATGATCATAAAAATGTGGTTTTATACAGATCATATCGACATCGGTAAATATCGGTTATCGGCCATAACAGCAATGTTAATATCGGTTATCGGCATCGGCCAAAATTTTCATATCGGTGCATCCCTAGTACACACACATGCACACACACACAATTATTAGCATGACTCAGCTAGTTTACCTTCTCCATGGGTGAGCAGGCCAGCAGAGTGAAGGTCTCTTCTGGTGAGATCACCTTTAACCCTTCATATCTGCACACACGCAAACACACACACACACACACACACACACACACACACACACACAAATATGTTACCCTGGGAACAACCATCGGCTCACAATGGCAAAAAAAAAATAGTAATCAAAAATATCTACTGTAATTCAATGGTATTGGGTTTTTTTCCCCCCGGGTGGTTCCTATCTAGAGGAAACCTCAAATCCCAAACTTTTAAAACAGGCACAGACACCCTGCAGGCAGGCTACATTGTGATTGGACAGATTAGGGATGATTGACAGACTCACAGGCCAGTGTTCTCCTCTGGGATTGGCTCCACCCACAGCGTGGCCAACGGGAAGACGTGATGGGTGGAGAACTGGAGGAGAGGGAGGGACAAGGAGGGAGGAAGGGAGAGAGAGCATTTTGTAATAATGGCCTCTATAAACAAATTATTTAGGATACCATGACATGCAGCAATACTAAAAAGAGGAGCCATTTAGCTAATATGTAGGACACTCCAGTAAAAAGAAAACTATCGCAAACATCTAATTTCTAACACTACATCTCTCATTTCTAACACTGAGGATTGTCTAGAAAGGTGAAGGGCAGAGTGGGATGGATAGTAGGCAGGGGAGACACAGTAGAAAAAGTTCTGTCAGGATTCAATCCAAGGCAAGACACTAAAATGATGCCAAGAAAAAACATTTTAACCATAAATATTCCAAAACATTTTTTTCACAGAAATATTTCACCCTGTCACCCAAACAATTTTCAGTGCTATCCAATGGATTTTTTTTCTTTCTTTTTTTCTTGATCCTTATCTTTTTCTTTTCAATGGCTTCACAACTGCTATGCATCACCAAATGGGAACAAGACGATGCGGACCATAAGAAGAGGTGACACTGAATAAGACTATTACATTTCTGCCACAGGACATTTATAGTTTGTCAGATCAACACACAAAGGCGGGAGTCACACAATCAGGAAGTGCGGGGAAGGGGGGTGGGGGGGGCGGTAGGCAAAATGTGCAGGACCACCACAGGGCTGGTGCAAACTAGAGGGGAGGGGTGGAGAGAGGTGCACACAGACAGAAAGAGAGACAGAGACAAAAGAGGAACAGAGGAAAGGAAACTGCTTTGGAGACGTGAACCACTGCTGGGACCCACAGAACTGGAAGAGACAGGATGGGTATTCCTGCTGAAATGATTCATCTTGAAAAGTCAACTGAGGGGTGACAAGGAGTGGCCTTTCTAATTCTAGAGCCGGTCCTCTAGTCTCATGTGACCCAACAGGAATAACCAAGGCTTCAACAGGAGAAATTACTCTAAAATGATGAATGAAACTAACATTTTCCCATTCTTCTTCTTCTTGTATTTTTCTTGTTTTGTTTGATTATGAGCAGCACTAGTTGCAGTGTGGCAACATGACGGCAGAACGTACGGTAGAAATAGATAATAACCAAATAGGTAAAAAATCATTGAGCCTTGGTTATAGTCAGTTCAGCCTTCCATGCAGTTTTCTGCTGGTAGAGGAGCGCAGGCAGGGGGCGGAGCCTAGCTGGAGAGGCTGTTTGGAAAATGCTTGAATACTACCACTCGAGTAGTAATGCAACCACATCTCTACTGCTTTAGGCTGCGCTCACACCAAACTTTGTTCACACTCTGGAGTGGTTCCTCTTCAAGCAAACTGCAGTGCGGTTTGTTAGCAGAGAAGAAGTCATCCAAACCAACGAGAGGAAGAAACCCCAAAATGCAAACTTTAATAATGGGTAAAAGGAGACAGATGTTGACATCTGACAGCCATGCTTGGAAAGCCTAGCAGAGCAAAATTAAGTCTGCACTGATGCTCATATTCAGCTACTTCATGTGTTCTTAACTGGTGTGAAAACCACAGAAGAAGAGACAGACAAGTCTACTGTACCTTGCTTGGCCTGGATCAGATCTCTAACCCGCACGATGACAGGTTCAAAGAAAACTCTACTCTACTCTAGCAGGCTACTGATGAGTCATGTGACTTTTGTTTACAAGCCCTGGTTCACTTGTAACTGGGCACCGTGACCCTAAAAGAACCAAATGCAAAATTGCAACAGTAAAAGTAAAAAAAAAAGAAACTTCTCCACTGTGGTTCAGACGGAAGAAAACAAACTGTTGGTGTGGAGTATGGGCCAATACCAACAGCATGACTTTTACTAGACAATACAGACTTCAACTAATAGTATGGGGGTCATCATATGAATGTAACTCCATTGCTCTACATGTGAAAAAGGGAGAAAACCAAGTTACATGTTGACAAGATAACTTGTTATCAGATTTTTGTATCAGGGAAGTTGTCTTAGCTTGGTATCAGCCTGATAGTCAATACCAGTATGAGCATTGGTGCATTCCTACCTCACTGTCTCATCCATATAAAGGTCCTCATTTCAAGCACAACTGTAACTTCTCATTTGTTTCAGAACGTATAGGGGTGTGTGTGTGTGTGTGTGTGCTTTCAGTGTTCAGATGTGAGCTCAGCTTGTACAGATAGAGGATTGGGGTTGGGTACAGGGGGTTGGGGCGGGGTACATGGGATTGGGGTTGGGTACAGGGGATTGGGGTGGGGTACAGGGGATTGAGGTTGGGTACAGGGGATTGGGGTTGGGTACAGGGGATTGGGGCGGGGTACAGGGGATTGGGTACAGGGGATTGGGGTGGGGTACAGGGGATTGGGTACATGGGATTGGGGTGGGGTACAGGGGATTGGGTACATGGGATTGGGGTTGGGTACAGGGGATTGGGGTTGGGTACAGGGGGTTGGGGTGGGGTACAGGGGATTGGGGTTCGGTACAGGGGATTGGGGTTGGGTACAGGGGATTGGGTACAGGGGATTGGGGCAGGGTACAGGGGATTGGGTACAGGGGATTGGGGCAGGGTACAGGGGATTGGGGTGGGGTACAGGGGATTGGGGTTGGGTACAGGGGGTTGGGGTGGGGTACAGGGGATTGGGGTTGGGTACAGGGGATTGGGGCGGGGTACAGGGGATTGAGGTTGGGTACAGGGGATTGGGTACAGGGGATTGGGGTGGGGTACAGGGGATTGGGGTGGGGTACAGGGGATTGAGGTTGGGTACAGGGGATTGGGGCGGGGTACAGGGGATTGAGGTTGGGTTCAGGGGGTTGGGTATGGGGCACTGCACTGAGGTTTACCACTGGCTGCATACTTACAAGACCTTTATAAGGCGCCACGCCCTGACAGCATGGAGGCAAACACACACCAGGTTACAGTGTCTGAAATCTAGACAGCTTCAGAAAAGTGTGTGTGTGTGTGTGTGTGTGTGTGTGTGTGTGCGTGTGTGTGTGTGTGTGTGTGTGTGTTGTGTGTGTGTGCGTGTGTGTGTGTGTGTGTGTGTGTGTGTGTGTGTGTGTGTGTGTGCGTATGTGTGTGTGTGTGTGTGTGCGTGTGTGTGTGTGTGTGTGTGTGTGTGTGCGTATGTGTGTGTGTGTGTGTGTGTGTGTGTGTGTGTGAGTGTGTGTGTGTGAGTGTAAGGGGCTGACCTGTGCGTGCACCAGAGCATCGTTGAACAGGATGAACCAGTTGACGGAGAAGCGGCCGGCGTTCTGCAGGGTCAGAGCCTTGTTGCTGCTCTCACAGATGAGCCGGCGCTGAGGCTTCCGCAGAGAGTCCTGAACAACCCACATGTAATATTATTATAATTACTACTACCAGACAGTACTGTTAGTAGTACTACTATTACTACTGCGATTGGTGGTGGTACGACTCCAACTTGTGCTCCTACTAATACCACTAACACTACTAATACCACAAGTGGTGGCACTATAGGACTACTGGCATGACTATATCAAGGTATATATTGAATTACTATATTCTATACTATATTCAGGTGCAGCAAGGAACCAATATCGAAGCCCACATATCAAGCGTCCAATACTGGGAAGCAGCGTGACTCCTCGCGTCCAAAAACGCCCCTGTAGAAAATGTACTATATGAGCAGGGGTGGGCAATTATTTTTTCCTGGGGGGCCACATGAGAAACCTAGATTGTTGTCGGGGGGCTTTTTTTTCATGCCGTAACCTCCGATTTTTTCACTATATAGAAAACATCAAAATAAGAATGCAAGTGTTTCAAAATAAAAGCCAATTTAGGTCATCTCATTAGATTTTTCTAGCCTCATAAGTAAAATGGTGTGGTTTGTTTTAAACTTCTCGGGCCAGGCAGAACCATCATGAGGGCCGGTTCTGGCCCCCGGGCCGTGTAATGCCCAGGTCTGCATATGGGTGACGTGCCACGGCCGTATAACTTTATCACATCAGTCAGTGAGTGACAGACATTCGCGTTTAGAGGGCTGACTGCGTTGTTGTGGTCCAGCCAAAGATATACGTACATGCATAATCAATTAAAATGAACATGGTAGAGAAATATGGCAAAGAGGAAATCAGTGAGACTATGGATTACTAAACTATTCACACAGGTTTCAGTATAGATTTCCATACATTTTTGGCTGTGGGCTCCATTTATTGGTAAAGGTAAGGGGAAAAACAAAACAAAAAACAAACCTGAGAACATACAAAAAGTGGACACACACACACACACACGCACGCAAACACACAGCCTACCGTCATCTTGCCAGGAAAGCTCTTCCAGAAGTGATAGGTGTACTCAGCCTCCTTCTTCTTCCTCTTCATCTGAAGGACCGCAGCTTCAAACTTTGAGTAGCCGTCCTGCAGCCTCTGGTAGTCACTGGAGCTCTGGCAACACACACACACACACGCACGCACACACGCACGCACACGCGCACACACACACACACACACACACACACACACACACGCATACATACGCACACAAAGAGACACTCCCATCACGCCAAACAGTCTATTTTTTTTTATTAACGGCACAACAGCTCCAAGACGCTTCACCCCCCCAGGTTCGACGCACCACTTCGAAGCAGGTCACCAGTTTGAGCAGCAGCCGGCCATATTCATGGAGGTGACGCGTTGGCAGATAGAAGAGTGCCACCAGGAGGTCGGCCACAGGGAGGTTCTCCTCGCTGCACTCTGACAGCCGCTGCAGTAGCTCCGGGCTCTTCCCGAAGAAATCTCTGCAGCCCGCGGAGGACGGGACGGACATGAGGAGACAAAGACAAAAGGTTAAGGAGAATGGAGAAATTAAACAAAACAGAGGATCATAACACGAAACTAACTTGTTTTTCTGCTAAATATGAAACTGTTCACAGGCAGCTCATCAAAATAAAACATCACCATGTCTGTAAATTACTGCTTGCAGTTGCACTCAGAGCATGTACAGTATGTGTCTGACAAATTACCTGTGTGGCTTGACAATAAGGTGGTTCAAAATAAAGTGGTTAAATGCAACCTTTTTCTTCTTATTGTTTTATTAATAAAAAGGGGTAATTAAAATTATCAATAATTATCGATATCGACTGATATGAAATATTTTATATCGCTACACTTTTTATCTACATTGCACAGCCCTAAGAGGGAGAGTAGCGAACTGTCACAGAAGACAAAGTAAATAATTGACGTGTGTGTACTCACAGTGAGGGCTTGGTCAGGGCCTGGAAACCCCCCATCACTTGGTAGTTGCCCAATGCGATGCAGTACCTTGGCAGGAAGGGGAGAGGTGTGTGGGACATCTTCATATTTTGGCATACACATACTCAGTGACTACGTTTACATGGACTGCAATAGTCCGACAGACTACTGACCTTATAATCGAAATAAGACAATATTTAGATTACCGTAAAACTTCACTTAAAAGCCGAGTCCCAAATTACCCCGCGTCCCATATAGACGCGGGGTATGGCTACATGTTTTGGTAAATAAACCATAGAATGCAGGCCCGTCACCTCAGTCTCCCACAAAATGATGAGGATGAAATCTAAAGATTTTTTGCAATTCCATCGCGGGCCACATGCGGCTGTGTGGCCCGCGATGGAATTGCAAATTCTTTTTTTTTTTTTTTTTTTTACAGTGCACCTGAACGCAACATGCAAGATACCCGCTGAATCAAGGGCTCATTATGCTTTCCGCATCAGAGAGGAACGCGAGTGTCCGCACGGAAAAGTGACGTCAAATCAGCAGACACGCCCCTCCGCAAGGCTCCGTGCGGACGGTTTTCGCCAGTTGAGTATCACTGGGATATGGGATATGATAGTCCATGTATGTCGTGTAAATACCTCATGTTCTTTCTTAAAGATAAAAAAAAAAATAAAAAAAAATAAACGACTACCGGTAGTCGACTACTAAGCACAGTGTCCACTAGTGGTTTTACTAGTCGACTAGTCTGTGAATGCCCTACTCCACATCTTAATTCGACTATTGCTTACCTGACAATATTCCAGTTAAGGTCATCAGAAAATGCTGTTTACATGGCAGTGTCTTATTCAGAATATTGTCTAGTCGGGTTACGGTTGAATTATCAGCGTGCATGTAAACATACTCATTGTAAGAGTGGAGGAAGATGTGGGCGTGGTCCAGGATGAGCAGGCCCTTGACATCTCGTCCACGCCGCAGGTTGGCAGTCAGGCTGGCTGAGTGCTGCCCGGTCAGGTGACACAGCAGGCCGAACCGCCCCACCAGTGCCTGCAGCTGCTCCAGCAGCGCAGGGCCCAGGGCCGAGCTCAGAGAGTCTGCCAAGGGACAGGAGGGGCAGGCAACACATCAGGGCAAAGCAAGCCTCAAAACAAATACATGTCTGGTCCCTGCAACTTCATAGTAGTTACAGGGACCTGTAACTTCATAGTAGTTACAGGGATCCTACATATATTCAAGTAAAAAATCCCAATTTTCCAGACCTTGATTTGTCTGGATGTTCAATGTGATTTATGTAGACATCTTTCCCCTGCTAACAAAGTCATATCACTGTATAGATAGATGACGATTGTTCTTCACAGCCACAAATATCAGAATATGTGAAATGTTTGACAGGGTTCCTTCCTACACACTTTACTTTTTTAAATTCCATATTTTTCTCAGACCCTACAGTATGTTCTTGAGTGGATGTAACTTTGGTGGGTATTTGATATAATCCATGCTGACAGCGGCTGGCTAATAAAAGCATCCCTCTATCTTAACATTATTCATCACATTAACGAAAACTGTGGACTCAAAGTGGGTCTACAACATAAAAGCTATAATTATGTGTGTATCGGACCTGAACCACAAATACTTTTTTTTCATATTCCCAAACTATTCAAGACTTGGAAATGATCTAATTCATTTGTAATACTCTTCCAGACCTGCATAGGAATCCTGAAATTAAGAACACATGGGGATTACAGCTCAATCACAAAAGTCATTCCAACGTTCTCTCCACATGCTGCAGTCTCACCCAGGTCCAGCAGGGGGCGTATTATATGCGTCTTGATGCTGCACAGCTTGCAGTAGAACTTCCTCTCAGCCGACGCTAGCTCATGCAGGCTGGCGATGAAGCCCATCACGTTCCGGTCCGACAGCGCCACGCACCGCTGGCCCCCCGCAGACACACCGCTCACATAACCCAGCTGGATCACACACACACAGCATGGTGAAAATACATCATAAATGTGGTAGAAAATAGATATTATAGATTATTCATGACATTATAATATATTTATTTATTATGATATTCTCTCTCTCTCTCTCTCTCTGTTCCTGTGAGAACTTATGCTGTAATTTGCAAACTTGCTTTTCTCAGAGATTCAGCCTGAACTGGTTTTCTGTTCGCCCAGACAACTTTCCAAGATGTTTGTTATGTAATATATGAATCAAACATAATATAATCTTCTTGACTGAATAGATGTTCTGTTTTCTGTGGGGTTTAGCCTTGTCATCAGTTTATGACAAACAAGTGTTATCTGAATGTTCTTGACTCAGCTATTTTCCAGTATAGGAGAAAGACAGAATGTTGAATGTTTGCAGTGCGGACATGGGCCTTGTTCGCGACAGACAGCAGAATTCCAATTTTGACAAAACGTGGATGCAACTTGTTACTGACTGGCTCAACAGGTGCCTCCCTCGTTTGTGTGCGATGATATGATTACTTCTTTATCTTTAGCACGACAAAATATGACGGTGTCCACGACATAAAATAATTCTAATAATTCTCCAGGTGCTTGACATGAAAGGAAAGTGTCGAGACACTTGTTTTCTGTTGCTAAAGACGTCATATCTGTCGAGCGACAGTTTCAAAAGTGTTGAGTGACAAAGCATAAATTGGGCTTAGGGATAGTTGACATTTTCTTAAAGCCCAGCCCTATTTCAATGATGATGATTGGTAGTTCTTTCTCAGCACAATCCATGCAGTTCCTTTCTCATAGTAGCTCTGGAAGGTTGGGCAAAAATGAATGCAAGGTCAATGGGGTCACGCCCCTGTATGTACAAGCTGACTGAAGCTCACTGAAATGTACGTTGTGCAATGTTGTACGTTGTGCAATGTGGATTACATTTCAGTGACCCTCAGTCATGATTGTGATGTCATCAGTGATGATGTCATCAGTGATGTCACTTGAGCAACGTCATCAGTGATGTCACTCGAGCAACTGTGATGTCATCAGTGTCTTTTTAGTTAAAATTGGCTAAGTGGGCTCTGTCGTGGTGGTGTCAGTCAACAGTCTCCACCCTAGGAATCGAGCGTGCGACATTCCTAGTAAAGCAGACTATGCTTTGGGGCGTGATTGACAGGTCGCCTGTCCAGTGATCGGCAACGCTGCAGCTCTGTCTGGTTAAAAAAGAAAGAAAAAAAAGACAAGAGTCATGGCTATTGCACTTGGTGGGTTGGGCTTGGCAAATGCTCTATGTTGTTGCCGCAGGTTCAGGCTTGATTGGCTGGGTTATAAGCAACAGCTGTCCAATTTATAACCTCAGCAGCAGGGAGGATTTATGACATATTTTTGTGTTGTATCTGAACAGCGTGTCACTTTATTGGAACAGAAAGAGCCAGAAGGTCATTGGTACAAAAAATAATTAAGGGCATGAGGGTTGATAGCAATGCAGTCTACGGTCACTTGGCACCGACAGTAAGCTTCTCCAGGTCATGGATGCCATCCTTGTCAATCAAACGGACGTTGAAGGTGGGAAGGTTCAGGATGAAGCGCCTGTTAAGTTCCTCCACGCATTTCTTCAACAGGTCTACTGCTTCAGCCGGGGTCAGACCTGGTTTGTAGTAGCGGTCGAGGATGGAGAGGGTGAGGAAGGCACCATAGCCGTGGGCGGCAAAGGGGGCCTTGGCCAGGGCAGACAGGTAGTCCATGTAGTAGAGTCCCGGGCCGTCCGCCTCGTCGTAGCCAGCCAGTAACAGGTTCACGTGATATGGAGTCCTGCTTCGAAGGTAGTCTGCGAGGTTCTTTCGTGTGAAGTTCGCTGCTGCTGCTGGGCTGAGCTCGTAACCATTCCTCATCTTGTAGAGCTGGGCATTCTTCTGGATGTACTCTGCAAACTGTACTGTGTCTCCTGCTTCTCCAACACATAGCAGCAATATCTTCTCACTTAATTTGAACATCTTGTCATGGTCATGTTTCATCTGAATGATGCTGCTGGCTGAAATGTTATCGGCAGCTACGAGCACAAAATCTGGTCCCTGTATCCCAATCAAATACTCCATTCTGTAGAGTGGCCAGTGGGTATACTTTACTCACTCGCTCAGATATAGCCAGCATTTATGACATTACTGATGATGTCATGTTTATGACATCACTGATGATGTCACAATGTCTATGAATAAGTGACATCATCAGTTCACTGGACATTGTCATTGTGACATCATTGGTGATTTATGACATCACTGATTGCAATTCTATAGTGTTGTGATCTCACTGTGTTCACACGTGACTTCTGTGTTCATCAGTGGCATCATAAATTATGTCATAAAATCACTGATCAGTGAGCGATGTCATCAGTGATGTCATTGAGGGATAATAAAACTCAAACCTCCAGAATTACAGATCAAAGAGTGATTAGATATCTAGCAAGTGTAAGTGCAACAACCCATTTTCACCAGCAGGCCAATGTGAAGAGAAGTGCATTCAAATAGCCGAGGACACAATTATCTTCCCACTATTAGTGCTGGAAAATCCTCTGGGTCGTCCGAGTTAGGCGCCAGAGCGTCGGCCGTCTCCAATTTAGGTTGGGCCCTCTCTGGGCGGGAGTGGGTCCACCTCGTCCTCCCCTGCCTCTCCCACCCCGGTGGGGCGTCACAGGCTCCCGAAGTTGATGTCCAGGCGGAAAGTGATGTCATTCACAGACCTGCGCAGGAAGTGGCCATTATCCTCCATTTCCTCCCAGCTCCCCTTGGGGTTCTCCACATGCTTGGACTGGTGGATGACGCTGGCTTGGAGGGGAACGTAGCAAAATGTTGATTTAAACGGAAACGGTGGTGCATTGAACACCCTGTTCTTGTTGTTGTTGCAGCGTTGGATCCACTGAAGCACTCGAGCCACTCTGTGTGGTAACCATGGAAACATGGAAGGTATAAATCCTGACTCTTATTTTTTGACTTTATAATGCTAGTTTAATCTAAAAGACATTGAAAATATTATTTGATTGAGAGACATTTAAAAAACAGCTTACCTTGTTATTCAATGTGTTTTATTATTATTTTCAAATAAAATTATAAATAAATCAAATAAAAAAGATCTGGCCTTCAAAAAGTTCAAAAAGGTCGTCTTATAATCAGGGTCGTCTTATATTCTGACCAAAGGTATTTATGGGAAACAGTGTCTTGGGACGCAAGACACATTTCAAGAACCTTTCGACAATAAAGTGAAATCAAATCAAATCAAAACATTTATATGTGGATGAATTTGCCATATGCCCAAGTTCACATGCTCTGTTAAGTCGCGTGTTGATCAAAGTTGTGAATGTGATTAAAAGGTGGGGTGGGCCCCGGAAGATTTTCCGATTTCAAAGTGGGCCCCCGGGATTCTTAAGTTTGGGAAGCCCTGGTCTATGGACAGAACACTGTAGCAACTACTTGTCCTTACGTTCATGCAGAAGGGCAGGAGCACAGGCTGCTGGGTGTAGCCCCCTGCCCTCTCCTCTTCCTCTTCCTTCCCCTCTCCCTCCCTCTGGCCGGGCTCCTGGGGCTCCAGCGGCGCTGCCTCCTTCACCTGCTGCCCGCTGTAGTACAGGATGGGCTGGATGCAGTCTCCATCGGCCAGCAGTACGGTGTGTCTCTCCCCGGCCCCCACGTCCCACACCCGGATCCCCTCTGACATCTGGAGGGATGAGGGGGGTTATTGGCCAAGTATTTACAGATACACAAAAAAGGTATGCACAGGCTAAAACAAACACATACAGGGGTACATTTAAACATTTAAATTAACTACTAATAATAAGTGTGTGAAAAGTGTTAAATACATGAAAGAAATGTATGTACATATATGTATAAATAAGCCACACAGGAGTGTAAACAAAGACAGATATATTATCAGATACATTATCAGATATTGCAGTTACCGTTCAACGTAAAAGTGACTTTCAGTCAAATATTGCTGTTATTTCACAGTAGACGTACTGTATTTCAAATTGTGTGTGTGTGTGTGTGGTGTGCACAGCTTTTGTCCTAGGTGTCCTGATGTCATAGGACAAACATTTAAACAAACAGATATTGCCCACTGAAACAGATATTGCCCACCTGCTCCCTTTTATATAAGGATGTACAGATCCTTTCCAAAAAATTTGGATATCATGGAAAAGTTAGTTTTTTTCCATAATTCCTTTCAAAAAGTGAAACTTTCATAGATTATAGATTCATTACACACAAAGTAAAGTATTTATTTCAACTTGCAGTGGAACAAACTAGCGGGTGGAATCTGCTGCCTTTCTTTTTTAAATCAAGCAGCATGTCGTTTTGTCACAAATCTGGGGGTAAGTCCCCCTTTAAGAAGCTGGAATCAGATAAGTGTGACTTTTTTTCCTTTAAAAGAGATTGCTCAACGCGATTAATCGATTATCAAAATAGCTGCGGATTAATCTAATAGTTGACAACTAATCGATTAATAGTTGTAGCTGTAGTGTAAGTGGCTCGAACCGAGCCACTTACTGCCCCCTCGATCCCATCCCTTCCTCTCTCCTCCAAACCATCTCACCGGACATATCTCCCTTCCTCACTACCTTCATAAACTCCTCTCTGTCCTCTGGTCTTGTTCCGCCTGCTCTAAAGACTGCAAGAGTCAAGCCTCTGCTTAAGAAACCCTCCCTTGACCCTACTGCTATTCAGAACTACAGACCTGTCCTCTTCTCTCATTCCTTTCCAAAACCCTTGAACGAGCAGCGTCCGAACAACTTTCTCTCTATCTCTCCCAGAATGACCTCTTGGACCCTCTGCAGTCCGGTTTCAAGGCTTCGCACTCCACTGAGACAGCTCTTCTTGCTGTCACAGAGGCCCTTCACACTGCTAAGGCCTCATCCCTCTCCTCTGTCCTTGTCCTCCTTGACCTGTCTGCTGCCTTCGATACAGTCAATCACCAAATCCTTCTTTCCACTCTGTCTGACCTCGGCATTTCAGGTTCTGCACTATCCTGGTTTGCTTCCTATCTCTCGAACCGCTCATACCAGATCTTATGGAGAGGGTCCGTCTCCAGATCCTGCCCTCTTACCACTGGTGTCCCCCAGGGCTCAGTCCTGGGCCCCTTACTTTTTCTTCTCTATATCAGATCTCTTGCCTATGTGATCTCTTCTCATGGCTTCTCTTATCACTGCTATGCTGATGACACCCAACTTTTCCTTTCCTTCCCCCCCTCCGACACTCAAATCGAGGCTCGCATCTCTGCATGTCTCAAGGACATTGGCGACTGGATGTCTGCCCACCACCTCAAGCTCAACCTTGGTAAGACAGAGCTACTCTTCCTCCCAGGGAAAGACTGTCCTCTCACAGATCTCTCCATCTCCATCGACAACACCACTGTACTGCCCTCCCAAACAGCTAAGAACCTTGGGGTGATCCTCGACAACCAGCTGTCTTGCTCTGCCAACATAGCTGCGACAGCACGCTCCTGTAGGTTCTCCCTCTACAACATCCGCAAAATCCGTCCCTTCCTCACAAGAGAAGCGACTCAACTCCTGGTCCAGTCACTTATCGTCCCTCGCCTGGACTACTGCAACGTGCTCCTGGCTGGCCTACCTGCCACCGACATCCGACCGCTTCAGCTCATTCAGAACGCTGCAGCCCGTCTGGTATTCAACCAACCCAAATTCTCTCATGTCACTCCCCTCTTCCGGGACCTCCACTGGCTTCCCATCTCAGCTCGCATCAAATTCAAGACACTGGTACTGGCCTACAGGGCAGTACACCAGTCAGCTCCCCTGTACCTGCAATCTATGGTCAGGTTCCAAACCTCTCACCGCTCCCTTCGCTCCTCTACCAGTGCAGGGCGCCTCGCTCCTCCTTCGCTACGGGCGCTCAAAAGTCGCTCATCCCGATCTCGACTCTTCTCCTCCCTGGCACCCCAATGGTGGAACGAGCTGCCACCTTCGGTCAGGACTGCTGAATCACTGCCGATCTTTCGGAAAAGACTAAAGACTCACCTTTTCCGGCTCCACCTGGGCCCTTCTTGATCTAACTTCTTTCTCTCTCTTCTTTCTCTCTCTTTATTTAAAAAAAAAAAAAAAAAAAAAATCCTAAACTAAAACTCGTACCACTGTTCCTTCAGGATTTGTAGTTGTCATAGACTGTGCTCCATAGTTGATTGCTCTATTGCTGACAAAAAGTGTGTTATTGTAAGTCGCTTTGGATAAAAGCATCTGCCAAATGACGTAATGTAAATGTAATGTAATGTAGTGTGTGTGTGTGTGCGTATGTGTGTGTTCGTGGGTGGGTGGGAGGGGGTTCCTCACCTTCGCAAGGCGTGGGATGGTGCTGGGTGACTCCATGTGTCCAAGCTGCCCTGAGCTGTTGCTGCCCCATGAGAAAACCTGGAAGACACAGAAAGACTATCTATCTATCTGTTGTATAAAATTGAAGTTCCATTGATTGGCATTTAATAATCAATAAGCTATAATTGCATACGCATAATTAATGGTATGTGAATTTTATACAACACTATCTATCTATCTATCTATCCATCCATCTACGTACAGTATCTATCTAAAGGTGACAGTGTATTGTGTATACTGTCAAAGTGAAGTGAATGGGTGTGTGTGAGTGAAGCTGGTGACCAACCTGAGACTGTGCGCTCAGAGCCAGGGAGTGGTGAGCGCCGGCCGCCACGCGCACAACCTCCTTACTGCTCAGACTCTTGATGCACAGCGGCTGCAACCTGCACAAACACAAACACACACACCCACATGTGTTCACTACACATTTCATTCAGAATGTCTGCTGTAGTGGAAAAAACGTCAACATATGATATAAACCTTCTGCAGTAAAATTGTTTTAATTGTGGTCGCAATAATTGAGATCTGCAGTGGGTTGCACCAGCTGTGCGTTTGACAAGTTTGATGAAGATTTGGATTGTTGGAAACTATTTTCCAAAGGCACTGCCGCTAAGCGCCGCCCAAGATGAGTGTGATTGGTTAAACCAAAAAGAGCATTTTTCCCCACAAATCCAGAATGTAGACCAACGCTGCCAGACTCCTCTCACGGAAGGGAGGGGAGGCTGGCAAGCGAGACTACTCTGTTGGTTGGTTGGTTGGTCCACAAGAAATGTTGGTTGGTCCACATAATCAATGTCAATGGAGTGGATGACATCACAATGGAGTGATGACGTCACACTCTGACATGGCGTATCTGGTCGCAGCTACAGTATTGCAAATTCACGCTTGTTTATCTCCTCTGCACAAATTTGTATTTTTTCCTTTTTCATCAATGGATTTTCTCTGTGTGTTTTCATCACTTTTTATATCACAAATAATGAAACTAAAAAGTCCCTCTGTGATGGTTCCTACCTGACCAGGTTGTCTCCGTGGCCCAGCTGGCCGTGCTCCCCCTGGCCCCAGCTCCACACCTCTGTTTGCAGGGAGGGCAGCACCTCCTGGGCCTCCGGGACAGCCCATCCCAGAGGGGTGAGAGCCACCGCCCGCAGCCTGGGACGACCCACCTTCCGCAGAAGCCGGGGGGACACTGAGGGTCCAGCGACATGCAGGAAGACACATGGAGACACACAGTCACGGGTTAGGCATACGAGCAAGGGATTTTGCACCATTCATTTTTCCATAGCCATTTCGTAAAATGACTATACTGCACATTGTACAGTATGCGCTGTACTGATGACTGCACACAGCGCATGCGCCTCATGGCAAATGAGGAAGTAACTTCGGTTGCTCTTGGTTAGTTTGGTTAATCTTTGTTAGTTCTGGGTGTGTGGATGTACTTCAAAAATGACAGTTTCACATAACTTATTATTTCATCATGTGGTGACTACATGAGTCACAACATGTACATGTGAGTGTTTCTGGCACTGTTGGAATGTGTATTTTGAGCGACTGTACCATTGTATCGCTAAGCTAAGTAGCAGCGAGGGCTGTCCCGCTGCTTGTACATGCACATGTGCTGTTTTGCACAGTGACGATAAAGGCACTGTCCACAGACATGAGCAGGGAGCTCCTGGAGGGCTCACCGATGTCACACAGGTCCGACAGATATCTAGCATGCTAAATAGCTGGTGGTGTCAGGAGAGAAGAGCGTAGTGAGGCAGGCACAGCCGGGGTGATGTCTGCTGTCTGCAGCACGCTACAAACAGCCAAGACTGAGGAAGCCCTTCTACAGTATTGGTACAAACTGCTGTCCCTCAACCAAAAAAAACGGATTTAAAAAGGTTTTAAGTAGCTATGCAAATGTTAGATGTTTACTAAGATCATTCTATTATCTATTGAAACCTGAAATAATATTTGAGATAGTCTGACATTGAACCAGTTTTGGAGAGTGACTCATAGATATTGTGTGAGTGTGTGTCACACTGTGGACTCGTCTGGGATTCTCCTGGTGAAATATCTTATAATGTCGCAGCTCAGTCATATAGTGTGAAAGCTACAACAACACAAAGACTCCTGATTACAAGACAGACAGTTGTGTAGTGTGAAAGGAACAGCGACTGATGAGTGATGACTGATGAACGTCGGGTAGTGTGTACGAGCCATAACCTGCACTTGTCTGTTTATCAAACGCTTCACACATCAGAATTTAGGCACAAATTGGAAATGTGTAGGGTGACGCAATTCTGTGCGGAATATCTTATCTCATCTTTATATCCTGTCTTATCTTAATATCTACACTTTAAATTCTCGGTCATGAAGCCCAGTCAGTTAGTCAGCGATGTTTTTCATGAAAAGTGTTTGGATTGAGGACAGACTGTGTAGAGTGCCTCGAATTAAACAAATCTCTGGTGCAACGTTCAGCAAGGCAAATCAATGAGTTATCAAGGCGAAGACATGCACACACACACACGCCGTCGCACGCACGCACACGCACGCACACACACACACACACACACACACACACACACACACACACACACACACACACACACACACACACACACTTAACATTTAAATGATTTATTTATGTCCACATGGATACAAAGTACAAAGGACATAAACACTAATAATGCAATCAGATGTTGGGAGTCAGTCAGTTACATGAGTGTGACACACACACACACACACACACACACACACACACACACACACAGAGCAGAGTGATTAAGCTCAGCCGGCTCTTCCATGTGGGACTCAAAAAGTACTGATAGACTCACTGAAATGATTTATTTCACCAAGTTTTATATTGAAAGTGGTGGTTCAGTCTGCCTGTGCTAGTACCTCCCACTTTATAAATACAGGCAGGGATCTAAATATTATTGAAATAATATTGTGAGGAAGAATATTTGCCTAACCATTATTTTGGATATTTATGGTACTTAATTTGCATATATTTGAAAAGATTGAAATGCTGCAATGCTGTATTTATGATTTGTTTGGACAAGATGTAATTTGTCTTTCCTTCTGTTCAGAACCATGGCGATCCTCATGGCAATCTTTGGGCAATCAACATCAACCTTTAAATAAATAAATTGGACGATGGATTGCAACTCTTGTTTCCTGGTGGTTTGTGACTCCAGTTAGAACTTTAAATCCACTATAAACTGCCAGGAAATGTATCACAGTTTAGCATCGCTTCATCCCTAGAGCCAGGGTGAGAGTTTTTTTCAACCCCTTGATCATTTTTTTGCATCATTTTGGCCCTTTTCAAGCAATTTCACAAATTAACTATGACATTTACAGTACATCATCACATATCAGCAGATTTGTTTTACTTCTCTCCCACTGCTGGAAACTGGCGATAAGCGCTACAGAAGACTTTCTGTCCTAACCAGTCCATCTGCCAACCTCCATTGTTTTTTTGTTTTGCATTATGGGTTGGTTTATTTTTTGTTGATGCAGTGGTTTGTGTGACTGTGTTGATGCAGTGGTTTGTGTGACTGTGTTGATGCAGTGGTTTGTGTGACTATGTTGATGCAGTGGTTTGTGTGACTATGTTGATGCAGTGGTTTGTGTGACTATGTTGATGCAGTGGTTTGTGTGACTATGTTGATGCAGTGGTTTGTGTGACTATGTTGATGCAGTGGTTTGTGTGTCTGTGTTGATGCAGTGGTTTGTGTGACTATGTTGATGCAGTGGTTTGTGTGACTATGTTGATGCAGTGGTTTGTGTGTCTGTGTTGATGCAGTGGTTTGTGTGACTATGTTGATGCAGTGGTTTGTGTGACTCTGTGTTGAGGCAGTGGTTTGTGTGACTCTGTGTTGATGCAGTGGTTTGTGTGAATGTGTGTTGATGCAGTGGTTTGTGTGAATGTGTGTTGATGCAGTGGTTTTGTGACTCTGTGTTGATGCAGTGGTTTGTGTGACTGTGTTGATGCAGTGGTTTGTGTGACTGTGTGTTGATGCAGTGGTTTTGTGACTCTGTGTTGATGCAGTGGTTTGTGTGAATGTGTGTTGATGCAGTGGTTTTGTGACTCTGTGTTGATGCAGTGGTTTGTGTGACTGTGTTGATGCAGTGGTTTGTGTGACTGTGTTGATGCAGTGGTTTGTGTGAATGTGTGTTGATGCAGTGGTTTTGTGACTCTGTGTTGATGCAGTGGTTTGTGTGACTGTGTTGATGCAGTGGTTTGTGTGACTGTGTGTTGATGCAGTGGTTTTGTGACTCTGTGTTGATGCAGTGGTTTGTGTGAATGTGTGTTGATGCAGTGGTTTTGTGACTCTGTGTTGATGCAGTGGTTTGTGTGACTGTGTTGATGCAGTGGTTTGTGTGACTGTGTTGATGCAGTGGTTTGTGTGAATGTGTGTTGATGCAGTGGTTTTGTGACTCTGTGTTGATGCAGTGGTTTGTGTGAATGTGTGTTGATGCAGTGGTTATGTGACTCTGTGTTGATGCAGTGGTTTGTGTGACTGTGTTGATGCAGTGGTTTGTGTGAATGTGTGTTGATGCAGTGGTTTGTGTGACTGTGTTGATGCAGTGGTTTGTGTGAATGTGTGTTGATGCAGTGGTTATGTGACTCTGTGTTGATGCAGTGGTTTGTGTGAATGTGTGTTGATGCAGTGGTTTGTGTGAATGTGTGTTGATGCAGTGGTTATGTGACTCTGTGTTGATGCAGTGGTTTGTGTGAATGTGTGTTGATGCAGTGGTTATGTGACTGTGTGTTGATGCAGAACTCACTGGAAAGAATATAAATAGTCAACAGCCGTCACTTGGAGTCTGCTTGTGTCTAAAAATAGAGTTGGTTGTTATTTCACAGATGGCAGGCTTGTTGCAGCAGGTTTCTGTGCTGTTTAGATATATTTTACCTGTATTTTTACCTGTAATCATCTGTTATTATGAGGAATAAGTGTCGCAGATTGCCCCCCCCCCCCCCCCCGCCTCTGCTGTCGTTCTACTTGGATAATGAAGCATTTATCTATCTATCAATACTGTGACTGCTGGACAGAGCCATTCGTTTCCTTCCCTGGGCATGTAACAAACACACGCTGCCAGAAGGAGCATGCGCACATGAACACACACGTGCCCTCCAACGAAGAGCCATCTGGTTACCCACAGCACAGCAGGAGAGGAACACAGACAGGAGTGGATGGTGTTTGGCCTGTAGCAGCTACACACCACAGCCGGGTGGAAAATAATCCCTTATCTTAAATAATAGCTGTGGTGTCAAGACTCCCTTTATCCATTTCAAAACTCCTCCAGGCTGGAAATTATTTTTTCCAGGCTGTAGTTTCTTAACTCATTGAGTGCCAGCCACTTTTGGAGAACGGACGCTCCCAGTGCCAGAGTTTCAGAGCGTTTTCAGTGATTTCTCGAGGCCCACAGAATATTGTGTGATATTACTATGTAAACACCGAACACGCAAGAAGAACGATGAGACTCTATTCTATCATCAGCAAAAACAGGTTTATTGATATCATTTTCCGTTCTTTAGTTATCAGCCGGAGAAGATAGCTTGATTTAACCAAAAACAGCCGTTTTTTTCTAGAAGCTGAGATAAAGAGCCTTTTGTGAAATTAAACATTTCATGCACATCACTGACTGAAGCTAATATTTTCTGATGTAGTCACACCTCAAAAATAATTTCCTTCAATAGAGCAGCGAAAACCAAGGAATTTTGTTTGGCAAAACGATATTTTTTAGCTGCAACCAGCAGCGCTGGCCCCTGCGTGCGCTGCTGGTTGCAGCTTCTTGTTGGTCTTGATTTGCTGCTGGTGGGCATCAGATATTCTGGCTTGGGTTTGCCAATCCTGTCCTGCTGTCTGGGTCTGTCTGGGTCAGTGTTGTGTGCTGCTCTGCGTGCCCCCCCCCCCCCCCCCTCAACTGCACACTCCTCCTCCGTATGGGAGTGTCTCTGGGGCTTTCTGGTGCGTTTGCTCTGCACTGAAAAGTCCGCTACATCCAGCTTTTTTACAGCGTTCCGCGTGTATTTGTCACCGGCTCCCATGCTTCCAGTTGAGAATAATAACAACTAATAACAAAATCATGCGGATGGGCTATCGCAGCGGACACGGAGGTGCTCAATTGTGGCAGCAGATTGGCTGCTGCAGGCACAGCTAACATTATGCTTCATGCATATCGATGCATACGGATGCGATGCGATTTCCGTTTCTCCAACGACTTCTTCTCTGTTTTTTCCTCGCCTTTCTGTAATCTGGAGAGCACTGTCGCCACCTAATGGGTCCCTAAAATAGCTTTTACACATTCAACAGCCACCATACTTTCACAGGAGATGGATCTGGCTTTGATGCACGTCCCACCGTCAAAAAACGCAATTGACGAACATACTCGTCCTTGGCACTCTACGTTACTAAACCAATTGACGAACATACTCGTCCATGGCACTCAATGAGTTAACCTTGCTTGCAAGATGGATAACCTCGCGAGATCAAAAGAGATTCTCTCGAAGTAATCCATCTTGTCATGCACAGGCAGTTAGGATGATTGGCCGAACCATGCAGGCTCGACGAATCAGCGGCAGCCTTAGGCGGGCTTTCTGTGTGTCGCACATGGTCTTTGTAGTTCTTTTCACTCGTCAACATGGCTGCCGCCGCGGAAGTGACAGGCAGTCTGAATGAAATTGAATGTAACGTTCCCAATTCTATGTATTAAATTCTAAAAAATTACCCTCAACATTTGGGAAGGCTAAGCCACACAACTAGTTCGTTATAATCGAACGTCATGCTTCGAAGGCGACTTTACGACGATGAGGACGGTGAGGAGGACTCAATCACTCTTACAGGCACAGGCAGACGTCAGAGGCATGCGATCTGATTGGTTGAAGTTAACACGCACCAGCGGTGATAGACAGATGGGTCATCCAATCAGCTGCCAAATAGCTTGGAAAAAGTGCCCGCCTCCGTCAGCGGGTTGGATTACTGCATTGCCAGATGGACTGGTTTAGTGAAACGTAATGTGAAGCTAACCGTCCATCTGGCAGCGTCAGGTTAGTAGTTTCTTGGACCGATTTCAAAAATGTGCTTGGCGAAAGCTGGTGAAGGTGAAGCTGAAAGCGTCTGAGTGACAGAGCTGGAAAATATTTTTAACATCCACAAATAAAGCAATGTGTGAACAGCAGGGTCTTTAATATTATAAAATGTGCAGCCACATGTATAAGGCTGGGTATCAGTATCTATACCTTTAAGGTATCGACCAAAATCGTTATCTTTCTTTATCTTTATTGTTTATTTTATTACAGGGACAATGCACAATAAATATATTGCACCAGAAATAGCTAGTAGCTAATTTGCATCTGTAGTCCCTGGGCGGGAGAAATACCCCAGTATGTACCGAGACCATTTGTATGATTTGGCTCGAAGCCAATCACCACAACAAGCATTCTTTAATGCCATGTGTGATTGGCCAACTACCGTACTAGCAGCTACAACCCATACAGTCTGTGGTGGTGAAGTCAGAGTCATGTGACAGAGTTGGCAGTTCAGCGTGCTGAGATGCCACGAAAACGTGGCCTAAAATTTTTTAAGGGTATCAATTGGTTGTTATCTGTATCACTTTAAGGGTACTGGTATTGGTAGGTATCACTTTAAGGGTACTGGTATTGGTATGTATCACTTTAAGGGTACTGGTATTGGTATGTATCACTTTAAGGGTACTGGTATTGGTATTGGTACCGTCATTTTTTTAAACGATACCCAGCCCTACATTAAAGCAGATCTTTCAAGACTTTAACTCTGACTTTGAGATAGGAAAGGTGAGCCTAAAAAAGCATGTTGAAATCGGAGCAAATCACCTGAGACTGTTAGGAGCGAGAGCTAAGATGATAATAGAAAGTGATATAATACCACTCACTCCCTTCCTTTCAATCCCCCTCAACACTTTCTCTTGGCTGTAAAAACCTATTCGGTCAGGAAGGTGTCATCTTTACCCAGCAGCCTGTGTTATTCCTGACCGCTGCCCTCGAGACAGATGAACAAAGTTAGAGGCTAAACATTGACCTACATTCCATTGTGCCTCTCTACTTTTAATCACACTTTAACAAAGGCTGCCATTCAGACGGGTTCACTTAGCTTGAACTCAGCCTACAAACGAGTAGCGTTCACATGATGCAGCACAACGATGACAACTCAGCCTACAAACGAGTAGCGTTCACATCATGCAGCACAACGATGACAACTCAGCCTACAAACGAGTAGCGTTCACATGATGCAGCACAACGATGACAATTCAGCCTACAAACGAGTAGCGTTCACATGATGCAGCACAACGATGACAACGCTTCAGGCCTTGTTCACGAGTGACTATTGATGTTACTGTACGCCTCAAGTCCATCCCCCATTTTACGTGGATGGGACTTACTCATATGCTTTCAGTACGGTAGCAGCGACTCTATTCTGGCCTGGATCTGTTGTTTTCATTAGGGCTGGGCAATATAATCGATACGGCAATATATTGCGATATTTTATTTCCCGATACTGTATCGATACTTGGACGCCAAGTATCGCGATATAAAATAATTTTTTTTTTTTTTTTTTTTGCAGGCCATGCCATGCCAGGCCTCTGCATCTGGTGATTCCCACCCCTAATCGATACTGTATCGATATTTCCCATATCTATGCGTTCAGTAACACTCAACACTCAGTAGTTTTGACTGAATTTGTCCACTAACTTATCAGTATAAAGTGATGTACATATTATTACACTACCTGGGTGGTACACAGTGTGTTGTATCTTTAGCTCTATTATTTAATTTTGAGTAAATTCTTTTGCAATATATCGCAATATGTATCGCATCGCAATATATCGTGATCCAATCGTATCGTGACCCAAGTATCGTGATATGTATCGTATCGTGAGATCCTTGCCAATACCCAGCCCTAGTTTTCATTATTTGTTGGTTTTAATATCTTTTATTTATACGATGTCAAGTTGTTTTATGTGTTGTTTAGGGCTGGCACGGATCACGGATAATCCGTGACCCGTACGGATCAGCCCCCACGGTTCGGCACACGGTTCGGAACGTCGTGGTCCGCGGACCCCCCCCCCCCCTCCCCTTTCGTTTCATTTAACGTTTAACGTTAGTGTATGAGAACGCCCAGCGCAGCCAGACACAGACAGGAATAATCATGGCAAGCACAAGTGAGCTTCCTCAACCCTTGTCGCCGCTGTAAAGTATCTCTGAAGGCTGTGGCTAGTGGCTCCTAAAGACAGCGTGACAACAAACTTATTTCAACACCTCTGAAAAAGCACAGGAATGCGATCAGCGTGTTGCGCGCTGCACAATATAACGAGAGCCACAACACACACACGCGCACACGTTTCACAAACACATTATCACCGGACGGTGAAATGTTGCCTTAGGACACATAACAACAAAACAATACGTGGGGCCACTGAGTAGCTTAACGTAGCATCAACGTTATATTTCCAGACTGACCTGGTCTGGTCTGTAGGTCTGTACCCGTGTCATGTGACTGGTGCAAGCAACAGCCACGAAGTTAGGCATAGCAGTGCCACCTAAAACAGGAAGTTTTGCCTGCCTTCAGAGTAAAAGCATACATTGTGTCACTTATGAGAAAAAAATATTTTTTGAGCTGTGCAGGGCAACAAATGGTTAGAGAATTATAATAGTATTAAAAAAATCTAATCGAAAATCTAATTTTGAGAGAAAAAATCTGATCTATATATTTTTTTGCTGATCCGAAAAATCCGTGATCCGTGGCTCAAAATCCGTCACGCGATCCGATCCGTGGGTTTTCTGATCCGTGCCAGCCCTAGTGTTGTTCTTATGTAGATTTTAATCCAAATTTCACTCCGGAAAATAAAGTTGAAGTTGAAATTGAGAGAATGGCTGCCTAAGGTTTCAGCTGCTCACATTGCACTATAGCAACTTAATTTACTTTACAGAGACTGTAACCCATGCTCGACTGTGCTTTTTCTGACTGTGGTCAAAGGGCACTCTGTCTTATGCCTTCTGGTTCTGCCCTTCACTGCCCTTCACTCTAAGCCTTAGAGTACCAGTCAAATATTTCACTTAGAGTCTAAGGCCTACAGTACAAAGTAACCCTTCAGCCGGAGGCAGAACTCGCCATTTTCGGCTGCTCGGAGACCTCTCTGGGCTTCCCCACAGCTGTGCAGCTGTCTCTGACACTGGGAACAACTGTTGCCAAATAAACGTATTCTGAAAGAATGGAAGTCCCCCCCTCTTCACCTTTTTTCCGGTGAAGAGGGGTCCGGTGGTTGACGGACATGATCTCTGTTATAAGAATGGAGAGACTCAGATCCCTGAGAACCAACTCACTTAAAAGGTTTCTAGATATTTGGGACCCGTTTCTAACCTACCTCGACGAGGTTGGGGGGTGGTGGATGACCTGCCCGACTAAGTTCCTGTTGGACACCTTGCGTGGGACCCCATGCACAACGTCTCTTACAAACACATAAGCACTCGATATGGATGGTAGCACCACATCACAATAACTGTTAATACATGTATGTTTTTGTTTTTTTGTTTTCTCCTTTCCTGTGTCTGAGCTTGTTCATCTGTTTGTTCATATTATGTTATAATTTAAAATAAAATGTAAAAAAAAGAAAGAAATTGAGTTAAAGCATGTGCGACTCGTCCAGTATCCGACCAGCTGACGCACATAGAATACAACAAAGAAGTGAGTGCAATCACAACGCCATGACGCCTGACACCTTTGCCATGCTTGCAAGCTGGAAGGCGAAGCCCGAAGCGCACGCACGCACGCACGCCCGCACACACACACCCACACTGACCGAGACATGCACGTGTGCAAGCCGTACTTACGCAGCAGTGTATAGGAGGACGATAAGAGGTGAACGGCGTATCTACCCTGAGAGAGGAGTCCAGGCAGAGACAGGCGGCGTCGCAGACCCTCCTCCTCCTCCTCGCGGATGTCCCCCGTGCTCGAGCTCTTCTTCCCCTGCATGGACTCCTCCAGGCGGACCCGCTCGCCCGGGACGGCCCCCGGAGGCCCCGGCCCTCCCGCCGCGGCCCCCGTGGAGGTGGGCAGGTAGAAGTTCATCATCCTTTTGAGGGAAAGCGCCTCGTAGGTGGAGGCCACCCTCTCGCCCACCGCCGAGGCGCAGGACGCCACCAGGCTGTTGAGAGTGGAGGGGCTGGGGGCCGCGGAGGTGGAGAGGGGATCTGAGGGCTGGAGCAACAAACACACCACAGTCAGGCACACGCACACTTCAGGTCAAATGACAAAATGTCAGCGGAAAAAGAGTAGGCTGTTATCATGTCTTACTACATTCTGCTTTTGTGTTTCTTGTGCTTTTCCTGATGCTCGTCCTATGTCAGTGGTTCTCAACGTGGGGTCTGCGGGACCTCCAGGGGTCCTTGAGGGGCTTCCAGGGCATCCCCAGCAAATTGATGAATTGTTAAACTTTACCATTACACAAAATGACAATGTAGGAAAAACGCTATTTTCTCTACCTACAATACAGATAGTCAGTCATCATGGAATTCTGGACAAAATCACATCTGATAATAAAAATATTCTCACATCTGAGTCCAAGGGACAACATCTCATCCAATGGGGGCCTAATGTGGACTAAGTTAGGGGCCTTCTTGATATGAAAAAGGTTGAGAAGCACAATATGATCTTGTTCTATAGAGACATTGCGCCCAACACGGGAGAAAGCTCTTCATTCACTCTCTACACTTTAACACTACTTGGAATTTTATGTTTTGAATAGTAGTGTCTTTTAGATAAACTGTGTGCGCAATAGGCCAGCTATAGAATTAGCTGACCAAACTATTGTTGTTTTTCTATCCTACTTTGTATCGATTTTTACTATGTTTTTCTGTGATTTTCCCTGTATTGTAATGCATTTAATATGGTATTTTACTACTGCACTTTACTGTCTACTGTTTACAATTGCTTGTAACGTAATGTGTATTGTGTTTGGACCCCAGGAAGACTAGCGGTCGTTTCGGCGGCGGCTAATGGGGATCCTTTTTAAATAAATAAATAAATAAATTAAATAAATAAATAAATAAACTCCCACACACACCAACGTCATTTTCCTTGAATTAAACATACAGTAGCTAAAAGCTGTTGTGTGGTGGGCTGCGCAGACAACAAATGTAAAAAATCGCCAATTAAAGTTTTGTTTGTTTGTTTGTACTCCCGAGCAAAACAAGGAAGCCATTGAGAATTGGCGAGAAGAAAAATGTGGATTTAGCGGTCAGTAAAGTAAGTTGGAGTGTTCATGTTCCGTATATACGATCTTTGTGTGCCATACGCGACCATGCACGGCACGCGACATAGGAGAACGCCAGGATTGGGTGGCCGATTTCTGTTTCCCCCTGTTTTGGGCGTGGTTTTTGAATGATGACGCTCTCCGCAGTGTCTCTATGGTTGATTGTTGCTCAGTTAGATAGTTAGGCTCATTCTCTGTCAGGTCCTTTGAGACATGCATGCTATAAATAAACAAACTTCAAACCTGATCTTATTCAACATCAGATATCAACCGGTCAGTGCCATCCACTGCTGATATGATGGAGGTTTCTCCTGACCACAGCTACTGAAAAACAGTCTGGAAAACCTGCAATGGAATTTTGTTTTCTTTGCATGTTTCCTTTGCTCATTTAATTATTCAATCTTCTTTCATTCAAAGACCGACTGTATATCCCATAGTTACCCTGCCACTGAATAGATGTGGCATGTGTCTTTGAGATTTTGGTACAAACTGGGGGGGGGGTCGAAATACTGACCACTCCAAATTCCCATTTTGTAATGTGTAATCAGAGGGAATGTGTTTCAGAAGAGCTGCTAAACCTCAAGCCACATGTTGAAGAAAATCTTTCATTATGTAAACCAATTAAATATATAGAGTACGGCAGGAATGAGTCTGGAAAACATGGACGCTAGCACTTCCGGCTTGTATGTGTAAAAGTGAATGGTATTTTTGTAAGTGTATGGGATTTCAGTTAAATGCATGAAATTAGGGCTGCACGATTATGGTCAAAATGATAATCACGATTATTTTTGATCAATATTGAGATCACAATTATTTAACATGATTACTCTTCGACTTTGGGAACAACATGAATTTATTGAACTAAAAACAAACACAAACAAAAAAACACTGAATTTCTTTGAACTGTCATCTTCTACCAAGGAAGGTATAAACATAAACGGACAAACTCTCCGGCTCTCTGTTCTCGATTCGAGCTGAAACTACATGCACCACAGCGTGTTTGGGCTTTGGAGGAGGGGCGGAGCACACCACTGAGGAAAGAGCAACAAATTACATATTCAGAGTCAACATTGCTGAACGGAATGCAGCAGATTTGATCTCGATTTGATCTCGAGCTTCGATTTTCTTGTTTTCATGATTGCGGGGAGCCAAAATATTTTTTTCAATTGTGAAATCTGGGGTTAACAAAAGTTTATGAAACAAGGAAGTTTGCATTCAGCAAGATAATCTTCACAAACGAGGATTTTATGACTTCTGAAACATTTTCTGAAAATCGTGGGTGGGGAGGAATGCATTTACGTTTCAAAAGTCATAAAAGTGGTCCTCGTTTGTGAAGATTATCTTGCTGAACACAACTTTGCTGTTTCATAAACTTTTGTGTTAACCACAGAACTTATTTCATGCATTTAAAGGAAGGCTTTCCCGTGGGGAATATGAATATATATTAAATCTCACACCCCTAAGGAGTTGGAATCCGTTGAAATTTTTAGAATTGGTTGTTCAGAGCCTGAGCAATCAACCAAAATCCACTCTGTGTGGGGGGGGGCTGGTGGAGGGGAGAGGCGGGAGCGGGGAGCAGAAATCCTACACTTCCCACAATGCACTGGGCTCGTGGCCTTCTATTCCATGCCCACCCCTCAGGCATTTGGCTGATATCAAACTCCAGTAGGTGGCGGTAATGTACATATATGTTTGCCAACCGCCATAAAACTCAAAGAAGAAGAAGAAGAAGGCTTCGACATAAAACAATAGTACAAGAAGAAGAATTTTTTTTTTTTTTTTTGGCTCCAAATTGCACCAAATTTAACCCGAAGTATATATGTCGGGAGATGTCTTCACACACAAAGTTTCATGCAGTTTAAGGCATTTTCCTAGGAGTTATGAGCATCTGATGTAACTATTTCATGTAAAAAAGGGTACATTGCTCAGCGTTGATTTCGTAACTTCAATGCACCTTCTACTAGATGTAAAATTTGACGAGCTTTCCAATGGCGCCAGTCCCGTGTCTGTAGCTGCTTCCGTTCCCGAGATATGGTTCTTTGCAAGGAGCTAGGGGAGCTAACATTAGCTAGCCTAGGCTATGCTGTGAAAAAAGATGGCTGCCTTTTGTTTTTCTTCAGGAGCTGTGAAGGGGCGTGGAGGACCTCTAGAGGCGGAACCATGGCGGCAAACCCCCACAACACTTGTAGTTTACAGCTGCTCTCTTCCGCAGGGCTGGACTTGACGCTCTGACGTAAAACGCGTCAGAGCGGCCACAAAATATGTGAGAGATGAGGGAGATCAGCCAGGAGGGTTGAGTGAGGGGAGGTGAAGGCTGCAATATCTAATCCAACTACTGACATTGTAATGACACAAATATGGTTGAAAATCAGGAAAGCTGGCCTTTAACCAAAATTCCCATACAAAAATTCCACTGCATCTTATTTCAGGGATGCAAACTCATGGAGAGTGAAAAAGGTGACAGATAGCAGGGCAGACACAAAACCACTCACAAATCCTATTTTGGGATGAAAAAGGTGACTGTCACCTAAAGGTGACTAGTTTGCATCCCTGTTATTTTTTCATCCTCAAACTGTATTTTTCCAAGTGCTGAAAAACAGTACCTATCTACATCTATATTGCAATTCATAACTCAAGAATCATAGTATGATATTTTTTGCCATATCATGTTGTCCTATCTTCTGGTTGGGAAGAGCACCACTGTCCAACTCACCGGTAAAGTGTGCAGTCCTCCAGCTGCTGCTTTAGCCATCTGCTCTGCCAGAGTGAGGTCCGATAATCTCTTCAGGTAGTCTTTGACCGCCTGCTCGTCTGGATAGGGCGAGCTCTTGACCCCTGCCGCAGCACCGCCACTGCCGCCCCCCGTGGACTGAGTGGAGGGGTCAGAGTCCGAGACAGGCAGCGCCCCGTTAGCCAGGGCAAACTCCCCTTGCCCCAGCGCCGGGGGGTGGGAGCACTCATAGGAGGGATCGCTACTATCAGGGGCTGGAGTCAGGGTGGAGGTGTATGTAGGTAGGATAGGCTCTGATGGGGAGGTCCTGAGCCCCTGTGCGGAGGCCGGCGCCTCTAGCCTGCCCTCCCCCTCGGCCAGCTCCACGCCGAGAGGGCAGTAGTGGCTGTCCGAGATGATGACATGGTCCTCTTTGTCGGTCATGGTGTACAGCAGCTGGTTACACTGTCCGCATTTGTCCGGAGGGGGCCGCTGGGCGTCCTGCGGCCCCAGGCAGCGCACCAGGGCCAGGCTATGCTCCGCGCCACATGCCACCTGGAGCACGTACCTGCCGGCCAGGTGCTCCACTTTCTGCGGCTTCCACACGGGGTAGACGCTGGAGCTTAGGCCCAGCTGGCAGCCGCTGCCCCAGGCCCACACCTCGTGCTGGGTGGACAGGGCCAGGGTGTGGCGCCCCCCACAGGCCAGCTCTAGGACCGGGACCGTCTTGGGCGGGCTGGCGTCGGAGTCCACCAGGGCCACAGGCGTGGGGTTGGGCACGGTGCTGAGGCCCGCCAGGCCGCACTGCCCCGCGCCGTTCTCCCCCCACATGTGCACACCACCATCTTCCGTCACCGCCCCACTGTGGAAGCTCCCGGCCGCCACGGAGAGCACGCGCTGCCCACTGAGCGCGCTCTCCAGCACGGGTTTCGCCGGGTCCGCCACCTGGCTCTGCTTCCAGGGCAACTCCCCGAAGCTGTACACCTGTCCACCTGACAGGGGGTCACAACGAAACAAACATCAAGGAGGATTATACATACACACAAAGCAGAAGTACACACATCTCCACACAACAGATTTTTACCTCCATGTGGAACAGATGCTCTGCAGGTGTAATGACAGTAGGGTTTAACCAACATTTTTTAAACATAGCAAGGCAGACACGCTACTTTTAGATTTGCCAGTAGCAAATATTTTGTTCCAACATTTAAAGGAACACTCCACCGATTTTCAACCAGCTTTGTATATTACAAAATCAGTAGTACGGTATATGAGAAAACTATAAACGGTTTTGCAGACATCCATTTAATTTGACACTAATTGGGAGTTAAATGATGTAATTTGTGCATGAATGACATCACTGGTCCACAACTTAACTCAAATCAACTCTCAATAAAGCCCCTTTTAAAACTGGCCAAAAATCCCACTAATATCCACAAATTAGTGGCATTTTCTTCAGTCTAAAAGTTTCCAAGCTGGGCCGTTTAGCCGATAGAGTGACTGTGACCCTGTGTTTTTACACGTCAGCTCTGCATGTCACAGCAATATCAATCTGGCGGTGGTCCAACACGTGATTTTCCGACCTTGCTTCTCGTCCTCCTGAGTTGCCGCCCCTTTTCCAGCGTGAGTCAGTAGAGATTCAGTGATTCCCACAGGCTGATTCTTAACAGTTAATTTTACATTGATGGAACATGGCGAGAGAAAAAAAAATGTCTCTCGTCATGCACGAGTGCAATGCACCCCACACAGCCCAGCCAGCCCCAGGCGCGTGATTTCTAACCCCACATAAGATAGGCAATAACCACGCCCTGTGCCCGCCTACGCAGCAGTCAAGCGCCGGGATTGGCCGCTCACGTGAGCCAATGGGACGGTGATTACTTGACAAGCTCCTGGTGCGTGACAAGCAGACTGACAAGGCTTCAGCCTGCATGCAGCTCAGCGTGCCGCTACAACATGATTTCGGTAAAAGGGTAAATTAACAATGTTTTAACTGAGACTATTTCCTCACTATTTACCTCTCCCCAGAGATGGATGCTGTGACCTGTCCATTCCAGAGACACTGGTCTATTCCATTCCCATTCCCAACAGTTTTATCTAGGTTTTATGATGCATGTTTGCATATAATTTATTTTAATTATAGCTTTATTGGTTGTGGTGTGTTCAACTTTTTATCTATGGTTTTATTGCATGTTTTGTATAGGCTATTGGTGTTTTACTTTATTGCTATTTATTATTTATTATTGATTTTATTGGTTGTGGTGTGTACAACTTTATCTATGGTTTTATATTGTTTTATATGATTATTTTTGTAGTTTTTTTGTTGGGACTGGAAGAGGGATTCCCAGCTGGACTTGGGAAAAATGTAGAAGAAAAAACTGGACTGTATTTTATTATTGTATTTGATTTTTTAGATAAAAAGTCTGCCTGTTGAAGATTGGGACTAAAGCACCTGGGTTTATTCATCTTTTAAAATAAAGATGTTTAAAAAACTATTGCTTGTTACATTTATACAGTGCTATACCTTTTCTCTGGGTAAGAATTGAGCTTGACATTAACGATATGATACATTATATTATGAGGAAATTAACGATATGATACATATTATATGAGCTGTGAACACAACACCGTTTATACTATACCTTTTCTCTGGGTAAGAATTGAGCTTGAAATTAACGATATGATACATTATATTATATGAGGAAATGAACGATACGTGAACGTGAACACATGCATGTTTTTGTAGATTGTGTACATTGTGTAGATTACAATTATTATGCGACCATAATTCATTTCAATGTCCGCTCTCAATGTCCGCTGAAATCGCTGTCCGTTCTCAAGAGTTATTCAGTTGGTTCATGAAATCGCTGGGCTGCGTGCCCTCCAGTGTTTGTGGTGTGGGAGATTGCAGCTGTCAAAAGAAGAACACAAGACTTGCTCCTGGCCAATCCCGGCGCTTGACTGCTGCGTAGGCGGGCACAGGGCGTGGTTATTGCCTATCTTATGTGGGGTTAGAAATCACGCGCCCCAGGCGCATAGACTGCATCAAGTCAGCCAGAATGTAAGTAGGTCGTCCGCTTTAGCTCTTTCAAAATAAAGCCATCTTTGTAACGTTCAAATTTTGAGTACGGTAATGCTTTACAGCTTCACTATTATGCAATCTTAACATCAAAACGAGTATTTTGATACAATGTTTGCTGCTTTCTTTTGTTGAGACACCTTTTTCTCCTCCAACGTGCATCAGTGTAGCTATTTACTTGTTTAAATCACATTAGTTTGAAATTTTTACCCGGAAGTTTCCATTTTGTTTTGGCTGGTGGACAGCTGCATCTGGACAGCCGTGAGAGAAGAAGGGAAAAGGGAGGGGGAAGAGACAGCCTGCAGCAATGGAGAAACGCAGGTTGAGAGAGTGCGATATAAAGGTTTAAAAGGTGATGCTGCTGCTGCTACCCCCTGCTGCTTTCCTGGGTTAACAAAAACACGTGTACTAGTGGGACTTTTGATGTAAAAAAGGTATAACTGTCAAACTAAATGAATGCCTGCAAAACTGTTTACAGTTTTCTGATATACTACTGATTTTGTAATGATACAAAGCTGGTTGAAAATCAGCAGTGTTCCTTTTACTCATTCCCTGCCATTGATGCGTTTTCACGTCAACCCGTCTTTTCACCGCCAGGCGATAGATGGCGCTCTTGTCCACCTTATGAAGTGCTACTATACTCGTATAGTCGCCTGCAAGCCAGAGTTATGGCTCCACAAAACCAGCAAGTGTTCTCCACAACAATCTCCCTTCATGGAGGAAGCTCATAAAACACCTCCAGCCTGGTGCCTCAAAGCGGTGCAACAAACAGCTTCCCCCGGAGCTCCACGCGCTGTCACACAGGCTCGTGAAAGTCACTCAACGCTGAAGACTTTCTTTCACCAGAAGCTGGGAAACGGTTAACGCACACCAATCACTTCTCCTGTCAGTTAGATTAGTAATCCGCTTTGTGAACCCTACATTACAGTGTAAATTTCCGCCGTCAAATATGCCCCCAGACCTCCAGACATGGAGCACCAGGAAGCACCCGCCCCATGGGCAAGATGAGATTGTAACGCGCCCCATCCGCTCTCTATTGCGGGGTGAATCGCTCCTTCGCCCCGCTCACAAAATGGCATTTTTCTCAGCTTCCTGGTGAGAGACGGTGAGAAACCCCCCCCCCCCCCAATGAAAGTAGAGGCTTTGTTCTGTCTTTTGAGATATTCAGTGTTTACATCATAGAAGAACATATTCTGCGGGTCCCGGAACATCACTGAAAATGGTCAGAATCCCTGGCGGGGAATGAGTTAAGATCTTTACATTTGACCAGGTTCATGGCAAAAACTATTGCAAAAGAATTTAGTGTAGCCTTGTTCCCCAGAATTGTATTTTTTGGACGGAAATTCTATTCCAAGTTTAAAACAGCATTTATACTGTATAATAGGACACTAAAACTCACCAGTGAAGATACTGTAACAACAACAACAACACAGAATATTCCTGCATAGTTGTTTGAAATCTAAACCAAGTGTCAGATTAGAATAAATTTAGGTTGAAGGCTTCCCTTAGACAACCAGCACAACATTGATCAATAATCAATCAGTCAAACAAACAATAAATATACAATCTGGGAACCCAGAGTCTATTTCAGCACGTAAATAGACTCTGGGACAGCCGTACTTTTTTTTTAGGCTACCTATACAGTGCAAATCTTCCGCCCGGGACTTCCGCCTCCGCGCAGTGCCACTCTGTTGTTGTACCGGCGAATATAAGAGTTCCGGTCCTGAACGCTCGTGAATATATACGAATTTTGATGTTTAGCATTCAAAATAAAAGCGACACAATCTATGTTTTTAAAAGGCACCGCTGCACGGAAGTGGAAGTCCCGGGTGGAAGATCTGCGCTGTAAAGGAAGCCTAAAAAAAAAAGTACGGCTGTCCCAGAGTCTATTTATGTGCCGAAATAGACTTTGGGTTCTCAGATTGATAAATATATTGTATAATCAAACAAGCTACACTCCATCATATTTAAAACAAACTAACTCACAGCAACTGATCCAGCCTGTATGCTACCTCCACCTGTGACTCTACAATGAGTATCTGAGGTGGGGATGAATATGTGAGCTATGTGTCTTACCCTCCACCAGCAGAACTCCATGCCGGATGCCCAGCGCTGCCTGCAGGATGGGCCGGGACAGGAGCAGCCTCTCTGGGGTGAGGCTGTAGGAGTAGCCCTTCCAGGAGTGGAGCAGGCCTCGCTCCCCACTGCTGTCATCCCCAGAGCTGGGAAAGAGCATCACAAAAAGTAAGGTTACAGTTAGGGGTGGGCGATAAATCGATAGCAATATACATCGGTGATAGACAATTCATCAATACAATAAGAAAATAGTTCAATATATATCGATATGTCCCTTGATGATGGAGCGTGCTACGAGTGACACTCATTACAGCCAATCAAACAGACAAATCATAAAGTTCCCAACCGAGCATATACATACACAGCTGCAACACTCAGTTTGTGTGTTTTTAATTGTGTTAACATTAAAATGATTGATGACCTGTGTGCCTTGATAAATAAGCTAGTTCAAAATAAAGAGGTTAAATTTAACCTTTTTCCCGTGGTCTTTATAGGTAATTAAAAAAGATCAATAATTATCGATGTCGACTGATATGAAATATTTTATATTGATAATTTTTTGGCTATATTGCCCAATGCCCAGCACTAGTTACAGTAGACTGATATTTCACTGATATTGGGTTTTATGATATATATTGGATATCGGCCAATCAGTGATGTCGTCCACAGCTGATACGATGGAGGTCTGAAAAACCAGCAATTACGTTGTATCTTCTTTTCTTGTTTTATTTGTTTAGTTGTATAGGTACAGTATTGTATAGTTGTGGTGGTTCATCCTGCTCCAAAGAGCTGCAAAACTTGTTTTGTGTCCCATGATGCTCTAAATGACTGTTGATTTTATGTAATGTCGTGAACCACCTGTCTTACTGGATGAGCCACATACAGCTGGCAAATCACCAAAGTCTCACATCGACTTGTACTATTTGACAAGACAACTAGGGTTTGAATAGAGAGGGAGATTATACCAGGAATTCACAAGAATTTGGTCGGAGCCAGGGTGTCAACTTCCCCCCGAAACAGTACATCCAACAGCAGATGTTTTGTTAGAGAATGCAGAAGTGAGCACAAGTCTATCCTGAAGCAGTGTCATATGGCGATCACATCTAATAATCAGCATGCTGAAAGAAACAGAATAATCCTCTTTAAAGCTGCAACACATGGAACCATCAGCTAGGCACTACTTTAATGTATGCTAGGGATGGGCATTTCTAGCAAAAACACTATTCGAAATTCGCTGGCCAAAGTCGACTTTTAATCGAAATTCGAAAAAAAAAAAAAAAATGTAAAAAAAAAAAAAAAAAAAAATTTTTTTTTTGTGAGTGAAATGTTGCATTGTCTCCCCTGATTCTAACTATAGTCGAATCGCTTGGTTTGAGCAAGTAAAACAATTTTTATAAGCATTTTAAGCAAGGTTTATGGAAAAATGAATGGCGGATGAAATCCCATGAAGAGGGAGAGGTTGCTTATAAAAATTGTTTTACTTGCTCAAACCAAGCGATTCGACTATACTTAGAATCAGGGGAGACAATGCAACATTTCACTCACCAAAAAAAAAAAAAAAAAAAAAATTCAATAAACGAATTTCGACTTTCAATAATAAAAGTCGACCTTAATAATAACAACGATTATTCGAAAATTCGAAATTCGATGCCCATCCCTAATGTATGCCTGAACTGTGATGGTATTTATGATGGCTACTATAGAGCGTAAAAAAGGTAAACCCAGACTGGATTTATTTCAGACGTTTCGGTCTCACGACCTTCTTCAGAATGAAGAAGGAAGAAGAAGAAGAATTCTGAAGAAGGTCGTGAGACCGAAACGTCTGAAATAAATCCAGTCTGGGAGACATCTTTAAGCAGTGTGCACCTGTGCGGACGCTACCTTTTTTACCTGTGATTGTTGCTTATTAGTCCTGCACCTGCTGTTTTGAGTGGATGTGCGCACTCTACTTTTTATCTGTACTATAGAGGGTATGCACGTGACATCACAGAGGCAGAAGTCAGTGCAGGGTCACGCCCACTGAGTGGCAGCAACATTCAGTTTGAATGCAGTAATCAGCCTAGATGACACCTGCTGTTTCAAACAACAGGGAGGAACCTGCCGAATGTTTTGCCCATATTCTGTAGAGGGTATGCACCGATGTCACTTTCCCACTGGAACACGCCCCCTCAATCGGGACTGAGTGGCAAAACCTATGGGCAAAACATTCAGCGGGTTCCTCTCTGTTGTTTGGAGCAGCAGGTGTCATTTATCTAGGCTGATTACTGCATTCAAACTGAATGTTGCTGCCACTCGGTGGGCGTGACCCCGCAGTGACTTCTGCCTCTGTGATGTCACGTGCATAGACACTCATTCCGAAACCACGCCCAAAACGGGGGGAAAACAAAAACTCCCACCCAATCTTGGCGTTCTCCTATGTCATGCAATTAGGCCCCGTGACTCGTCAGTCTAGTAGTAGCCACCAAGTAGCCAAGTACAACAACGCGCCAAAGTATTATTTCCGGTGTATCTTGCCCATTCTATGGCCAGACGAGTTCTAATATAGTCATGTCACTGTGTTTTGGGGTCATTAATAAACGAGATTGATTGTTATTTTTCTATAGTTTTTTTTGGGTGCTGCTATTTTACATTGAACTCAACAGAGAGGTTTGCGTTTTCCCCCTAAAAGGGGGCGGGAACATGTGGCGCCTACAAAATGACGTATTAAAGTGACGTCGGTGCATACCCTATATAAATAGATGATTTGGATTGCTGCTATTTGACTGCCACGTATGATTTGTATTATTGTTGTTTGTTTATTTCATGTGCTTTAATGTGTCTATGTTATGTGGTGTACCATAAATTGCCTTTTTGGAGGACATCAAGTAAAGTTATAAGCCTGTTACCTCTTCCTCTGGGCTTCCATCAGTGGGACTTCTCCATCACCGTGTCACTCGGATGATGCTGTGTCTCTCCTCGTCCCCCTGACAGCACTGAATACAAACCTAGGATCCAAACAACTAGCGTTAGTTAGCTACGTACTGAGGCTTCAAACAGTCCAGCTGATATCTGCCAGTCTGCTTTCCAAGGCAAACAGTGGTTTCAAGCGGATGTTGACAGACTTTCTACCGTCTGTTTACCTAGCTAGTAACGTCAAGGAGAAAAATCATGTACTAGCTAGCTAATCAGCCCAGCTAACTAGCCAAATTGCTAGCCCAAAATCCAGGTGTCTGTTCTTGATCTCGTCAGACATGAAGACGCTATCTTGCCGGGCTGGTCCCACTCACCAGTCCTTGAGGCGTCTGGTCAGTGGTCAGACAAGCAAGCTACACATCATGTACCCGTTAACCCGTCGGTAAATGCCGCTGGCTGGCTGTTGACAGAGAGGCGCCGCTAAAGTCAAAGATCGTCTATTCGGAAGATGCGTAGAGGCTAGACGGCGGTTCGGTCTGCAGAAGTGGGCGTTTACTTACAAACCCACGCCACGCCCACGCACGTGTGCTCTCTCCTCCTGTTTCCGTAATATGTTGGTCCAAAAGGTGCTGCACATATTCCATACGGTCCACTTTTCCATGAATGCCAATATGCCATTGCGAAAACAGTCCTGCTGCGCGGTTTGCGATGATGTGGTACACGGAAGTAGAAGCAGAGTGAGACTTCTTTTATTTTTAGTCCTCTCAGATGGCGCTCAGCTGGCAGCTGCTGCGGTTGTTGTCAAAGAATCAACGGGATCCGGGAAGACTCAAAACAGAAAGAATAAAGAAAGCGGAGGCGTCTAGCTTGTTCAGCATCATTGTGTGTACTGTAGAGCGTAGTAGACCATTGAGATGTATAGCTATGTCGATAGACATACGGTAACAATGTTAGCCATAGTGTACGTAAGGGATAATGTATATTGAGGCGGTGATTACGGGGAAATAATGACCGACAGGTGATGATTGAGCCCGACGCGCAGCGGAGGGCTTAATGATTCACCTGAAGGTCATTATTTCCCAGTAATCACCGCCTCAATATACATTATCCCGCTTAGAACACGGCCTACAACTAAATCATTCAATAATCTGACAAAAATAATTATTCAAATAGATTTTTTAATAGCGTTTTCAACGGCAAAGCGGTTTCATTCGTAATTGGCACACAAGACACCACAGCTGCAACTGGTTGGCCTAATTAGTAGTGTTTACTGACAAAAAGCTCTTATCAACTGATTAATCCAGGTGTGGCAGAGCAGCGGTCGGTTGTCGAGAAATAATGACCGGTGAATATTGTTGATTGACCAATCAGAATCGAGTATTCGAGAGAGCCGTGTTCTAATGTTGTATAATTGTCCATCATTATTACAGTGCATAACAAAATTGTAATATTGTTAGCCTCAACGCGAGACTCATCAGTCAATCTCTCGTGTTGAGGTTAGTATTCACAGACAATCGTCAAAGGCAGAGAGGGGCGGGTCATGCCTTCGCCATCATGGGGAATATGCATGGCGTCGGTTCCGTTGATGACATGCCTGGATGGTAGCTAGCTAGATAGAAGAACTACGAAAAAAAAGGTGGGGAAACAGATTAAAATTCTTACAATGAGTTAAATGAAATAGCAGCCTATATCTGATTCCATTCTAGGCTTAAAAAAGTGCTTTATAAAATCCTAACCTGTTAGTAGTAGGCATTACTAAATCCTGTAGTTTTGTAGTGTACATTAAATTCATCTGAGAGCCTCTATGCAAATGGTCACAGTTGTAATTGTCTTTGAGTCCTTTATCCTATTTATTGAGAACACTATGAATAATATAAACAAACGTTTTAAACATTATCTTATGATTCAGTTCTAACACAGCTATGAGGTCTTTGCAAAAGTTGCATATTCTCTGTTATGCTATTCAGATGTGTCCTATTAGCTTTGTCTTACTTTAGTGTTTTAGTTCCATTCAGATAGTGTCTTAGTTTCCTACTTGTTTTTCAGACCATGTCTGTGTCATCTCTGAGACTTTTTTTTTATCACACTCGCACCACTTCCCTTCTTCTCTCTGTGATGTATCGCTGCTTTCTTGTTGTTTCATCATTTCGCTTTCCTCTCCAAATCTTGCAGGAATTGCCAACAAAAGGTCACTGTGTGTGTGTGTGTGTGTGTGTGTGTGTGTGTGTGTGTGTGTGTGTGTGTGTGTGTGTGTGTGTGTGTGTGTGTGTGTGTTGATGTCTGCAACCCCCCATTGAAGATGCCGCACATACCGGTAAGCTACTATTAAGAAGGTAAACAACTCTCTTGTGCCCTCTGGAGCCCATTTATTAAAAAAAAACAAAAAAAGAAACACTATGGTAGCGGAACACTTCGATGCTCTTACTGTTCAAAACACACTTCCAGCACCTCTCTCCCTATTGGTCGTTGGACTCTCATCCAGCCACTCTGATTGGCTGAGTCCCGGGCAATTGGTGGTCACTGCAGGAAGAGCCGGGGAGGGAGGGGGAGAGAGAGGAGGGAGGGAGCACGAGAGGAGAGATGAGAGGAAGAGAGAGAGGAAAACAGAGAGTCAGAACAAGAACACCTTCAGGCGAAAGCACAGAGAGAGAATAATAGAGAGAGAGAGAGAGAGAGAGAGAGGAGAAATAGAAACAAGTGTGCCTTGCAGCTTGTTGATGGCATGAAAGAGAGAGGAGGAGGCAGTGTGGGAGTCAGGACTCAGGGGAGCTGCTTGATGCTTCGTCCCAGGGAGCGCTGAGGATGCCCGGGTCCTAACTGAGCACCGTATACCTTCTTCTTCCTCACACACACACACACACAGATCCAGAGGAGGACAGGACAAGACAGGAGGGAGGCATGCAGAACCTACGCCACGCCGCCACCGAGGCTTTCCACCGTCTGGGTGAGCACCCCTCCCCCCCCCTTACAGGTTTCTATAGGTTGCTGGTTGTCAACAGTAGTGCTGTTGAGACATGGTGAACGCTAAGTCGCAGCTGCACGGAAAATAATCAGACTTACACTTCAGCTTCATTAGCCTCAGATTCACCTGTAATAATTGCAACCATGTGGAAGTAATTCCACTTACCTGTAAAGGGGATCTCCACCCTAAACACTACCAGTTAAAAATAGCTATTGGTAATCAAGAAAAAAATTAACAGATTAATCTGTAATGAAAATAATTGTTAGTTACATCCCTACTCAAGGGATGCTTCTGAAGTCATGGCTGCATGGGGGCTCAAACCAAGCCCTGAAAAGATCAGATGTTCTAGCAGAGGATGGTTTCGATCCATCAACCTCTGGGTTATGGGCCCAGCACGCTTCCGCTGCACCACTCTGCTGGAGCTCACCCCTCATGGGACTTGAACCCACAATCCTTGGTTTAGGAGGCCAGTGCCTTATCCGTTAGGCCACTGGGGCTACACAGCTGAACCACTGGGGGCAGCTATTAAAACGCTGTCCCTGCTGGACAAGTCTTGAATCCTGCTAGAGTAGAGAATCCTGTTTTGTCCTCTGTCTTACCTAGCTTACCTGGACCTGGGCGTTGAGAAACACTGATGGACATGTTTCACCATTTTCTGACATTTTATAGACCAAACAACTAATCGATTAACCGAGAAAACAATCAGCAGACAATGGAAATAATCATTAGTTGCAGCCCTAGTTCACAGTGTACAAATATACAGAGAGAGACACAACATAGCCACAGGCAACACACACACACACACACACTGTATCTCAAGCCTAAAACCTCTGATGATGAAAAACGGGAAAGGCAGGCTGGTGTAGCCTGTGGCGTGTTGTCGCTGGCCTGTGACACACGACAGCTGTACCTTGTTAGGAGCCAAGTGTTACAGCGCGCTGTGGGAGGAGAGGTGATGGGACAAGGAGGTGGGGGGAGGGGGTGGAAGGATGGGTGGATGGATGGCACCCCCCATGGGAGCGACTGTCACTTACTTTGGCTTAATTGGCGAAAAACGACGCGCTTCAGCGCAGATGCTGCTTGGGGAAACTGCAAGGAGGAGATGCTGAGTACAGAGAGTGTTTTGCTCACCAGGCGGAGAACCGTGCACACACACACACACACACACACCTCGGTTAATGAATTGCCTACTCGACTTGCTTTCGAGACCTGGAGGTTCATTTGGATTGGATTGGATTTGGATTATGCCGACTATTTTGAGAATCGATTAATCGTTTTGCATAATTTTTTAAGAGAAGAAAAAGTCAAAATTCTCTGATTCCAGCTTCTTAAAAATGTAAATATTTTCTGGTTTCTGTACTCCTCCTCTATGACAGTAAACTGAATATCTTTGGGTTGTGGACAAAACAAGACATTTGAGGATGTCGTCATCTTGGGCTTTGGGAAACACAACATTTTTCACCATTTCATTTTATAGACCAAACAACTTTAATCAACTTGAATCATTCAGGTGTTCATTTGCAAACTTCACACGGGCCTGTACATCACGGGCCTGTACATCACGGGCCTGTCTGTACATGTGCCTTCTTGAGCAGGGGGACCTTGCGGGTGCTGCAGGATTTTAATCCATTACGGCGTAGCGTGTTACCAATGGTTTTCTTGGTGACTGTTGTCCCAGCTACCTTGAGATCATTAAAGGGACAGCTCACCCTAAAATCCAAAATACATATTTTTCATCTCACCTGTAGTGCTATTTATCCATCTATATCGTTTTGGGATAGTTGCCTGAGTTTTGGAGATATCGGCCGCAGAGATGTCTGCCTTCTCTTGAATACAATGGAACTGGATGGCACTCAGCTTGTAGTGCTCGAAGCAATTTGAACAACTCAACAGCTCTTTCCAGAAATCATGACCCGGTTACTCAAGATAATGCACAGACTTTGTTGTGAGCAGTTTCATGTAGGAACTATTTTCTTTTACAGTCTCATGTAGGAACTATAGCAGCTAACGGGTGTAGTTCGGTCAAAAGAAAATAGGCCGAGGGCGATTGATGGTCATTTTTTGTTTATTCCATTTTCAAATAATCACACCTGCAGTTGTCTCCTTCTCACCAAGCTGCTTGCCGATGGTCTTGTAGCCCATTCCAGCCTTGTGCAGGTCTACAATCTTGTCCCTGACATCCTTAGACAGCTCTTTGGTCTTGCCCATGGTGGAGAGGTTGGAATCTGATTGATTGATTGATTCTGTGGACAGGTGTCTTGCAAAGAGGAGTGGACCAAAATCCCTCCTGAGATGTGCGCAAACCTGGTGACCAACTACAAGAAACTTCTGACCTCTGAGCTTGCCAACAAGGGTTTCCCCACCAAGTACTAAGTCATGTTTTGCTAGGGGATCAAATACTTATTTCACACAATCGAATGCAAATCAATTTCTATCTTTTATATAATGTGATTTTCTGGATTTTTTTTAAATATTCTGCCTCTCACTGTTAAAATAAACCCACCATTAAAATGATAGACCGTTCATTTCTTTGCTATTTGCCAAACTTACAAAATCGGCAAGGAATCAAAATAATCATTTCGTGCACTGCGTGTGTACTGTATGTGTGTGTGTGTGTATATACACATATATTTGGGGATGGCACGATGACAGGACCACGTGTCGGATTTGGGCCGTGCAAAGGACTAAGCCGCCTTAGTGGTACGCACTCTACCAGGTGAGCCACCGGGATGCCCCAAAAGGCTTATATTTCTTTTTACTTTTTACATTTGATACATTAAGATGACTTCTCTCATCCCCACTGATTTGCAGTGAGTGAGTGGGGGAGTGGATGGAGGTGAGGAGAGACACCCCTCCACCCCTGGGATGCCCTGCTCCCCTGGGATGCCCTGCTCCCCTGGGGGACACAGCAGGTTGTCCCTGGGATGCCCTGCTCCCCTGGGGGACACGGCAGGTTGTCTGGGTGGTGGAGAGACACCCCTCCACCCCTGGGATGCCCTGCTCCCCTGGGGGACACAGCAGGTTGTCTGGGATGCCCTGCTCCCCTGGGGGACACAGCAGGTTGTCAGGGTGGTGGATTGAAGCGCAGCCGGGCATTGCATTATGCATGGCACACTCTGAGCTTAATTAAGTGACTTTGATCAACAAATTATGAACGGTAAAAGGAAAATCCAAATGTGATTAGCCGGGCAAGGAGGGAGTTAGCTTGTGCTAATGAAATGCTCAAGGTCGGGGAAGCATCTCCGTAGATTATCTATCCATTAAGTTAGTAAGTACATCATTAATTGAACCACATGTGAAACAAACATGCTTTTATCTCCCTGAGCAGAGTGGAGGCCAGTCTGTCTTTCTGTCAGATTTACTGGGCTAACCCAAGCTAACACCAGGAGGCTTAATAGATGGAAAACATGATTATATACACTTAACCATTATTCTGTATCAGCCTGGATTGTGCAGTAGCTTATTTTAGAAACTGCATGGGGAGGCCTTTTTAGCTACTGTGAGCAGTGAGCACTAGACACCTGCCATAGACCATTGGCAGTACAGTTAATAATAATAATAACAACAACAACAATAAGAAGAATAGTACAGTTCATAATAATAATAATAAAGGTCCATGACATCCATAGTTATCTCAACTTTTTGAAATTGGGTCTGAATATCAAATCCAAGAAAGTTGATGTTTATGTCATTTTGGAAAACAGTCTTCCAAAACTGTCCAGGATCAGATTATAGTGCTGTTTGGAAGTGATGCCTCCCTCTTGCAATTAGTCTTGGGGCTTCCCATTCATTCTCATCTGTCAAGTGTCATCTGTCAAAAATATTAGATATTATAAATTCACCATCATAGACCACAAAAGAAGGCAAAATGAGAAAGAGCCAAGCAGAGTTCCCTCTAGCTAACTGGCTAACATGCTAACATTAGCATTCAGCTGCACTACCCTAACAAAGCAGCCTATAGGGAATGAGCTAGTAGCAGAGAGCCTTCCCCTGACAGGTGAAGGTTTCAAAATCACTGCATGATGCAATTTTGATGCAACAAATCCTGAAATGTAGATGTGGGAAGACAGAAATATCCAAGCAGAGCCTATCAACCAGGGCCTATAAATCACTTCACTTAGGTATTGTTTGGCAGTGTTGCCTTCCTTTCATCTATCTATCTATCTATCTATAATAAGAATGAGAAGTGTCCATGTGTGTGCGTGTGCGTGTGTGTGCGTGTGCGTGTGTGTGTGTGAGTGAGTGACGGCTATACCGTTTTAAGTACGATCGGGCTGAAACTTTCAGGGGGTGTAAAGAGCACCCGTGCGGGTGACCTGACGGAGCCAGATTTTATATTAGGTGATTGCCCTAATTACCTAATGATGTGATGTCATCAGTGATGATGTCATCAATTGTGATGTCAATGAGAAGTGTCCGTGTGCGTGCATGAGTGTGTGTGTGTGTGTGTGTGTGTGTGTGTGTGTGTGTGTGTGTGTGTCTGAGTGAGCAGAATTTTGTCCTGCCACAGCTATGCAGTTTTACGTGCGATCGGGCTGAAACTTCCAGGGGGTGTAAAGAGCACCCATGCGGGTGACCTGACCCAGATCTTTTAATTCGGTGATTGCCCTAATTACTTAATGACATCAGTGATGTCATCAGTGATGTCATCCTTCCTGGGTGTAATCAGTGATGTGATGTCATCAATGATGCAACTCCCACGGGTCCACTAGTCTCTCTCTATATAAATTTGGCAATGTGGGCAATGTCTGAATGTTTACATTTTTGTGCCAGCCACAGCTATGCCGTTTTACGTGCGATCGGGCTAAACATTTCAGCGGGTGTAAAGAGCACCCGTGCGGGTGACTTGACAGAGAGATAGATTTTTTAAATTAGGACAGATTAATTGCCCTAATTGCCCCAAGGCTGATTGCCCTAAGGCTGAGGCTATAGCTCGGGAGGTAGAGCAGGTCGGCCAATGACTCAAGGGTTGGCGGTTCGAATCCCGCTCCCTCCCAGCTGTGGTCGTTGTGTCTTTGGGCAAGACACTTAACCCTCATTGCCTCGTATGAATGGGTATGAATGTCTATGAATGTTGGTGGTGGTGGTCGGAGGGGCCGTAGGCGCGAAATGGCTGTCAGTCTTCCCCAGGGCAGCTGTGGCTACATCACCCGTAGCTTACCACCACTGGTACGAATGGTGTGAATGAATAATGATTCCTGTGAAGTGCTTTGGGTGTCTAGAAAAGCGCTATATAAATCCAATCATTATTATTATTATTATTATTATAGTTCAGTGATGATGTCATCAGTGATGATGTCATCATTGATTTGATCCCTGATGATACACAGTATCCCTGGGTATGCAAGCTGCAGGGTCAGCTCGGCGAGCTGCAGGGCGGGCAAGGCCGCGCAGCAGGCGAGCCTAGGAATCGAGCGCGTGAGATGCCTAGTCAATATACAATATCAAAAAGTGCAATATTGAAGTCTTCCATTAAAGTTCTTAGGGAGAAAGATGTTTCAGGCTTATCTTTAAGATGTGGAGTCTCTGGCCTAAAAACCAAGTTGTATATCAGAGAAAAGCTTAGCCTACTTTTCCCCAAATTTCCATATTCTGATTAAGTATTTTTTCCAAGCAAGTACTGGAGAACAAACAACACAGAAAAAGTGATATCTATTGCAGAGAAGCATTACGCTATGCACTTTGTCAGTGTTGTGCTTCTCGAAGAGAGGTTTTAACAAGAGGAATAGATCAGGAGCGAGACACAGTTTGGTGTCTTGACTTAGCGTCTGTTGCTTCACATGATTCTGGATGCAGCTCTGCACACACCTGCTCACGCTGGGTTGGTGTCACCTCACCGGGCGGAGCAAACGCCAGGCCAGGAAGTTACCATCAGCCAGCAGCCCAATGCAGGTCGAGCAGAGCTGTGGCTGGTAAATTTGCCAGTACCAGATACCAGAATTTGGAGGACCGATGCTTTTATTGAACTGGTAAAATAGGGGAAGCGCCTGCTGAATTTAGACTTGTCACAGCAGAAGTTTCCTGCCTGTCAGTTTTTCAATACCCGTTCAATACTCTCTCTGATTACCGATCTGATCCGGTGTTAACTTACAGTAGTGTAGACCATTAGTTTTGGGTCACAGGATGAAACAAATTTAGACGTAATCCGTTTTTCTCCAGTAGAGAGATGTAAAACCCCTCTACTTTATGTGTGAAGCAGGGAAATCAGTTTGCTTTGATTTCTGACATGCAACACATATTGTATATTTAATTATTGGGTAAATTCTATAAGTAACTATATAATATAACTTTACCTAACATGGGCATCCTGCCTTAAAAAGCCACTGACACTAAATCTAAAATAATAATAATAATAATATAACAATAATAATAATAATCAGTCTGAGTTTCAGTGGAATTTTTTGTGTCCTATGATATCTGAATTCAGCATCAGAGTGGAAATGATTGATTATTATTATTATTATTATTTTTTTTACGTTACGTTATCCCTCCTGACCTGAGTTGGACAACACCAAATGCCAAAGACCCCCCCGCCACACACACACACACACACACACACACACACACCTTGACACAAGCAGACCTATACAGTTCACTAGACCGTGAAGGTCTAGTGAACGTCAGGACTTCTATATTTGACATTTGTATGCATTCAGCGGAGGCTCTTTTTAACACTGCGTACTCCTTTTTCAGCACTCCCACAACATCTGAAATCGACGCCATGGGAGTGTGTCGTGTGACAATGAAATGAAATGGTGGCCAGTAAGGGATCATGGTGGTTGGGTGGCAGAAGGGCGTATATGTTTGCCTTCGATGCTGACGACAACCAGGGTTGTAGGGTACCAGGGTAGACTGTGTTGAGTCAGGACCTAAAATATCCTTCTGATATTTTGTGCATTTTGCCTTTCTTTCTGGGGGGGATGGGGGGGGGGGTTAAGCCGAACCTGGCCTCCTCCTGCTCGTTGCTGTCTGTCAGACTCTCACTGGGAGCTGGCAGTGCAGCAGGAAAGATTTGCTGCTTAAAATATACGGGGGATCAGCCGAGCAGGATTTTGGTAAACAAACCATGTCACTGGGTGGCAACGGCAATGGAACCCTATGGAGCCTGAGTTTGAGCGTCTGACTCTAGCTGGCTGACCGTGTTTACAATTTAAGAACTGCAACAGTTCACACAACTTGAACACAACATGCATATATTATACATCAAACTCTTGAGCTAATTCTGCTCTCACTCAGAATGTAAAAATATAAGCGATGTGATGTATACTTTTTGAGATATTAACGTTTGTTTGGCACAACTCATACTAGTTAACTGCCGTGGGGTTACGCATTCATCCGCCATTTATTTTCCCATAGACGTTTCGTAAAATGCTTATAAAAATAATTTTACTTCGTCAAACCAAACGGTTCAGCTATATTTAGAATCCGGAGAGACCATAGAACATTTCACTCGGACCAAAACAAACAAAAAAATACATAGAACAAATATTTTCTTTAAATCCGCAATTCTTTTGCATTTTGGTCCGAGTGAAATGTTATGTGGTCTCTCCTGTTTCTAAATATATTTGAACCGTTTGGTTTGAACAAGTATAACTCTTTTTATACGCATTTTACGAAATGTCTATGGGAAAATAAATGGCGGATGAAAATCTCTGGTACAGTGCTGAAGCATGACGTAGGCGGTCACTTTGCCTCTATATAGGCTATCTGAAAATGTTATTAATTTAGGATCGCTATCTGAAGTCTCTCTCCTAAACCCTCCATTAGGAGCAAAGAGAGCTGCACATGATACAGCTGCACTGTATTAACTGTAAGAAACATGTGATATCTCATTTTGTAGATGTTTCTCCTTACTGACCTGACCTGTTGATGATTGTTTGGCTGTTTTTGTTTTGGAACTGTAAGTTGACTTCAGTTGTGTTGGCTGTCCATTTGATGGGACATTTTCAAAATCTGTGCATAATAATGTTTTGAATCTGGGGCGGTCCTAGCTCCCCCTGGCCAGTGACACTTAGGAATAGACTAGGTGACAACCAAGTATAGTTTGGTGACAAGCTGGAGAGACAGTTGATGGTCGGAGAGACGGCATCCGGTACGGGATGGGTTTTAGCACCCCAGCCTGGCTCTCTCGTGAGGGAGAAATCCACAAACGCTATGGATCAGAGTAGGAAGGCTGATCCGTGAGCGGCTGCTTCTGGGACATGGGTCGGGGTCGTAATCGGCCTCGGCTGGGTCTACTGGGCGAGGGTGTATGATGTTGACAGACCCGAAACACCTCACGACCCCAGTTAACATCACTGATGACGCGTCCCAGCGCATGCTGTAGTATGTATATTTGAAAGGTATAGATATCTGATTCCTGCGTAGTTTGCACAAAGAGGAAGTGTAGCTCCTTCTCTCTGCCTGTGAGCAGAGTGAACACAGCCGTTCCTCTCTGGGTTAAATGCCAGTTTCCACAGCCAGGCTAAGAACTGTATCTTGTCAAGGTTTTTCTCCGTTTTTTCCTCCGTCACGATGGTCTGCCACCTTCTCTCTCTCTCTCTCTCTCTCTCTCTCTCTCTCTCTGTCTGACTGCCTGTCTGTCTGCCTCTCCCTGCAGTTACAGCCCACTTCCCTGTGTCTGCGGTGGGAATACTGATCAGGCCGGAGCTGAGCGAGCGCTCAGGCAGAGAGGGATGAGTGCAGGGAGGCATGCTGGGAAGAAAAGCGAGAGAAAGTTGGGGAAAGGAAAGGAGAAAGAAAGGAAGAGAAGGGATGCAAGAAGAAAGGAAATTGCCTCCTACTACTCTTCTTAGCAACTTTGTATCACTATACAGTATGGGGGATGTGATGTAGGAATTCAAGCATATTCTACTTTTGCACTTTAGGTTGTACCGGATAAGTGCGAAGGCTAAATGTCTTCCCTCAAATTTTTGGCCAGCAACCAATAAGTTATGAGTGATTTGGTGTCAACATTCGATTTTCTTTTCGTATACTTTTTCCTCTTTTTCTCCCAATTGCACATTGTCAATTTTCCCTGCCTAAGCGGTCCCGTTCGTTGCTGCACCCCTTCTGCTGATCTGGGGAGGGTGTAGAATCTCACGTGCCTCCTCCAATACATGTACAGTCGTCTTTTCACCTGAAAGTGGGGAGCTTCACCGGCAGGACGAAGCGCGTGCAGAGGAACACATAATTCCACCCAGTTCCCCTCCCCGCTGACAGGTGCTCCGACTGACCAGAGGAGGCACTAATGCATGTTTTACATGTTGACACGAAAGAAAACATGTTGTCTCCCATGAATAATGCGGACACTTTTTTTGACCGATCAGCAATCCTCCAAATTTAGTCAAGATATCACACTTACATTTTTGTCCTTTAAATTTTCCCTGCGCTGCTGGTTCGCAGGGGGAAAAGGCAATGGGATTTTTGTATGGGAGTTTGTGTTCAGCAAGATAATCTTCACAAATGAGGACCATTTCAAAAGTCATAAAAGTGGTCCTCATTTGTAAAGATTATCTTGCTGACCACAAACGTTGCTGTTTCATAAACTTTTGTTAATCACAGACCTTATTTCATGCATTTAACCGAAGTCGCCATACAAAAACCCTTTTCACTTTTACACATACGAGTTTTCCAGACTCATTCCTGTGTACAGTGTAACACAGTGTCATTTCTTCCAGCTGGCAGATGAATTGTCGCTCCAAGTTTAGTCAAAATCAAACTGACGAACAAACCCCCCTCCCCCATCCACGCCTTGATTTGATGGGGTGTGGGGACAGCTAAAGCAGAGAAGGCATGGGAAGGAAGAGACGAAGGAAGGATGGATTGATGGAGGGAGCGAACGTGATGGAGCATGAGTTACCGAGCCTCCCTCCCCCCTCCCGAACCTCCCATCCATAAATAACGCAGACTGGGGGGTGATTACCTGGCTCTCCGCGGGTCCCCGGGACACCTCGGTCCTGTGCCCTTCAGAAATGTCAGCGTAGGTTATGCCAAGGCTGCTGGCACCCGCACCTAATCCTATTTTAGCCTCGCCGGCGGCTGCCAGCGCTGCGGCCCAGGAACGGTTTTAGTTCATTAAAAAATGTAAATGTGTCCATCCCACGATATTACACAGGAAAATATGACAATGTTCTATAAACAGCAAGCTTTGCTGATTGTTTTGGTTGTTTTATTCCATAATCAGCCATCTTATGTGTAGAGCTGTGGTTCAATATGTTATTCACTTTTTTAGTTATTTTTCATCTTCATCCTACTTTCACACCCCTAATATTGTGTGTAATAAATAGTAAACTTAAAGGAGAAATTCATCCTAAAAACATCTATTTGTGATACATCTTACGGGTTAGGTTGATGCCGGCCGCGTGCAGCCAGGCATGAAGTCAGTACAAGTTGTGACCGGCGCGAAGCTAAATAGAGCGCTTCTGGTGTGATTGGCCAGGCTCCTGTGACACGCTGCGACAGAGACGTTTCTGGTGTGTCCCAGGCGTGACATTTCAGGCCCGTTTTGTTGACAGCAGAAAATGTATCAGGGGCCAGTTGCACATAACATCTTGAGTTAAGATTTTCCTTAAAATCCATGTTAAGGTTTCCATAAAATAAAATTGGTTGTGCAAAACACCCGTAAGTCTTATCCTGCAGGTTCAACATTTTAAGGAAACCTTAAAGGTCCCAATTCGTGCAGCTGTAACCTCTTAAAAACGTGTGTCTCTGGTCCATAAAACATGATTCTGGATTAATCTGTCGAAAATATAGCAACCCCGTTTGTTGTGACGGAGTTCTCACTTCCTCATCTCGTCGCTTCCCAAGAATGGCCTGTTTCTATAATATATTCAGAACTAACAGTTCCCATTGGCCGCTGAGGGAGAGCCCGCCCCAGGCTCCCAGCGGCCAATCAGATTAGCGTCTGTGGACCAGCACGCTAGGTTGCGAGTTATCGTTAACTTAACGGTACTACGCTAAAGAGGACATCTCAAAATGCCTAGACTTACCGAATGCACCTCTGCAGTTGCTGGATCACGTACAGTTGGCGTCGCTCCAGCTAGAAGTGTTAATTTTGTGGCTATAGACTAAATGGTGCAGGTAGCTTGTGTGAGAGAGACCCGCGCAGTATGCAGGAGGAAGCTAGTGACGTCCCAATTCCCCCAGATTCCCCTCTGGGCAAACGAAGCGTTTGGGGGTGTGGCTTGGAGGAGACTGCAGGGGGACGCTGGATAGGGACAAATCCAACTGTGGCAGTTCTGAGCGTGTGACCACTCATTACAGGGAGGGCTGACAGCAGTATATATGCATTTACAAGTAAAAACAGCTTTTGCACGGAATGGGACCTTTAAGGAGAAGACTTAGGGGTGTTGGGTTTGTGCAACCAATTTAAAAATGTAATGTATGCTGTAAATTTATTTACTGTGTAAATGAACACGTTTACAGCCTGGTACCAAAAAGATGGTTTTGGTCTCTATAACTAATTTCGTTCATGACAACTGTATGGGAGGTACATTTTTATATCACTCATCCGTTAAAATTTTAATAATAAAGGCCTAAATATACGTCTGCGTCAAAGCTGCCTGTCCTGCCTTCGCAGCCTGTGTGCAGCTCCTCGGAAATGTGACTCGACGCAAATGACGTGAACAGAACGCACAAGTATAAAGATAGGGAGCTAACAGGAGAGAGTGAAAGCTATTACCAAGTATATGCACTTCATTCTCTCCTTGGACAACTTCTAGTCATTGAAATCCTTGTGAAATCACACAATTTTACTCATTTTGCTGGGGACTCCCCTGTGACCCCTCTCAAGCTGACAATCGAGTATACAGGACTAGCTGCCGCCGGCAAGGAAGTATATCGCAGCCTTAAGGCCTAAAGTAAGTTATGCATAATTATGGGTGTGGCCACTTTGAGTGACAGGTGGCTAGCCAATGGCTCTGGCCGCTAGCTGTCACCTGACCAAGCTCCACACTCTCATCCAAATATGGTCATTTTTGGCTCCAAAAAACTAATATGGCGACGGTCAATGAAACCAATGGGTGATGTCATGGTGGCTTTTATACTGTCTATGGGTTTGGGTAAGAAAACTCTTGATTGCAAGGCATTCTGGGAAATGTAGGAAATCACGTAGACAAGGCAGGTTGAGGGAAAGTGGGTTCAGCAGAAAAGTCAATTAGAACACTCCATCACAAAATAACTACTGGAATTAATTGAATGGATTTTTCCTTGAACAAGAATCATAGAGGTGCCATTAAAGGGATTTGGAGCAAAGCAAACATCTGTCACATTGATCCAGTCAGTGACACGACGACGTGCGTTATGTCTGGATGACTCTCTCTCTCGTTCTCGCCCTCTCTTTCTCTTTCTCTGTCTGTCTGTCTTTCTTTCTCTGTCTGTCTGTCTTTCTTTCTCTGTCTGTTTTTCTCTCTGCCATTATTTCTATTTATATCTTCTCTTCTTCCACTCTATCTCCCTCCCTCTTTTTCTCTGCCATTATTTCTGGTTATTTCCATCTATTTCTCCCCTTACTTTTTCCCTTTATTTTCTGGTTATCTCCTTCCACTATCTCTCTCTCTCTCTCTCTCTCTCTCTCTCTCTCTCTCTCTCTCTCTCTCTCTCTCTCTCTCTCTCTCTCTCTCTCTCTGTCATTATTTCTGGTCTCTGCCTCTATATTTTAAAGCCTCTCTTCTTGGACATGGCTGCTCCACTTTTCACTTCCCATCAGACTCTTGATCATGGAGACTCAATGGGACGTTGAACCTGATCTGATTCTGCACTCTGTTCTCTTTGCCAACTCGACTTTTTTCATTCTGTCACTATCCTTATTCTAATAGAAAGACAGTAATGTGCCACTCTCAGCCTCGTCTGTCATGCATGATGTATCGGACGCTGCTGATTGGATTTTCATGCATCTCAATGCTGTTTCAGTCATTTCAAAATGGCATTGATTGGCCTAAAGAGGGCGCCACAGCATTTATTTAACTCTATATCACACACAAAATCTTGGATGCCACTGATCAGATTTTGACAAACGGAGGGTGATGATGCGTCCCATTGCTCCATTTCAATAAAATCTGTCAAACTTTATTGTACATCTATATCACAGTTCACACATAAAATCAAAGTGTTTAACCTATAAATCAAAATAAAAACACGTGACATAAGTGAATAGAAGAAAGATAAAATTGTAGTTGGAGTAGGAAATAGGCTACCAAAATAGAGAAGAAACTCAAGCACTCAATTAAAAGGAAATAATAGAATAAACAAAATGAATACGATTTAGTTATTTGTCAAGGGCTGGTCAGCTCTGCACTGCACCCATTTTCAAATTGAGGCTTATGAATTCAGTTTTTGAATTAATTTATTGAACAAATTCATGCTCTCCAATGCAATGGTTCAATTATATGACAAATTCAAATTTACATAATTCAGACTCAGTCTCTGCTGGCACTATAGTCTCTTGTTCTGCGTGCTGCTGCAGTGTCTCTGAGCAACACACTGCAGCTCTCCCTGCTCCCTCTTTGCCAACTTGACTCTAAACGCCTAAAACATGTGAGATGTCAATGCGAGCGGCTGTGGGAGCAAAGTGAAATGACCTGAAATTGGCTCCACTGCGCTGCCAAACCTTACAGGAGGAGCGTCACACTGTGGGAGAAGACTACTTACAGGAGGAGCGTCACACTGTGGGAGAAGACTACTTACAGGAGGAGCGTCACACTGTGGGAGAAGACTACTTACAGGAGGAGCGTCACACTGTGGGAGAAGACTACTTACAGGAGGAGCGTCACACTGTGGGAGAAGACTACTTACAGGAGGAGCGTCACACTGTGGGAGAAGACTACTTACAGGAGGAGCGTCACACTGTGGGAGAAGACTACTTACAGGAGGAGCGTCACACTGTGGGAGAAGACTACTTACAGGAGGAGCGTCACACTGTGGGAGAAGACTACTTACAGGAGGAGCGTCACACTGTGGGAGAAGACTACTTACAGGAGGAGCGTCACACTGTGGGAGAAGGCTGACTTATCGCTCAGCCGTCACTCTGCCGCGGCTTTCCTGCCAGAAGAAAGAAGAGACGTTTTTAGAAAGTTTTTACATTTCGCCAACTTGTATTGGAAGAGGCTGTGTGACCTTTGAACTTGTCAAACCTTTCCAGAAACACTTCATTAAGTTCCAGAAATACATTTCCAAAACCTTGAATATCCCTTGTGTGCGTGTGTGTGCGCGCGTGCATGTGTGTGTGTGTGTGTGTGTGTGTGTGTGTGTGTGTGTGTGTGTGTGTGAGAGACAGTGGGGAGGTTTAGGGGGGTGGGCGCACTGGGCGGGTAACAACCTGAGGTTTAGAGCCCTGCATACTAGGCCTCAAATCTAGGCTCTACCCCGGCCAGGGCTCTACATGTTCGGGACCGAGTCTGATGTGAGCCCTAGGGCTTGTCAGAACTTCAGGCCCGGCCCTGGTCCCACCCCCCCTCCCCCCGAACCTTATGTGTTTCTGATTAATTTTTAATAGCCTAAGCCCTAAGCCTATCAAATCAACACTATACAAAAAAAGCACATTAATACACTTTGAACACCACAATGTGTCAGTTCAAACGTTAAAAAACAAAACAAAAAACAGACAGGCCGGGGCCAGGCCCCGCCCTAGCCTGGCCCTAGGGTCAGGCCAGGCCAGGGGGCAACTCGGGCTCGGGTCAGAATGGAGAGCTCTACTGAGGTTTACGGTTTAGCATTCAACAGGATCCAAAAAAGTGCTTTTATTTTGTTAACCAAGGACTTGTGCTACCTATTATCCTTTACAGTAAAATGTACTAGGTTTGTACAAAACCTTTTTTCTTTTTCTTTTCTCCCTTAAAAGTTAATGGTCTATTTATTTTCATTAATCTGTTTTTGTTGTTGTTGTTGTTGTGTTTTTTGTTTTTTTCTCTTTCTTTTCTTTTTCTTTTATGTGTCTTTGTGTACTGATATATTGCGATGTATGACATGATGTATGTGGTGTAATAGGCTAGGGGTTCTCGTGGGATGGGTTTTTGTTTAAAAGTATCAAGTGTATTTAAATCTGTATTTTTTCTTTTGTATGATATACAGAAAACGAATAAAAAAACTTTGAACAAAAAAAAAAAGTTAATGGTCTTGGAGAAAGTTTCTTGTTTCCAGATTTTCTTAATTGTTTTATGATGATTTCTTGAAAGAAGTCATGTGAAATTGATTGAAGCCAGCAAGATTATCTGCCAGTTCAGTGAGATAATTTGACTGAAAATATCATGAAATAAGCCTGGAAACAAGTTAAAACCACAGGACAGCTTTCCATTTTGGTGTCATTAATTTCATTACTCACTAATATTTACAAATCAGGATACTTTTTGACGTCTTTTCTCACAATTCCTCACTTATTGTCTTGCAAATAAATACCATACAACCCCAAAACATGCACCTGTTGATGTATTGTTGCTTTCATCCACATACTAAAAGCCTGGTCCAATCCCTAACAGCTCTTCATCTCTGCCCCTGACAGGTCTGAAGCAGAGGCACCTGGGATACGATCAGGTAATGCAAAACAATATACCACTTATGTGATCATGCTCCACTTAGACTTTAGATCAGCCCATGAGACGCAGGCAGCGATTAGTCAGTGTTTCTCTCCAACACACCCTGCTCTCTGTCTCCCTCTATCTCTCTATCTCTATCTCCCTCTCTCTGTCTCTTTCTCTCTCTCCCTCTCTCTCGCTCGCTGTGCGGTTTGACCTCCTGCAGTGTGAAAAGATTGGCTGAGGATGTCAGTGCTTACCCCCTGCTGAGGAGAGAGAGAGACTGGGAGAGAGGCACACACACACACACACACACACACACACACACACGCACACAGAATGTCTGTCAAAGAGACTGGCAGTGGAGAAATAATAGGGTTGTAGCTAGGGCCAATCACACATCTCATTAAATTGAGGAAAGCTTGTGGTGATTGGCTGCGAGCAAAACCATATAAATATATATATATATTTTAGTCTGTGTACAAAGAGGATGGAATGCAGCCAGGTATCGTTTGACTGGAGAAGTTTCGATACTACTTGATACTGGGTTCTTTCATTCAATACCTTAAAGGGACACTCCAACAAAAAACAATGCTGATTTATTTTGCACACAATCTCACACAGTTTTGCAGTCATTCATTTAGTTTGACAGTTATTGAGAGTAGGTTTGAGTTAAGTTGTGGACCAGTGATGTCATTTGTGCATGAATGACAACACTGGTCCACAACGTAACTCAAATCAACTCTCAATAACTGTCAAACTAAATGAATGACTGCAAAACTGTTTACAGTTTTCGGATATGTGTGAGATCATGTGCAAAATAAATCAGCATTGTTTTTCGTGGAGTTCTCCCTTAAAGGCATTGAGTACTGATACCCAACCTAGTGTTATTTCATAGTTTTCATGTCGTTGCTATTATCTAAAATTTAAAAAATAGTACAAAATAAAGAAAAATGTGTGTCCAAACTTTTGACTGGTGTAGTAGGCTATATCTGTATGGGGGGGGGGCGTTATTATTAATTCCTTTATTTAAATGCCCTATTCTTGAATGATCAGTGGAAAGGTTGAGCCATTAAACGGCTGGCAAAAGGTCAAAGCTCTCTCTCTCTATCTTCAGCTGATTTGGCATCTTGAATGGATGCTCTTGTTCTTCACTCTTGAGCTCTTCCTTCATGGAGAGAGGGAGAGCGAGAGACTATGAGAGACTGTGGGAGACAGAGACGGTCATGGGACCCTGTTTGCTGAGCCTGACCCATGCGAGTCATATGAGCGAGGGACCTCCCACTTCATGGAGAGAGGGAGAAGAAAAAGAAGAGGAGTAGAGAAAGAGAGAGAGAGATAAAGATGGCGGCCTGGGCCTGCTGGGTGAGAGGAGTGGGGTCGGGGTGTGTGAGGAGGTGCTGCTGCTGCCGTGAGGAGGAGGTGGGGAGGGAGGAAGAGGAGGAGGAGGAGGAAGAGGAGATGGAGGGATTTACCTTTGGAAAGAGCAGGAGTTCCACTTCACTGCCGCCTGCTGAGGTAGCATGTGTGTTTTAGTGTGTATGTGTGTGTGTGTGTGTGTGTGTGTGTGTGTGTGTGCGTGTGTGTGTGTGTGTGTGTGTGTGTGTGTGTGCGTGTGTGTGTGTTTGTGTGTCTGTCTGTCCGTGTGTGTGTGTGTGTGTGTCAGGGTCATAGTATATGTAATGTGTGTGTGTGTGTGTGTGTGTGTGTGTCAGTGTCATAGTATGTGAGTGTGTGTGTGTGTGTGTGTGTGTGTGTGTGTGTGTGTGTGTGTGTGTGTGTGTGTGTGTGTGTGTGTGTGTGTGTGTGTGTGTGTGTGTGTGTGTGTGTGTGCGCGCGCATGTGTGCGTGTCTGTGTGTGTGTTTGTCTACTCTAGGAGTGAGTTTGGCAGCTAACCAACAGTCATTTGCAGTCTTATTCTACTCTAAAAATACACTGGTGAATTTGTGAAAGTGGCTAGTGGATTTTGGTAGATTTTGTTCTGCAATCCATCACAATCTGCATGCACGTTTTTGCTGTTTAACAAATATATAAACATTATGTCATTTTAATAACAGTGTCTGATTCTAGATATGAAGTACCATTGAAAACACCACTAATACAGTAGGCCTATACAGCATATTAATTAATTTGGCTGTTAAACATTATTCCTAGCAGATTCATGTTTTTACCTGTCATAATGTGGTATTTAGTGGACATACATAATGTGCATTACCCATTTACAGTGTACTACAGACACTACTATCCAAAGTGCCTTACAGTACAATTTACAGCAGGGATACTCAACTTACTTTGCCCGGGGGCCACTTTCGTGAAATGATAGAAGGCCAGGGGCCAGTTAATAAACAATCAATATACATTTTTCTGTAGCGGATTGTAGGTTTTTGGGGTGTCAGCCGGAGTTTAGTCTGACAATGTTGTGCACACCGGATAGTTAGTTAGGTTAAGTACATACATAAGTGCCTGGGTAGCGAGCAGATGGCGGTATTTGACAATTTAGCAGCTAAATCATAGATTATTGAAAGGTATTCCATATTCCAGACTGAAATGCAGTCACAGAAGTAGAGTATTGACCAGAATGACATGAACATTTGGACACTTATTCAGCGGGTATCTTGCATGTTGCGTTCAGGTGCACTGTACATTATTTATTTATTTTTGTGTGCAATTCCATCGCGGGCCGCACAGGGGGCGCCCGCGGGCCGCATGTGGTCCGCGGGCCGCCAGTTGAGTATCACTGATTTACAGTGTACTACATAGACATTACTATCCAAAGTGCCTTACAGTACCATGGGCACATTCATTTACAGTGTACTACAGACACTACTATCCAAAGTGCACCATGGGCACATTCATTTCAATAACACTTGGATTTATTTGGATCTGAAACTCAGGAGATGTTTTATTGACACATTATATTGTCACGGTGAGTGAGAGGACTGAGGGTCCATGATCATTTACAACCTTAACAATGTGTAGGTCTGGCTACTCTGTGTGCCATTTTTGGCAGGCCTGGAAGCTGGGAAGCTGGGAAGGTAGAACTTAATGAAGTTCTTCCAGAAATGTCTGCAATGAGCTGGCTATGGCACCAGCGTCTCCTGCCCGGAAGTGCCGATTCAGGATACATCACCTGTGGGAGGGATCCAATTAGCAGGGAGTTGGTGGTAATTGGATGGCCGTCAGCGATGTCTGATGATGTGTAGCCTAAAGGCTTGGAGTTGAGGATCCCTTGAAGGATCGCTTCAATGAGGAGTGCAGCGCCTCCTCTGGCACCAGCTGTGCTCCAAGGGTTACCTGCCAGGCGTGCTTTGAGAGAATCGCTCGCTCCCAACAGACGCCAAGGTGGGGGGCATTTGGCAGATTGAATCTCCAGTGGATCTGCTGGGGAGCAAGCTGGACTTGAAGGCCTGATTGGAGTGCTACACGCTCACCTCTTTTAAAATTGGCGCCCTGATTGGATAGCAGTTCAAATGGCTTGCCAAGTGTCAAGACTGGATACGATGTCAATATACTGTATATGGCCTGAGTAGTCATGCATTTTGATTTTGATGGAGCATTCCTCGCCTGTAGAGAAGAAGGCTGGCTTATGCAGGCATATTACCTTGCTGCAGGCAAGTCAGCCATCTTGGGGATGTCGGGTTTGTTGCACCATCTCTGGCACTTGAATGCAGCTTCTGAATGGCCGTGGAATCTCTGCATAGACTCTTTAAGAGCCGGGAGGATGTATCTGTTCATTATCAAAGTCTTGAATGATCAGCTGTGTGACTGGGTGTTTGGCCTAAAGCAGGACTGGATGGGTGGCCTCTGGATGGAGCTGTTACTATAGGCGGTGCCAAGCCCCAACCTCTGCTTAGGAAAAATGAGTTGACTGATTACTTATTTTCTCTTTCTTATTACCTTTAACACTTTCCTAATTAATTTATGTTCTTAATCGCTAGTTTCAAGTCTTCTTCAGTGCAGTATGGTGTTCATTTTGTAAATTATGGTGCCATTCAGAGTCAAATATATGATAAAGCAGACTATGCTTTGGGGAGTGAGTGACAGGATGCCTATCGTGTCCAATGATCACGCAGCTCGCCGATCACAGACCAGCAGGTGGCGCTGCGGCCCTTCTCATCCAAATGTCACTTTGTGCTCCAAGAAAACCAAGATGGCGACGGTCAGAATGCGAAACTGGAAGCTTCATATTGCTCTGCTCATTTAGCTGCAGAACCATTACGTGATTCATCAAGCTGATGGATCGGGCTTCCATAGACAACACTGTGTCTCCTTGTTTCACATTGAAATGTCATTAGCTGCTGATAGCTGATAGCAATACAGCCCGCCCTGTCCTGCACTACAGGTTATTTCTCTCTCAGTTGATTTATTTCTCACATGAACTGCTCATCTCCCACTCTCTCATGCTCTCTGCTCGTAGGGCGTGTGTCCACATAGCGTTTGTCAGTGTTTTTTTTGGTGTAGAAAAAGCCCTTCCTTTTCTGAAAAGTTGAACATTTCTCAGCTTTTGAAAACGATTTGCTCTGATGAAGAAACCACCGGCTGCAGTGCTGTTCTTTAGCGGCCGCCTTCTGTGCATCTTGTAGTCTCGTAGCCTTCTGTGCATCTTGTAGTCTCGTAGCCTTCTGTGCATCTTGTAGTCTCGTAGCCCGCTGTACATAGATCTACGTCTGGTGACTGGGGCACAACTCTTGAAAAGTGGTTAAGGACTGCCCCCTAAGATCAAAACAATATATGCGTGAGTGACAAACATATGAATTGATCAACCACGGATCGCATGACGTAACTCGACCTCGTGGGACAGTACAATTTGAACCGTAACAGCCCAGCCAATCAGATTTTGCCAGGGGATTTCTCCGGGCAAAACCAGGAAATGCTGACTTGTGATTCAGACCCTCCATCCCTGGAAGCATGCTGACAAAAGATGTTGGGTTTGACCATGTGAGACTATGCATCTTGCGGCCGCTTCCTGTTGCTTTCAATGAGGAAAGGGCGCTGGTGCTGAGAATAAAACGCTATGGGGACACAGCCTATTGTGTAGGGGAGGTCCGGGACGAATTAAGCAGGGGGACGGAGTAAGCTTGTCCTCATATACTATCTTTGACGAAATTCAGGAAGACGATTTTTTCCCCCCATGTTACACTTCCTGGTAGCTCACTTCCTGTGAAATTTCAGCTCGGCCAGTCAGTGGATGGCGGAGATATCCGCAAAAACGTTGCCTTTTCGTCTTATTTTCAAACGGGAGTAAAATATTGCAAACTGTGTATTTTTCTATTAGCGTGTTGGAATTTATTTATTTAATGCTGCTAACGCTATTCATCTGTTAGACCTATCGGTAGACTACAGCTCAATGATTGTTTTGTGTGTAATGTTAGCATATCCTTTGTGTTAGCTTAGCTTTCATCCAGGGAGACGCGCGGGGGACAAATAAAGCACTTTGCTCCAATTGCCTTGACTAGGCTATGCATTTATCTGTGCTTGCAGGACAATGCCTCGCATAAGGAAGAGGACCACGGACAGAGGGCAAAAAAATGCACACATTCAAATATTTCTTTGGATAAGCCATTTAAGGGAGGTAAAATATTGATCACATCACATCAGCAAAATATATAGATAGAAGTTATAATTATATTAATTTGCAACATATAACATACTAAAATGTATTTCATAATACTTAGTTTCTTAGATGACCAAAAGATGAAGGAATTAATGCCAGAAAAAAATTGTTACCTGGCTGTTTTTGTGCCTTTTTCACAACCGCTGCATTAGTCCCCCGCCTGTGCTTTATTTGTCCCTTCACTGTGGGACAAATTAAGCATTGCGCAGCTTCTGGTTGCCGTCTGATGACGTCTGATGTATTGACCCATGGAACGAAACTACGGTTGGTATTGCCAGAGGACATGTGTAGGTTGCTTACATAAAAATATTGTAACTCCAGCTGAAACAATCTTTACACAATGACAAAAAAAACAAAAAGTGCTTCATTCGTCCCGGACCTCCCCTACTACTTAATTTGACTCTCTCTTTATCTCTCTCTCTCTCTCTTGCTCTCTCTGTCTCTCTCTCAAACTCTCACACTCATATTTCTAGGAGCTATATTCCATCAGTGTAACTGTAAATGTAAATACACATACAAGCCAACTGCATATGCAATAATCCCACATTTCTCGCTCACACTAGTTGTGGATTCTATTACAGTAAGTGCTATTGTTTATCATGTTATCAGATCAAACATGTGACAGCTAGGTGTGGTTTTCAGGAATGAAGAGCGGGTTCAAAACGCACTCGACGCCTAAATGAATGATAAACAGAGCAAAATATTTTAATTTAAGCGAGAAAAAGAAAACCGCACCTGCGACCCACAGCGATATTCTATTAGGGAAAATCCATCAGTTCTAATGAAAGCCCAGGTCTCCACCTCACTGCTCTCCATCTCCTGTCTCCGGTCCACCCACCTCTCTTTGTGTTTGATGTGATTCACTTTGTGCAGCGATAATACACACGAGGTGATAAAACACAAAGAAGACACAAAAAGAAAAAAGATTGTGCAGATGAGATTACAAAATAAATCCCACGGGGCGCATGTCTCCCTGCCTGAGGGTGCAGTTCATGTAGGCAATTCTTTTCCTTAAAGGGATAGTTCGGTTTGTTTGAAGTGGGGTCCTATCAGCTAGTTCGATACACTAACTTAATTAGGTACAGTGTTCTGGAGGCTGGGCACATTGTGGAACGAGACCGCGCACTCAGCGCAGCAGCCAAACCGGCCTTTTCTCTGTAAGTATGGGGGGTCAACAACTAAAACGTAATTTAGCCACCTAAAACAACGCCCACCTAAACAAATCGATATCCGTGTACATGCACGCTCTATTTTGACAATTTTCAGCGCTTTACTTTTCCGCAAAACAGCAGTTTCATTCGGCACTGCTTTTTCTCCCAACAGTACAACTACCATATTCCTCCGCTAAAAGCCAGCACAGAGCACAGAGCCGCGGTTTACAAAACAGGAAGGCTTAGAAGAGAGATAAAACACTGACTTACTTTAGAGACAACAAGTCACCTGGCCTCTCTGATCTGGGACGTTTTCCACAATTTATCCTGGGAATGGTGAAAAAGGTCTGCAGGGCACCCCGGTATTTAGGCAGCAGGCGCATCTCTCTTTCACTCTCTGCAAAAGTTCCTCTTCTGTATTCTCTCTGGTTCATAATTGTATCCTCTTGTCAGAAAGGTGAATGGCATATCATCCTCGCTATCAAAATCACTCATATTTTCGTTCGTGTATTCTATTTGTTGTGTCTTCACTAACAAACCGGGAGAAATAAAATACCCCCAAATAACTGCGGAGTAATCCAGTGCTGCGGCTTTGTGCAGGGCAGGCTTATAGCGGAGGAATACGGTAGTTGTACGGTTGGGAGAAAAAGCAGTGCCGAATGAAACTGCTGTTTTGCGGAAAAGTAAAGCGCTGAAAATTGTCAAAATAGAGCGTGCATGTACACGGATATCGATTTGTTTAGGTGGGCGTTGTTTTAGGTGGCTAAATTACGTTTTAGTTGTTGACCCCCCGTACTTACAGAGAAAAGGCTGGTTTGGCTGCTGCGCTGAGTGCGCGGTCTCGTTCCACAATGCGCCCAGCCTCCAGAACACTGTACCTAATTAAGTTAGTGTATCGAACTAGCTGATAGGACCCCACTTCAAACAAACCGAACTATCCCTTTAAAGACATGATATTCTCACATGTCTGACTGTATGGAAGCTGTGTGTGGAATTAATACAATATGTAAATATCAGATGAAGAGTTGTAATGATCCTCACACTCTCCTGGCGCTGTCTTGCAGGAGCCTGGTGGTTGGGGTCATGGCCCGGTGTTTAAAAGCAGACCATAGAGCTCAGTCACGTGACGGTTCCGTGACATCACGTGACGGTTCCGTGACATAACGCTATTTCCCGTTCATATTCCGCAATGAGATTTTGATTATTAGCCATAATGTAACCACCCAAGGTAGGCTTACCACAGGTGAGCTCGTTGTGAAACGATATGTTCATGTAGAAGCCACAAATCTGTATGATATCATCCTTGTATATTCTTAAACGTTGTTTTTATTCTATTTCATGGAGAAGTACTACACTACCCACAATTCTACAATGTAATATCAACATCTTTGGTTGGTGGAGCTCGCTGTATGGTCATCTGTGATTGGTGGCCTGCACTCATTTCTCTCTCTGGCTGTTCTCTCTCTGGTTAGGCTACTACGGACTTAGGCAACAGCTTGCAAAGAAAAAGGGCTAAAGCCACCACTGAGTGACTGAAAGTATATTATGGAAGCTTACCAGTCACAAGTCACACTGCTTTCAACGCTGGCACCCGGTTTGAAATTTGTCACCTGGTTCGTTCACATTAACTCATTCTCTGCCATTGGCGTCTCTAAACGTAATTTTTTTTTTAAATGCTTCCCCGCCATTGACGTCATAGGACGGCAATAAGTGTTTTCACCGTCATGTGATAGATGGCTCTCTTACTCACCTTGTGAAACATTACAGCACGTCTAAAGGTGTTACAGGATCGACCACGATTGTCTAACAAAACCAGGAAGCAGAAAAAGGCAACAATCTCCCATCATAAAAGGTCCACAGCACAGCTCCATGGCACGGCTCAAATGCTGGTCCAGCAGCTTTTATCGATACGGGATTGGACTCCATTACAGCAGGGGGGGGGCAGCCTGTCACTCAAACGTGAAGGATTTTGTTTTCACCACGCGACCTGCACGCAACACGTCCACAAGTCACTTGTCCACAGGAATTAGTAATCCAGTTCCAAAACTCTTCTTGCTGTGTAAATTTCAGCCGGTGGATTGCTCCTGACATACAGTAGGCTACACAGACAACCAGTCGCCCCCCCCCGCAAGACGAACGCCTCTCTCAAAAGCGGGGTGAATCTCTTTTCTCACACCGGTGTTACAGTGAAAGCTGTGCCACCAGGGGCGAGTTTGACCCTAAGGGGAAACCAAATCATTATGGGGTTCATAGTTGAGTATAACACTGGCCAGTATCTGCCATCAAAGGCATTTATTCGGGTCAGGAGCCGTGAAGATGACTTCATTTACAAAAATGCATTTTGCTCCGCTTTCTGGTCACAGACTGGTGTTTTTGGTGAAAACAACCTACATTCAGGTGTTGATAACTAAAGAACGGATGAAGGTAGAATCAAACTTTTTTTCCCCTATGAAAGTCGAGGCTCTCTTCTCTCTTTTGGGATATTCAGTCTTTACGTAATCATAGAAGAAAATATTCTGTGGGTCTTGGAAAATTAATGAAAATGATCAAAAACACTGGCGGTGGCTAGTGACTTTTTCTGGCGGCTAATGATAGATAGATAGATAGATAGATAGAGTACTTTATTCATCCCCGAGGGGAAATTCTGGCGTTACAGCAGCAGTAGCATCAATGACAGCAACAAGAGCATCAATGACAAGAGCATCAATGACATTAAACAATTAGACAATAAAAAAAGTTACACAAATAAAAAAAGTTACACAACTGAGGTAAGGTGCAGAAACAGCAGTATTAAAATATTGCAATAAGAAAAGAAACAAACCAATACGCGAAAATATACAATATACAATATATACCACTTTACTTCCACCGCCTTTACATCTTACGTTTCCCAGAAACTGTAGGTAAATTAAATCAAATCAACTAAAAACTCCTAAATAGTATTGAATAATACTATTATTTATATTTCTATTATTTCTATAACTAAACTAAAGCTGTACAGTTTGTTATTTATATAATGATTGATAATGAGTTAATGCACGGAAATGCGTCACCATATGATTCCCGAGCATGGCACTGCTGCCACTCACCGCTCCCCCAGGGGATGGCTCAAATGCGGAGAACAAATTTCTCTTTTAGAAAACTCTTTTAGATAAGGATTTTTCAAAAATTGATTGAGAAAATTCTTTCAGGAAACCAGAGGTGACGTTACAATGCCATGGGACTGTTGAGCTCTATTCGCTCTATTCAGTGTCTCTCTTCGTGCTCGAGGGAAGGCTTTTAATAACCACCTGAACTCACATTTCATTTCGTTCTTCCTTCCCGTCTGGCCTGAAGCTTTCACCCAGTGTTTTGCAGTGGGTTAGGGTTAGAACAGAACAGGAGAACAGCAAAACAACACAGCGTAAAATTAGGAAGGACAGGGGACAAGAAAATTCAAGAAAAACATATAGGTTCATTCACAATATGCATCTAAAAGTGGGAGTATTTGTTGTTCTTTTATCTTAGTATTTCACTTGATTTGAACTGCACTAGTTTACTTTTGAAGTCTTTTATCTATATTTCTCCATTGTTGAATGATACCATTATTTAATTTGTAATAGATTATTTGTTAATTAGCCTATTGCAGGCAGTCCCTAAGTTTGTGATTTCTGTGTGGTGCTGATGGACAGCTCCTTTAGAACACATTATTTGGCATCCGTACTGTTTACGGTTGTCTTAGGCTAATACAAGTTTAGGCATTTCAAAAAAATACCCTACACCTACATTATATGATCACTGAGTAGCTGGTGTCTTTCTAAGGTGATTTCACTCACTTTTTCTCCTGAGTTGCTCCTCCAAAAAAGTCAGTAAGTCCTCCTCTGTGTTCCCCTCGCAGCTTGACGACCCGTCCGACCCGTCCTTCTCCAAGCCAGAGCCCCACTGGTTCCATACCCTGCAGGTGCGGCGCCTGCGGGTGCAGCGGGGCCGCAGCAACAGCGACCCCCTGGGGGGGAAGAGCTTCGAGCAGGAGTTCCAGTGGGTGAGTCAGACACCTTTGGGAGGGGGAATTATTTTCATCAACACACAGGATTTTACTTGGTCAAACCAAGCGATTCGGCTATATTCAGAATCAGGAGAGACCATAGAACATTTCAGTCCAACCAAAAATATAAAAAAATAAATGATGTATGATGTTATGTGTTACTGTCAGTCCTATTTTAAAACAGCAGGGACCATGTGGGAAACAAGTGTTCTCATTGTAAAGGGACAGATACACAACATAAACATTTGCCAACCTCTGATGACATGTATCATAGCATTTATAGCCAAGGCTAATTTGAAATGCCCGTCCCTAGATGTATATAATATACAATTTGCATAATTAAAAAGCCTCAAGTTGGAAGTACAATCTGGGCTGTCTTTTTCTCTCAACACTTCAATATGTAGATCTTGCCTTTCACCAAGCCTGAGGTCAGTCAGGGGTCAGTCAGGGGTCTTGGGCTTAAAAAGGTTGGTGACCACTGGTTTGTGCTCTGTGTAGGCTGGGTTGTCTGTGATGCTATTGATACAAACAACTTGCTGTTGTTTGTGAATCAACAGAGGCATTTATAGTTGGTATATAATGCTTGAAACCGACTTTTGAACGCCGCGCGGCAGCGCGTCCATCTGGCCTTGCGAATATACAGTACATACTTCACCTCCATCACTGAATAATTCTGTCCAACTTAGCCTTACCAAGAAAATGTCCCTGGAGCTGCCCCTGATCAATCATGGTGTTTGATAGCAGTGATGTGTAACGTGTGTTTCTGCTCTCTCACCAACAGAAAACCGGGCTGCAGTTTGGAACAGCCAACTCCTACCTGAACCTGGAGAAGCTGGGGGAGGGAGCCTACGCCACCGTCTACAAGGGAATCAGCCGGTCAGTAGATCTCACTAACACAACAATCTGATTTCTATTAACTGACATTGGTCTTTTATTAAAAAATCTGATATTGGCTAGTCTGTATCAACACTGCCAATACAATGCAGGTTCCTCTCTGACCAGTGACCACAGATATCGAAAATAGTCTGTAATTGTCCCCCACCAAAGTGTGGGGGACAATTTCACTTGTTTGTTTGTTTGTTTGTTAGTCACATTGTAATGCAGAATTTATGCCACTAGGGGGCGGCATTGACAATGATTGGGACTGACCCAATGGTGGAACTACATTACTGGTGGTGCGGGACAACATGTTAACTTGCTTGTTTTTTTGTTTTTTCTTATCGTTCAACAATTGTTTTTGCCTTACACACAATTTGATTAGTATCAGTGGGTATCAGTGGGTGATGGATGGATGGGGGTGTAAAATCTTGCCAAATTTGGGTTTTTTGGTCTAAAACAGTGATTCTCAACTTTTTCATATCAATGACCCCTGATTTGGTGAGATTTGTCTGTCAGACCCTAATCTGAGAATATTCTTAGATATGATTTTTAGATACAATTCCATTCTTACTATCTGTAGGTATAATAGAGGTGTAGAGATGACAGTGAAACTATAATCAAAACAAATAATCGATTAATTGGGGACTCCGTGGAACTCCCTCAAGTACCCCTGGTGGTCCCCGGACCCCACGTTGAGAACCACTGGTAACTCTATGTAATTCTGATGTGGACAAGTTTGGGAACATTTTCACCTCTCTTAACCAAAAGCATCCTCCCTGGATCCATTTCTCAGACTGCTGCGCGGTAACGAGCTCCAAGCTCGTTAAGTCCCCGCAGCAGTCTGCTTTTATAAGGTCAGCGCTGCAGTGTCCACAAGGCCTTGGCCTTTATACCCAGCAGTAAAGTCTGCTTCCTATAATGTACTTTAGATTATTTATGTGAGAAGAAAGAAAATGACTCAGGAAGATACAAATAAGAGGATCTCATGAAAGAATCTCCACTTAGAAGAAGCAGAAATCGAATCAAGATGACAAATAAAGACAAAACGGAGTGCTAAAAGAGAAGGACAATCAAGGCACTCTGAGGAAGGAAGGAAGCCTTTATTATAGTGGCTAATTAGTTACAAACACCAAGAATGGAGAATGAACGGTTTTTGTGTCCCAAATCATGTTTTTTTTTTTTTTTTTTTTTATTTTGGCACAAAGTATATACGGTTTCAACTTGGCAACATAAACATTCAAAAAAAGTCCCCCCAGCTTACATCCTGATGCAGTGTTTGCTAGTACAATAACTGATAGGACATATGGCCCATTTCCACCGCTAGTATTAGCGCGGCCCCGCCCGGCTCAACTTGCTTTTTTGTATCATTCCACCGGTCAAAAACCACAGCACGGGTTGAGTCGGGGTTGAGTCGTGCTACTTCTAGTACCACCTCTGTCAAGGTTCCAGTGACGTGAAAACACTGCAGACGACTGATTGGTCAGGCAGAATCGTGTTTACTGTGTCTACTGTCAATGCTGGACAGCAGTTTAGTGGCACTTACCTTCTATTCTGTTATTTCCATCAGTCTTTTGTCTTGCTGACTTCGGCTCTGGGGAAATAAAATCAATATCCTTGCTCAGCCTTAACATGACGGTGGTTTTCAATTGTTTTGAGAGAGAAAAGTCCACTGCTCGGGAAGCTCTTGTAGTTGTGTGTTACGTCAACTCCGCTAGGCCGGAGGCGGGGCTTTACCGGCTTTTCCTGGTGTGAGTGGCCGGGCTGGTGGCTTCCCTTCTCCCCGTAGCGTAACCCTCGTCCCCCGCGCAGCGCATGCATGTAAATAACAACAAATTGATATCCATTCTCCTAGCTGATGGTCTCATTTGCCCATGTAGGTCATTTAGTGGCACCAGTATTTCATAACCAGTTTAAAAGTTCCGTGTATGGATTTAATTTTAACGTTATATGTTATACTGTAGCCTACTTCCTGGTATAGTCACCAAAAGCCACGCCGGTTAAAGTCACGTCCTCTCCTGCATTCAACATACAACCAAGGGATTTCATCTGCCATTCATTTTCCATCTACAGTTTGTTAACATTTCTGTGTGTTCATTTAACGTTATACAAATTGAGGGCAGAGGGCAGATATGCCGTCACTATGACGACATATGTATGTGGTGGAAATGAGCCAATAGGTTCCAAACAGGGCCGTAACCAGGGTTCCGAAATAGGGGAGGTCCAGCAAGGGGAGGCGGATTCGGTAGCGCCCACAAGGGCGGCACCGAAAAAAATTTGAGGGTTTTTTCCCCCTTTTTTAGCCATATTTAGAATAATATATCATTTTAAATCAACATTAGGATTATACTGTTGTGATGTCATTATTCAGTATATTCTCTTTCATGTCACCACCTGCTCAGCTCTCCTGTCAACATAATTGTAACTAACAAACACAAACTGTTTTAGCCAAATTCATATCAAAATGACACCTACAAACACAGGTACACAACCCAAGCCGTACACAACACACAAAGTCATCATCGATAATAAAAAAAACATACAGAGGGACATTTATTTATTCCTGATAGGAACGATTGAAAAATAAAATAAAATATATTCTGTTGTTTTTAACTTTACACCACCTCTTTTTGTTACTTATTGGGTCATGAAACTGAAACCATGCATATAGCCACCTGCATACCTGACTTCGGGAGCTTGGCAATTGGCATCATGCATGATTAGCCAGTAGCATCCCAACGTGTCACACAGGTAACATTACTTAAGAGACAGACTAGACACTTACTTTCTTGGTTGTTGCTAAAAAATATGTCAGTGTCACTCACTGTCTGTCGTTCACTTCGCTCACTGTCTCGCAGCTCGCTCACCTTCAATTATCTCGCCAGGCAGACAGACAGTCATCACTCACCACCATGCTGCTGCTCTCTCGGAATCAAGTTACCGCGGACGCGGCGTCAGATGACTTCCTGCCTGACCTGCCTTTCGTTTCAAAATAAAAGCGATCCCGTGTTTTTCATGCTTTTCCATGCAGATTGTTTTATATAAAAAAAAAAAAAAAAAAAATCTCTGAAATATATAACACAATTCAGTGACAACTGTCTATAGTCTATCAACAGCTTCAAAAACCCTATTGGTTGAACACTAGTTTTTAGTTTGTGTGTGTGTGTATTTTTTACCTGAAATATTTAGTTAAAGGACATGAGATCTCTCTCTCTCTCGCCAGGATAAATGGACACCTGGTGGCTCTCAAGGTGATTCGTATGAAGACGGAAGAGGGCGTTCCCTTCACTGCTATCAGAGAGGGTGGGACACACACACACACACACACACACACACACACACACACACACACACACACACACACACACACACACACACACACACACACTTCCTTTGTCTTATTCTCTCTTTCTCTTCCTCTCTATCACTCTGTGTGTGTGTTTGTGTGTGTGTGTGTGTGTGTGTGTGTGTGTGTGTGTGTGTGTGTGTGTGTGTGTGTGTGTGTGTGCTTGCGCGCGTATGTGTGTACGTGTACAGCCTCCCTGCTGAAGGGCCTGAAGCACGCTAACATTGTGCTGCTTCACGACATCATCCACACCAGAGAGTCACTCACCTTCGTCTTCGAATATGTGGTGAGTCATAGGGAGAGAGAGAGGAGAGAGAGACATAGAGAGAAGAGAGGGGGGAGGGAGAGGGAGACGTCTTATGTCCTTTAATTAAATATTTCACATAAAGGAAAATACACGAGAGAGAGAGAGAGAGAGAGAGAGAGAGAGAGAGAGTGTGTGTGTGTGTGTGTGTGTGTGTGTGTGTGTGTGTGTGTGTGAGTGTGTGATAAAAGCACACGAGAGTATATTGGTATATTAAAGGTGCAACATGTAGTATTTTATTATCAATAAACCATGCCCACATGATTGATTGCATTTTGGAAAGTGTCTTTTAATGTCCTTTGTGCTTCTCTCCCTCCAGCAAACAGACCTGGCTCAGTACATGAACCAGCACCCCGGAGGCCTGCACTCTTATAATGTCCGGGTACGTTCACAATCAAACTCAAATCAACCTGAAAATTCAATGAGATTAAATCAAAAGCAAACAGCAGATGCAAAGCCAGCCATGTGTCACGGTGGGTTTATGTGCAGGTCTGGAACTTCTGGAATTAATTGGATTATTCCCTGGCCTGGTGGGAATGAATCCTGTGTGTGTGTGTGTGTGTGTGTGTGTGTGTGTGTGTGTGTGTGTGTGTGTGTGTGTGTGTGTGTGTGTGTGTGTGTGTGTGTGCGTGTGCGTGCGCGTGCGCGTGCGCGTGTGTGTGTGTGTGCGTGTGCGTGTGTGTGTGTGCGTGTGTGTGTGTGCGTGCTCGTGCGTGCGTGCAGATCTTCATGTTCCAGCTGTTCCGCGGTCTGTCCTACATCCACAGCCGCAGGATCCTCCACCGAGACCTGAAGCCTCAGAACCTGCTCATCAGCTACCTGGGAGAGCTCAAACTGGCCGACTTCGGTGAGCCACCGTCCATGTCCACAACATCTCCCGTGGTGTACTGTAGCAGTTATGGCCTTTCAAGTTGTTACATTGTTGAAGTAGTTTGGATTTGATAAGTGGATTTGTTTAGCAGGTTTCATATCAGTCAGACCTAACATTTACTGAAGTCATTAGAATAAGACTGACGTATAACAAAGACACTCGGACTAAAGGGATGGCAGTCCGGTTGCCAGAATAAAATGTTGGCATGTTACGTTTCTGCAAAATGTCAATGTTTGTGAACCAAAATTTGTAGATACGTTTATCAATGTTTAGTTTTAGGATTGACTGGTGCACAAGAGTGCTTCAGTCCTACCTTATTCAATTATGGAACTCTGTATCCCCAGTTTGAAGGTAACCGCTTGTATTCACAGTTCAGGTGGTTGGGGTCAGAGGCGAGGTTGTTGGCCAGCCTTAGCATGTTATTATGGTAGGCTGATTCATAAAGTTTCTCAAGTGAACTTAACAATGTTGATTTTGTGTCTGTGTGTCTCCGTGTCTGTGCAGGTCTGGCCCGGTCCAAATCCATCCCCTGTCAGACCTACTCATCTGAGGTGGTGACGCTGTGGTACCGCCCCCCCGATGTCCTGCTGGGCTCCACAGACTACTCCACTGCTCTGGACATATGGTCTGTACACTACATTACAGCCACAAGCCCCCATTTGATGAGATTCTGTCTCTCTGACCCAAATCTGAGAATGTTTTTATTGTTAGATATGATTTATGTATAGACCCTTCTCACGGGGGCCATTTTGTGACGCCAGCAAGGCTCTTGCTGGCGTCACAAAAGCCCGCCTGTAGCTGTCTCTGGACGCTGATTGGTGTGAACCACTGGTGGTTCAGATTCAAACCAATAGATTGGAGCGTGGCAAGATGGATTTGTCATGTGATTGTGATCTCATGATCTCACGCGAATCCAGCTGCCTTGCAAGGTTAACTTGGGGTGTCCTGGTGCATCAAGAGCGAGCCCCCGTGATAGACATGATAGACATATGGCTGATCCAATCACCTGCCAGGTATCTTTTTGAAAGTGCCTGCCCTTTGAAACGGTTTATGTGAAAACAAACCATCTGGCAGCATCAGGTTAGCCTCAAGTGCCCCGATATTAAAAGTATCTAATTTCAGCATATTTCACATTCCCCATTAAAAAAACATGCAGTAATAATATGCAATGCAAGAGTATCGTTGTTTTAAAAAATGACTCATCTCACCCTCAGCTGAATGTAATATGTTCAGGCCTGTTCACTATGTACAGCACTTCATCACGAAATAACTCTTGAACATCACAGACAGATTGATGCTATCCAACAGTGTGGGAGGATCTGCGGGGGATTTTCCCTTTAAATCTAGTCAGTATTGGCTCTTTCTGTGACACTAAGCATGTTAATATGAATCCAGTCCTCAAGTGACTTTTAGGTCACAGAAACTATAATGCGGCTGTCAGTCACATGGCGTTTGCGTGTGTAGAGCAGTTTACCCTCTTGGCCCCGCTGCTATCGCCTCGCTCCGCCAAACACCAAAACAAACACGTTTCCCAGGAGAATTCATCTATTTTTTATTCATTTATTTGCCAAATTGGAGGGATTTAACATTCACATGCATCAATTTATTGAAGAAGTATTTTATGCGCTCGAACATTAATGATGTCTGGGCATGTTTTTCTATGGCCTTTTCCAGATAATGGATATTAGAAACATGTGTTGCGAGAGAAAGCTTTCGAGTAAACAGAGAAAATCACTAACAGAGTTTTTTGGGTTTTTAAAAAGGGGGTTATTAGCCACAACAGGCCAGATCTTCAAAGCCTTTCTAAAGATCTCGTGTAGATTAATTTGCAAACGGCTCGCTGGACATTTCTTTACATTTTACATTAAAAAAAAATTGCTTTTAGCTGAGAGTCCACCAGAGTGGAAGAACAGAGGAACCTGAGCACAGTGCCTCCAATTTACATTTCAATTTAGATTTGAGCATTTTGATGTTTTATCCAGAGCAGCTGGGGAGCAGCTTCGCCAACATTACAAACAACCAGACAAACAAGCAAAGGGTCAAAGCTGCAGCGCCCTGATGGTAGAAGCAATAAATATTCCAGAATTTGTCCAGAATAATCTTGTATGATATTAAGTGCACTCGTTTTACGGTGTGGCCACACACTGTGACCGAGCCTTCTAGAACAGGGTTTGTCTGTATATCTGTATGTGTATGTGTGTACCCACAAAGTAGACCAATCACGCTGCGATGTGCATGACGTCACGAAACAGAAACTTGACACCACCGGGCATCAAACAGCCACACGCAATTCTCAGCCCACCAGAAATGTTCATATCTGCGTGAATAAGCATGCAAAAATTATTAGTTTAAAGGAGAATTCCGGTTTTTACACCCTGGACCTTATTTCCAGCTGTTTAAGTCACCCTGACAACTTCAGTTTGATTAGCATCAGCAGAAACGATAATCAGTTTGAACTGCGACCTGAAAATGAGGAAAACAGGGCATGTGAAATGCCTGTATTTATGTCTTGTAAATAGATTATTTACCGACACAGCGGCTTATAAGCTTATTATATCAGAGAGAGAACGAGATGAGATCGATCTAACATACCTCCGCCGCTGTAGCACAGCCTGCTCTGTTTGCTGTCCGTCACATAGGTATTCCCGGCTGCTGAAAATATCATCAGTGTATAATATCATGCTAAGCTACATAACAGCTAACTACAGTGAGTGAACTCTGCAAGTCACCCGGATGTACTTCTTTTCTTCTTCTTCTTCTTCTTCTGTTTGGTTTTACGGTGGAACAGAAGAAGAAGAAGAAAATAAGTACATCCGGGTGACTTGCAGGGTTCACTGTAGTTAGCTGTTATGTAGCTTAGCATGATATACACTGCTGATATTTATTTGTTTTAGAGAATATAGACGATTGATTTTAATTAAATGGCATGGTATGGAATAACGTCATATATGGATTACAAGCAGCAGCCGGGAATACCTATGTGACGGACAGCAAACAGAGCAGGCTGTACCACACCAGCAGCATGGAGGTACATTAGATTGCTTTCATCTTGTTCTCTCTCTGATATAATAAGCATATAAGCCGCTGTGTGTCGGAAAATAATCTATTTACAAGACATAAATACAGGCATTTCACATGCCCTGTTTTCCTCATTTTCAGGTCGCAGTTCAAACTATCGTTTCTGCTGATGCTAATCAAACTGAAGTTGTCAGGGTGACATAAACATCATATTTAAAGCTGGAAATAAGGTTCAGGGTGTAAAAAACTGGAATTCTCCTTTAATGTAGATGCAAAGGAACATGGAATCGGCCACAAGGTGCATCCCAGAAAAATCACCTACCACGATGTCCCCCCCAACAGTGTTTCAGAGCAAGACGTAGAAGAAGGAATGATGTAGTAAATATGAGAAAATATGAAACAAATAAATAAACATTTCTCTCCTTGTTTCCTTTTCCCTTTTATTTTCTGAAGCTGTGAGTCCATGATAAAGACTCTGTTCTCTCTGCTGCAGGGGGGCTGGGTGTATCTTCATAGAGATGCTGCAGGGGGCGCCGGCCTTCCCCGGCATGGCTGACGTGTTCGAGCAGCTACAGAAAATCTGGGCGGTGAGTCTGACACTGGTTTACCTTTCCGTCCTACAGCGGAAAATTTATTGAATTATTTCTAAGTCTGGAAGAGTTTGTGATTGTACAAACGAAAAGCCAAAACTGGGAAAACTCAAAGCCCCCTATTCTCCCACAGGCCTTCGGCGCTAAAACGGGCCTTAACCGCAAAAAAACGTGCCTTGCGCCTGTTTTGGGACGATATCAATATGGCAGGCCGAATGGGAATGGCGCAGTCCCAGAATGGGCCAAAGTGGGCGTGCTGATATCTTCGCACCTGGCGTAAATTTAGCGCTTTGCGCCTTTGAAAACCAGGCCTATTCAGTGCGCCAGTGCTCTTCTGCCTCTCCCCTGTCACCCTTCTCTGTCTCTCTCTGAAACCAGGCCTATTCAGTGCGCCAGTGCTCTTCTGCCTCTTCTCTGTCACCCTTCTCTCTCTCTCTCTGACTCCCTCGCTTAGACAGGCACAACACACTTCCCATATAGGAAAAATAAGTTGTAAGTTGTCTGGCCTGTCCCAGCATGCATTGTGCTTCTCCATTTCGCTACTAAATAGCAACCAAATGAGGCGAAATAGATATAAAAGGTCGATCTAAAATAATGTGTAATGGTAACACAGCCTGCAATTGTAGAACATTTCAATATTGGACCAAATAAAACATCGAAATTAAAACACCACCCTAAGTGAAACATATATGTCCTCCTGGGGCTATATATATCCCTTGTCGATTTAACGTGATTTAGATAAGTGACAGCGGAACGCGCTTCCTACTGTCATCTGCTATACTGTGATGTCCGCTCCAATAACTTGGCCCTACTTCACATTTAGTTTTACAATAAAAACACATTTATGCAATGACTTTACATAATGTAGGGTATATTTATGTGCATCATTCTACCTGCAGCAGGGGAGAGAAAACGATATCTTTCTGGACAAACTTTCACCAATATAAAATTAATCTCATCATATAGGGATAGGCTATATTTTTCTAGCTGATGCCTCTAGAACATTCTTTTCACTTTGATCTTGCTATAGTGTAGCATATTTACATGCTTGCAGTATTTAAACTGCAGTTAGATTGGTTTGAGAAGCATAATAATATGGAATAATAGCCTATAATGGAGACAGACAGACTGGATGAAGGGAGGGGGGGGGGGGGGCAGAGCGCTTGGCTTTCGTCAGGTTTTGCGGGACCACTGGAATTGGAGCTAAAAAGGCAAGCGTGCGATTTGTTTATTGCACTTATCCAATGAGCATGACGGTGCATAATTTTACGCTTAAAAGGCGTGGTTGTAATGCTTTAGGCTGCGTGTAGCGCCAGCACGACGATATCAAGTGCGCTGGTCCACGCCCACTGATTTGCGCTGCGCCAGGCGCTCGGCCTAGAAACAGCGCCGATGCAACGATAGGGGCCAAAGTCTGCATTACTTGAAATTTCCTGATGTAGCTGATCAAGGTTCATTTTATTAAAAGTGAGCAAATAACATGTCATTATTTATTTATTTATATATTTGTTTGTTATCATTAAGGTAGTAGCATTGTTGTTTTTTATATTATTCTTCCTTTATTTAGTCAATTTTTATTACACATGTACGCACACACGCACAAGCGTGCGCACACATGCACATGCACACACACACACACACACACACACACACACACACACACACACACACACACACACACACACACAAACACACACACACACACACATAGTATATATTAGCTTTTTCTCCCTTTCTCTAATTCCTTATCAAGTAAATTTTTGTCCATAAAATTGATGTGATTAGAATGAATGTGCTTCCACGTTTTTTTTTTTCTTTTTCAGATGCTTCCCCTTGTAATTGAAAGTGCAATGTTTAAGCAATGGGATACAATATTTACAAGATTTCTGTGGAATGGTAACAAAGTTAGGATTAAACTTAAAACATTGAAACTGTCCAAGGAAAGAGGCGGACTCGCGTTCCCAGAACTTAAGAAGTACTACCTTGCAGCACAAATCCAGTCGATTCGAACCTGGATGCAAGAAAACTCTACTGCCAAATGGAGATCAATGGAAGTAAATCTAATAGAAAATCACCCCATAAACATAGCCCTGGGGGTAAAAAGAAAGGTAATAAATAGGACCGAAAATACCTGTGTTAATAATACGTTAAAAAATTGGAAAAAAATATGTACAATATTAAAACTTGATGGGGATCTGTTAGCATTGAGGGAGATAGAACGAGACCCATAATTTACACCCAATAAGATGGACAAAACATTTCACCTTTGGAAGCAGAAAGGCCTAATTTTCTTTGGACAGTTCTTTAACAGTGATGGAGTTGTGTCTTTCGATGATCTTTCCCTTAAATATGAACTACCGCATTCACATTTTTACCGCTTCCTCCAAGTTAGGAGCTACATAGGAGATAGTCAGATGCGGAATAAAACTGCTGATGAAGTACATCCCATAATTAAATTCATCTTGAAAAATCATAGTAAATTTAGAATAAATAATCAAATCTCTGCGGTTTACAAATTTCTTACAAATGTTGATAGACTGGAGGAAGTAAGGGCAAAGGAAAAGTGGAAAGAGGAATTAGAAATCGATATATCAGAAGATGAATGGAGGGAAATGAATATTAATACTCATAAAACAACAAATTCACTCTTCTGGAGGGAGTTCTCTTGGAAGGTACAACTCCATTACTTTATAACACCAGCCCAGCAAGCGAAATATGATCCCAAGATTACTCCAAAGTGCTGGAGAAATTGTGGGGACTATACTGCGAACCTCTCTCACATACTGTGGTCCTGCCCAGTATTAAAATCATTCTGGGAAACAATACACCGGGAGATTGAGTCGATTTTGAAAGTAACGTTCCCACTGGATGCTAGATATTATCTCCTTGGCATTAGTCCTTTACAAATGCCAGAAGAAAAAGACAAATACCTGGCAAGAATCCTCAGAATCACCGCACTGAAAACAATTACACGTAACTGGCGTCAGACACACAAACCACAAATACAGGCATGGAGGGATTTGATTAATCAAGTGTACATTATGGAAAGGATAACTTACGCAATTAGAAACCAAAGGTACATAGCCGATAGTAGATGGAGTAAATGGATGGAACACAGCAACCATGTAATTTGAAAAAAAAAAAAAATGTATGTAAGTGTGTATGTATATGTATGTATGTATGTGTGTATATATATATATGTATATATATATATATATATATATATATATATATATATGTATATGTGTGTGTGTGTATATATGTATGTATATGTATGTAAATAGTACTTAATGAGTATATCCTGAGTCTTGTACTAAAGTCTGGGCTGGTGTTAAATGTTGGAAGACAGGTGTTGCGACGGTGTATAGTGAACCAGTCCCTCCAAGTTTTCGCATTTCGTGCCTACCTGGTGGGACTGATAAATGATTTGCAATCAGTTACAACTTACTGACGTATACTGTATTGTTATGGCTTTATTTTTATTTATTTTTTATTTTATTTATTTTTATTATTATTATTATTATTTATTTATTTATTTTCTTCCTTTTTCCCCTTTTTCTGTCTTTTTCTTTTTGTTGTTGTTGTTGTTGTCAAGGTTGACAGTCTGTTGTATGTTTGTGGAGCCCGATATGGGGCTAGCCTGACCTGACCAAAGTTCAGGCCTGGCTGAAATGCATTAAATAAAAAGTATAAAAAAATAAAAAAAATAAATAAAAAATGTCCATTGCCAGACAGTCATCGTTATAAATATGAATAAATAAAAAGGCAGGGCTCCAGCGTCTGGAGGAGTTGTGTGTTGCAGGGATAAAATGTGTGGTCAAGTCACAGGACGCTGCGTCTCTGTCCCTCCTCAGGTCCTTGGCATTCCCACAGAGGAAAGCTGGCAGGGAGTGAGCGAGCTGCCCAACTACAAGCCAGGTCAGTCTGCTTTCCCCACCCCTTCCTGTCCCAACAGCCAATCCAAACCCTCTGTTAGTTTTTGACCATTTCTCTTCCACTCACAGAGAGATTTGTATTCAAGATGGGAGATTATGCCATTATTCACTTCCCAACTTTAAAGTGTTGATCTTTTTCACTGGTTTATTTATTTGTTTATTTGGACGGGACAGTGCAAAATCAATGAACACAAAAACCATGAAGCAGATACAATCACCTGGAACAATACACACAGGGCCGCTGCTGGCCATTTGGGTGCCCTAAGCGTAATTGTTTTGTGGTGCCCCCCCCCCCCCCCCCCCCGTAAAACTTCCAATAACTGTCAAACGAAAGACTGCAAAATCATTAATTATGAACGATACTAGTGTATCTCACATTTCATTACATGTGGGAAACAAACAATTGTTAGAATTACTGTACATGTCAGCAAACAAGTGATTGTTAAACTGTACATGCAAGCAGGGGCGGACTGGGATCATAATTCAGGCCGGGCATTAGATACCAAGCAGGCCAGGCCGATACAGGCCGACGTGCGTGCCGGCGTCCGACGGGCGGCGGCGAAAAATTTGGGCTGTTTGAAGCCCAATTTGGGCCGTTTGAAGCCAGATTTGGGCTGTTTGAAGCCCGATTTGGGGCCAGTTGAAGCCAGATTTGGGCCAGTTGAAGCCAGATTTGGGCCGGTTGAAGCCAGATTTGGGCCGCTTGAAGCCCAAGTTGGGCCGTTTGAAGCCCAATTTGGGCCGAGTCCAATTTTACAATGAGATGCACCCACTTTAAACCCTGAATAAAGTAATAAAACCACTAGTAAACCAGTAGGCGGCACCTGGCCTGCTGTTCAGTGAGTGGCCTGACTGAGGGCACCAAAAAAAAAAAAATTTTTTTTTTTTTTTTTTTTTTTGGTGCCCCTCAGTCACAACATGCCCTACGCAGTCTGCGTACTCTGCGTAATGGGGTGCGGCGGGCCTGAATACACACATCCAAAATCATTTTGATTCACAAATGTAGAATGAACTAAACAAATTGCAGCAGACCTTACTCATGTTGATTGTATTACTGTAAATATTATTTTAATTCTCATCCTTTATTTACTTCATAAAAAAAACACTTATAAATAAATAAACTAAAAATATAAATGATTCAATCTTCAAAATTGTTATTTGTGTGGACAAAAGTCATCATTATTTAAACAACTTCTTAAAATATATTAATTTACTCTCATATTGTCTATACTTTGTGTTCTTTTATCTTGTGAAGCCTGTTTTTACTTAGTAAATTATGTAAAATAAATGACAATACTGTTTCATTTCATCTGGATTTTAGCACTTTTCCCCAACTAAAAAAAGAAAAAGAAAAAAAAGTGCATTACAAAGAATGTTTATTTTTCTATAGTTTATGATAAATAACAACCATTGGTATCAACAATTTTCTCACTTTTTCAAACGCTGGATGTCTGGATCAGTGCTTCTCAATGTGGGGTCCTGGGACCACCAAGGGTCCATGGGGGTCCCCACCAAATTGATGAATTATTACTTCACAATTATTTCATTTACCAGAAGTTAACACAATTATAGAATGTAGAAGAATGAACATTTTGATCATAGTGTCTCTGTTATCTCTCTACCTACAATACAGACAGCCATGGGATTCTGCACAGATCATAATTAATAATGAAAATGTTCTCAGATTTGGGTCGAGAGACAAAATCTCATCAAATGGGGGTCCATGGCCCTAATGTGGACTAAATTAGGGGTCTTTGAGGTGACAAAGATTTGACAATCACTGCTCTCTAGAAAATGGACAATCACATCTCTGGCCACCAGGAGGTGCCGTTAGACTGTTAAAATAGAGAGAGGTACCGTTTACACAATGACCTACGTACATGCAGTGGTCTTGGTTTATATGAGTCAGAGCCATTTGAAAAGCCAACCTACAGCTGTACAGTCTCACTCAAACGTTCCCTCTCCAATGGTTCTGCCATTTTCTGGAGACATGGAAGAATCACAAGTGGAATTCAAACTCGCATACAGGACCCACTTCAGCCTCCAGACGCCAGGACGACTGCCTATTTCATACTTTACCCCTTTTTCACTGCCCCCCCTCCCTCTCTCTCCCTGTCCCGTCGCATAAAGATGAGTAGATAAGAGAGGAATGTGCAGCCCCCCCCCCCCCTTGAGTGCGGGCCAGCCGGTAATCCTATACGCCGGGCTGCTCCAGACTCCACAGCATCCAAATCACGGGGGGGTGGGGGGGGGTGGGGGGGGTGGGATGGGGGGTTGGGGAATGTCTTCCAGACTATTATAAACAAAAGTGCAAAAAGAGAAGGAAAAAAATGGGAATTAAAACTCATGTGGAAGAAGCTGATGTGGGAGCGGCTGTGAGCTCAGGCCAGCAGGAGAGAAGAAGAGTTTGTTCTTTACTCAGATATGAGGAAAACCAACCCAATCTGCCAGAATAATACATTGGCATTTTACATGTCTGCAAAACAACGGATAGTAGAATATCGTAAATTTTAAACAAAACGGAGGTTAATTTGAAAAACCTCGCTACCTTTCCAATGTTCAACCCAAATGAAACATCTTGACAACTTTGGTTATGCTTGGGGGCGTCTTGGTAGTGTAGAGGTAAAAACACCCGCCTACCACCGC